>NW_024507546.1:0-366564 GCF_017590055.1 Onychostruthus taczanowskii
GAAAAGGCCCAGGAGGATATTGATGACTCCTGCAGGTGCGTGCTCAGACCAAGGTTTGTTCTGGCTGGCAGAAGCTGCACCAATCTCCCAGGAATCTCAGTCTGCATTTTCTTTTCTCCTGGTTCTCCCAATTTTCACTTTGGGAGTGCAGTGCAGCCCTGCCCTGTGTATCTCCTAGAAGAGTTTGGGGTTAAAAATGTTCTTTTATATTCTGCAATATTTCTCTAGAACTCTGTTAAAAAGAAGAAAACCATATCAATGTGATTTGGATTGGCTCACTTGCATTGGTTAATTAAAGCAAATCATTGAGAAGGGATTTGAGCAGCCCTTGGTTGGAGCTGGCAGCTCTTCCTTATTGTCTCTTCATTCTCTGAATTTCTTTGAATTATTTCATGAGCAGTTACTGCAATCAAGATACACAGTGAGGAGAAACAGCATTGCTGCCCTGCTGGATTGGGAAATTCAAGTCCAGTTCCTCAGAGGGATCGAGGGGACAGGGAGCTGAGCCTCAGGCTGGGATTTGGCAGTGGAATTCAGTGAGGAGGGGAGAGGGGAGATCCCCCAAAACTGGTTAAAGCCAATTCTGCTGGGTTTGGGTGCCCCCACCCCCCCAAAAAACGATCCTGGTTAAAGGGAACTTGAGAAAGCAGCGGGATATGCTGGGGGGGCTGTGCTGGAACCTCCAAACCCTGGGCAGGGATGGTGAGTAGTGCCAGAGGCACAGGAACACTATGGAAGTGGGGGCTGTCACCTCCAAATTCCAGCCAGGAATGCTGGTCAGTGTCAGGTCCAGAGGAACACTATGGAAGGGCTCTGCTGGGATCCCCAAATTCCAGCCAGGAATGCTGGGCACTGCCAGCTCTTTGGGACACTGCCTGATCCCGAGTGTTTTCCCATTTTTTTTCTGTCGTGCTCAGCACTTGACATTTCATTAGAGTCCCACAGGCCAAAAATCCCATGGGAGCAGCTGGAATCACAGCCGATCACACAGACGCCGGTCCAGGACTGGAAATGAGCTATTCCACAGATTTATTTTTCCCAATGGGTTTTTAATTTAAAGCAGAACACTGGCCGTGCCCTGATCCCCCGTCCCCCGACCCCATACTCTTTTATTTTTGGAGTTTCTTCATGAGAATTATCTGCCTAGGCTGGATAAAAAATTCAAAACAAATTCCCCCGGCTCTGCGGGGCCCGGCGGGGCCTTGGAGGTCCCCGAGCCCTGGCGGGGCCGCAGCCGGAGCAGGAGCGGCAGCGCCGGGCCCGGCCCCAGCGCCCGTCCCGGAGCGGCTCCTCCCGCCCGCGGCGAGCCCGGTCCCCATCTCAACGCCAATCCTGCCCCGGTCCTCCGGCCCCAGGACTCCCAGCGCACACGGGCAGGACCCGGACCCGAAGTCCCGGTCCCAGAGCCGGTCCCAGCCCCGCTTCGGCCCAGACGTAAGGGCGCGGATCCCGAGGGACAAGCCACCCCGGGGTGGAGCCGGGGCTCCGTGAGGCGGGGCCGGGGTGGAGCCGGGGCTTCTGCCTCGGGGGCGGGGTCGGGCCGGCTCAGGGTGGCTGCGCGGGGCGGGACCGAGGTCATTTATTTCCCGGAAATCCCTTGGCTCGTCATTTGCTCTCCCTGAGCACGGTGCCGGCTGGGTGTTCGTGTGCGGGCTCCGCAGGTGAAGCGCGCGGGCTTCGGCCTCCCCTCCTGTGCCCCGCTCTACTCCTCCTTCCTTCTCCCCGTATTCCTTTTCTTTCTCCTCCTTCCCTCCTCTCCCGCCAAACGCGACCCCCCCCCACTCCTTCCTTTCCTGTCCCTGCCCCGCTATCCCCTTCTATTCCCTTCTTCCCCTCTGTCCACCCTCCCTCTTCCCCCTGTGAAAAACGTCATTCACTTGTTAAAATTTTAGAAGTTTAATAGTAGTAAAAATTAGGACAATAAGAGTTTGAACAATCAAAGTTAGGACAATAAAAAGCAAAGAATTACGGACGCCCGAGTGCTTTGCTCTGCCCCAAAGCACGTTTTGCTAAGAAAGGATTAACCCTTAAAAGCAGTAGCCTATTGCGTATTCATATATCTCATACATGATTCAAACATTCAAACTAAGGGTGTTTCTGCTTAATGTCAGTTTCCCCCTCTCATCTTGTAAATCAGTCGTCTTGGTCCCTCGAAGTTTGGGCTATCCCCATAAGGAGGCAATAATTCTTCTCTTGGGATCTTGGTATCTTGCTATTGTTATCTCTGTGCGAAGAATTTCTTGATTATCTTACCCATTCCTTGAGCTAGTTACAAAAAGTATCTTACATCACATAGTTTCTGGTTTAATATTATGCTATAGCCTAAAAACTATATTTACCACCCTACTTAAAAGACACTAATACTGCATAACTTTCCAACATAACATATATAGTATTCATTCTAATATTTGCGAAGAGCCAATCATATAATTTGCATTTTTCATACCCCCAGCTGGCCTTTCCCTTTCCCTCCCACTTCCCTCCTCACCCTCCCCACCTCTCCTCTCCCCGTCCTTCCCTCTCCCTCTTTCCCGCAGCCGCGGGCCTCGGGTGCGGGAGAATAAAGCCCATAGGGTCGGAGCCCGGCGCCCCCTGCCCTCGCTGAAGTACCCTGCTCCAAGCACCTGAGCCAGTCTCAAGCTCTTGAGGAAGGTCCTGCCTGGGATGGGAATGGCCGCTTCCAGCAAGGGAATTCCTATACAAATGTAGCTCCTTTCCTGCTAGTGCTGCTTTACACACCAGCCCCTAGGCTGGCTCTAGAGCAGAACTGGCTGGTACCTGACATGACAGCACAAAACTCTTCCAATAGCCCTGGTTTTCTGCCCTTTCCAGGATTTATCCAACAGCTGTAAAGGTGCTCATTCCATGTCCCTTTCCAGGGAGAAATGAGCAGGACAGGTCCTGAGGGATCACTTGGTCCATGGCCAAAGTTCTTCTGGAGAGTGTCAGGGCTGGTCCCACCTGCAGAGGGGGGTCCCAGGTGAGTGTTCACAGCCCAAAATCACTGCAGGTGCTGAGGCTGGGGCCACTTTCCTGGCCCAGAGCTGCATGGAGACCTTGGTGACTCCCACTCCCTGCCACGAACATTCCTTGGTGCTCCTCAGTGTGTCCCAGCTGGCTGGGAATGCAGGGCAGGAGGAGTCTGGGAACCCCAGGAAGGGAAGCAGCACCTCTTGTCCTCGGTATTTGCAGGGGAGGAGCTGTACTTCAGTGCTCTGCCCATGGCGGGCTGCATGCCACACACACATCCTGGGAATGGTCACTGGGATGCCTGGGCAGCACTGGGATGGATGTGGATAAAGAGCTGCCCACGGCTCCTTGGCTGCTCTGAACAGGCACCTGGAGATGCTTCAGCCCAGACAGACCCCACTGACACCCCAAAATTACCCCGAGAAACTGCTGGTGTTACCTGGGAATGTTAGCACGGTGTATTTGAGGAGAGGTTCAGACAGCAATTCCTGGTGCTGAGCTCCCTGAGCTCCTGCACACCCCAGGTGTGTCCCAGCCCCCCAAGCTGGCTGGGAATGCAGGGCAGGAGGAGTCTGGGAACCCCAGGAAGGGAAGCAGCACCTCTTGTCCTCGGTATTTGCAGGGGAGGAGCTGTACTTCAGTGCTCTGCCCATGACAGGCTGTATGCCACACACACATCCTGGGGATGGGCACTGGGATGCCTGGGCAGCACTGGGATGGATGTGGATAAAGAGCTGCCCACGGCTCCTTGGCTGCTCTGAACAGGCACCTGGAGATGCTTCAGCCCAGACAGACCCCACTGACACCCCAAAATTACCCGGAGAAACTGCTGGTGTTACCTGGGAATGTTAGCACGGTGTATTTGAGGAGAGGTTCAGACAGCAATTCCTGGTGCTGAGCTCCCTGAGCTCCTGCACACCCCAGGTGTGTCCCAGCCCCCCAAACCCCTTCCCTTCCAGCCTGGGGACATCACCCATCAGCAGCGTTAAAGTCAAGGGACTCTTCCCTCACAGAAATGAAACCCCAAGCAATGCCCTCAGAGATGCCTTAAAATCAAGGGTTCAAGTGGGATGAAGTTTTGTTTGGATGAAGTTTGGAGTTTTTCAGGGAGCCAGCTGGAACCACAGAACCGATGGAAAGCTTTCCCACTGAAGATGTGCTGAAAGCAGGGGTGTACATCCCTTTCCTGAGGGAAAAGAACTTGCAGAGGCACTGCTGAGGCTCTGAAATGGACTCAGCTTCTGCAGGGAGATAGGTCCTGTCCTGGGCACAGGAGCTGCCTCAGTATGGGCTGGGAGCGCATCTGGCAACTGCCTTCTCCTACCTTAAAATATCAACTGGACCCAAGCTCAGGGGGGGATGAAATCAGCTGAATTGCAGGGAACTCTGTCAAGTGTCCCCCAGGGACATCAGTGGGGCTGGGGGATGAGGGTTATAAATAGCAAATTCTATGGAATATAAACCTGTCCTTGTCCTGATCCCACTGAGCTTCCCTGGAACCTCTGCTGGTTCCTGCCACAGCTGGTGTTAAAGTGGCAGCTCTGCATGGGAATGTCCACACTCCATGAGGTACTGTCAGGTTATGTCGGAACCCAGGACATTCCTCTGACTGCCTTGGAGGACTTGAGGTCCTGGCAGGGGACTTGGAGATCTTGGCATGGAGTCAAAGACACCTGTGCCTTTGATTTTAACCCATGGAAAAGATTACCAGCTTTGTATGAAGATGTACAAGACACAAGAGTTTGAGTAGAATGATAGTTAACTTGTCACAGGGTGAAAAAAGTAAAATTTTGGGGTTTTAGAGTGGGGGTTCAGGAGGCAAGATGGAGGGATTTGGGCATGCCCTGTCCTTCCTCCTTCTCCTTCTTAGCCTCCATTTTCTATGTGATGGTGGCACTTTTAGATTGGTTTAGAGTAGAGACAGACTGTCTAACATAGGTGATAGGTATTGGAAAATTATTGTAAATAAAGTACACATAGTTTTTAGTATAAAAAGATAACACCGCCCAAGGGCGGTCAGTGTGCCATGAACCGACCTGCCAGACAGACCTCCGCACGTCAAAAAAAGAATGTGATAAAGAAAAATAAACAACCTTGAAAAGCAGAACCGACACATCTCGGCTTCTTCTTCAGTCGTGGGGCTGGGAAAAAAGATACTTTAATACCGCGGGAGCCGTTTCAGCAACGCTAAACCCGAGAAGGTTATTCCAGCAGGAATTCAGCAGGGAATTTGGGGCTGTGGGTATAATTCATCTGAAGTAGCAAAGCTGATGCTGATCCCTAAATCTGGGCACCGCACAGAGAACAATCCTTGTGCTGCCCTGTCAGCTAAAGCCCCTGGGCTGGGAAATTTCAGCAGCCAAATGTACGGAATTATGTACATTCCAGCATCTTCCAGAGGGACAATCCAAGTGCCAGGGTGGGAGCTCGTGTCCTTCCCTTGCTGCTGGCAGGACAAATTCCCCTGGGCATGGTTGGCCCGGATGGGCAGGGGCTGGAAGCAGGAGGAGTGGGAGAGCAGATCGGCTGCCCAGGAAGCGCCAGGACACGAGGCTGCTGGAATCTCATCTGAATCACTGAAAACATTCTTGCCCTGCAGAAGCCAAAGCCCTCCTGGCCAGGCTGGTGGGCAGCAGCTCTAGGGGAAAACACTGTGGCCCTGCCAGGAGCTCTAACTCTGCTTTTCCTCCCAGCTCCTGAGCAGTGTCAGGGCCACTGTGAGAGAGTTCAAATCCACACAAACCCCACATCCCATGGAGTGAATGATCCCAACAGAGAAATGCAGTGTTGTCATAAAAATCTTAAAGATTGGTTAAAAAGGCCATGACAACACAGTAATGGGATTCCCAGGAACCTTCTGGTTTGCTCTTGAAATGCTCCTGGTTCTGTTTTTATGTATTTTTAGTCCCTCCATGGGCAGCTTGTAGAATTTATTCTGGAACTTAGAGGTTGAGCAGGGTTGGCTTTGGATTGACCTTCACCTCTGGTCCCACTTTGTGCAAACTCAACTTGGGCCAAGCTGGGTGAACTCATCACCTCAGCTTTCCCCTCCAAAAGATCCCCTAGTTATTTCCCTGCAGATGAGTTCAGATTTTGCCCCAAACTGTCCACTCCTCACCTCCACTTGCCCTCAGAGTGTCCCTTCTGCTCCCCACAGGTGCCCTGGTGACACCAGGGAGGTCCTTTTGCCTTTCTCCTGCCCCTCTCCAGCCCAAGGCCGCTCCTCTTCTTGCTCTCTCTACCCTTGTTCCACACAGCGGGGCACAAAAGGGGAAAGGTTTCAGAAAACTTTTCTGCAATTAATTAATCATTATTTTCAATTCCCCAGTGAGAAGAACATGAACTCACAGCCATCAAGGCCTAACAGTTCCCTGCAGTGAGAGCTCAGCATCTGTCCACAGAGGCAAGTCCAGCATCAGAAAAAGAGAAAGGAAAGGGGGAAAGGGGGAAAGGAAGGGAAAGGTGATTTATTCTGTTTCAAAGTTATTTCAAGTTCTCAAACCCAAACCACCCTTTGCTCTTGATTTTGGCTGGGTGAATCCTGAGCAGTGGGCACAGGTCATGCCATTCATGATTATGTGAGTGATGTTTTCTGTGGGAAATCTGCTGATTTCCAAAGTTTACTTCCTGCCCCATGCCTGACCTGCACAGGAGAAAACCCCGTTTATGAAGGGATTTTGCTCCATCTAATCCCATCTGCCCAGGCTGTTCCATGAGGATGTTGCCAGGCTGGGGCAGATGCAGCTCTCAGCTCTCTCTGCTCCAAACACAGCTCTGGGCTCCTTTGCAAATCCCCTCTGTCATAAGGTTTTCTGCAGGAGAAATCAAGGAACTGTACATGGTAGGGTGGAGATGAAGTTGTCACCAAGGGAAGTAAAGGATAAATATTCCTGTAAGAGCCCTTGGGATCTACTGGGCTGAACTGGGAAGGGGACATTAATTCCCTGCATTGCAAATACACAACGACCTCACACACCAAGCACAGACTGTCAGGTGGGGTCTGACAGCACCACTCTGACAAACCTCCTTGTCCTTCTTCCTTTCAGTGACTTCTGCCTTCAAACTCTGAAGCTGACAAGCCCAAAAGCTCTGTCTGGCCACTCTGGAACAAAAGGATCCTCCCTTTTGTTGTTGCCTCAAAGGGATGAGGCACATTCCCAGCAAACACTTCCCACACAGCACAGAGGCACCTCTGGAGCTCATGTTGCCACGGCTGCCAGGAGGACACGGCCTCCAGCTGGCGTGGCAGTGACAGCAGCAAATTCCCATGGTCTGGTGGCACAACAGAGAGACGAAGGCCAACAACGCCCACAGGAAGTGCAGGTTTAATTCTGCTCCCTGTGCTGCCACATCCCAGCAGGAAATCTCCAGTGGGGATAGAAACTCCCAGGATGCACAAAATGCAGCATCTGTCACCCTGATCCTGGTGAAACTCAGCGTATGGGGCCGAATTCTTCCAGATAAACACTGACCTGAGCTGGCTAAGTCTCAGACACTGCCCCAGTTCTCACCTCCCACCTGCTCCCGGGGCTGCCACCACATTCCTGACAAGGAGCCAAAGGCCCCTTTGGACAGGGCTTGCTCTGTGTCCCAGACATTGGGGACTGCAGGGACCAGGGAAAGGACAGCCTGAAACCAGGGCAGATTCCTCTGGATTTGGGACACTCTGGGGACAAACAGGGACTCACCCTACACAATGGGCAGGACCTGGGGCTCTCCAGTGCAGGCCAGCACTTCTGGAGCCTGTTTGGTTTGGCTGCTCAAACACCAAAGCTCTTGGCAAAGATGGAATGAGTTAAGTGGTTTTTTCCTGTCCTGAAAGAGAAGAGAAAGTGGAAATTAAGTCCACTGAGAAAAGCAAAGACTCCTGGCTTTCCCACTTCTGTTCAAATTGCTCACTATAGGGTTTTATCCATAAAAAATGAGAGGTGGCACCAAATAAAAGTTCCCTTTTTCAATGTTTTTTCCCCTACATTTCTTTTCATACATAAAAAGGATGCCCATTTTTTCTTATTGCATTCTTTGCCTAATTTTAACAGAACCATTTTTTTCTTATTGCATTCTTTGCCTAATTTTAACAGAACCAACAGAACATTTCATTCCAGGCCCCGCTTGTGAGTTATCCCATGCTTTGCCATTGGACTTTGGACAAAGGAAGGGAAGGATCTGTTTCACATGGGTGTCATCCAACTCCCAGCTCAGCTCCAGTGCTTTCCTTGGGAAAGGATGTGCTGGAATAAAAAACATAATCCTGGCCCATATGGTACCTACCCATGGGTGGTCACTACTCTGTTCCTGGCAGAAGGAGACCTACTGACAGCTAAGTGGTTCAATACTTGGCTGTGTTGCAGCAACATGGAAGGGCTGGACTTGGCGCCTTCTCTCCTTTCCTGTTCTGAGAGCAGGCAGCATTGGTGTATTCAGGTGGGTTTGCTCAGAAGCTGTGTGTAAGAGGAGAGAAGAGGACATTTGTCAGGGCTCAACCGTGATAAAGATCCTTCTCATATCAACAGCAAAATCAAAGATTTTGATGAATGATTTGATTTTTGAATGAATGAATGAATGAATGATTTTTGCCTGACTCAATACCATCTGATCCTTTACAGGACACTGATAGTTATAATATTACCTGCGGTTTCCTGGAGCCATGAAACAGCCAATGCCTGCAGGGTGTTATTCCCTTACAGCACATTTGGAGAGAAACAAACTGCAGGATACTCTTGTCCAAGCAAGCAGTTGCTTTCCTTCCCCTGAGAGAGCATTGAAGTGCTTCTTGGAGTCATTTTGCTAATCCTGGCTGCAGGTAAGGCCACAAAAATGTAATTGACTCTCAAGCTGCATTTTGGCTCCTTCTATATAGACCTGTTTAAAATGAAACATTGGGAGGGTTCTGGGGGTCTGTTTTCCAAATAAAAGCTTTTCTTCAAAATAGATACACAAACAACCAACCCCAAAATTACTTGTTTTCAAAATGCTGAAATGCAATACTTAAGGGCTGACTTTTCAGAATTATCTTCTCATTTCTTTATCCATTATTTCTTCCCAGTTATGGTCTGAGCTTACCATTCCACAAGTGTTATGTTTTTCAATTAATTATGTTTCTCAGTTAATCCATCCCCAAAGCCCTCTCTGAGGGTCCCTTGTCAAAACATGTAGCTCCTAAGTGAAGTACACCAAAGGTATTTACTCCAGGGCCAACGAAGAAGCCATTCAGTCAGAGCCAGTAGATGGCAGTAAAAGATAGGGAATAAGGAAAAAAATCTAACCTGTAATTGGGAAACGGCCGGTGGGTTCTCCTTTCACTGCAGACTTCCCCAAGCTGGTGTCATGCCCTGTTTCCATGCTCAAAGGAATGGTTTCTTGGAGACCCCTTTTTGTTTTGTCTCATGCCTATTTCCCTGGGTGCTTTGAGCATACAGGAAACACCAGCATTTCTGCCCAGTAAATTAATATTTTCACGATTTAACCCCACAAAGAAGATTTCCTAAAGAGGAGTTGCAAGCACAGCACCCAATCCACTGCAATCCTGAGGCAGGATCACACACGAGCTGCTGGAGGTCAGCTCCTCAGCAGTAACTGTTGGGGGTGATCCAGAAGCTGCACAACGGCTGATGGAGAAAGGGAAGAGTGGAATGTGCACAACCAGCTAAGGAACTGAGCACCTACTCATCCCCAGTAATGTCTGGGCAGCATTTTGATTAATAAATTGAATTTTACTGAGAAAATCATCCTGGGACCTTGAGCCAGTGTGGTGGTCAAAGCCCACAATGTGCACTTTGATACAAGGCCAAATCTAGGGGGGCAGAACTCTCTGGTTCTCCTTATACCTCATAAATGCCCTCTGATTATCACATGTAGTATCATGCTCTGGCTATGGCATAGATCATAGTTTTATAAAGTGCAAGGAAAATTATCACAATTATTATATAATAAATAGAGAATCAATATAGTTACTGCAATTAAAATATGGTCTAAATATATCCTGTTGATCCTTTTCCTCTCCTTTTTACAACCATCACCACTTGAGAGCCTCAGAAAAATTTGCAGGGGAAAGTCAACAAGTCCCGCTACCTGCTTAGAGCTGAGCTAATTTCAAACTTGAATAAAATCACTCAGATTTTCTTGTAGGGCTGAGAAATCTGATAAAATCCTGTAACTGGGGCAACCAAAAAGCTCTTGAATGGCAAGCAAAGTCTCAGTCATGGCAGCTTTTTAAGCCATTCACTGACAACCATCACTCACACAGTTCTGTGCCCATCACAGGCTCAGTAAAAATCTAATATCTTCTGCCCATGTGATGTCTGACCTGCACTTTGCATTGTGCCTGTTTAAAACATAAATTGCAATGTGTAAAGCAGGAATGCACTGGCATACCCAGACAGGTATTTAATACCAGCAGTGTCTTCTCTCCTGTCACTGGGTTCTGTTTGCTCTCTGCTGGGGAGGTGGCTTTGTTTGCCAGGTGCTTTCTGAAGTTTGGGGATCAGCAAGGCTCTGGAGGAGTGTTAAAAGTGAATACCAGGCTAAGATGTGGATTACAAGGGAGCCTTGTGGGGCTGGGCTGTGAAGTTTGCATTTGAACTGGATCTGCCTGAGGTTAACTGACAGTGCTGGAACAAGGGCTGTGGCTGAATGGCAAATCCTACCCTTAAGGTTGCGTAAGTGCCTGGACAGCTGCAGGGAAATATCAAATCCATTGGGTTTTGGTCTCCGTTTATGTACATTTACGTTTGTGTCATGTACAAACAGAGCCATTCAAGTCTTCTCTGCAAGCAAAGTCGGTTTTGTGGTCCCACCATAAAGTGCAAGGGCCTTATTGACTCGTTCCTGACTTGGGAAGTGGAATGAGGAGGGTAAGAAGCAGAGATAGAATGTAAAGGTGGAAGAGAGAGCCCAGCAGGTCGGTGTTTCCTCATCTTGCTGTCCCTGAGGAGGATGGCATGTGCTTCTCACTGGCACAATCCTCCAGGAGGTGGCTCCCAAGCTCTCCCTCAAGTACAGAGCAGCAAACCTGGACTTCCCATGCTACAGCAGGGGCAGGGGCCTTGGCTGTTGCTGCTCAGGTGCACACAGGAAATGTCTTGTTAGCATCTGAAAATTGTAAATGCTTCATTTTCTTATGCACTTTAGTGAATAATGAGAATAAAAAAGCACATTTCCTTATAAGCACTTTAGCGTTTATCTGCCCTAAAGGATGTTGCTGGTGAGGTGGAAAGGAAAAGAAAAAAACCAAAACAAAGCCAAATCCACCTGAAAACAAAGCACTCTCAGTCAGTGGAAAGCGTTTTCAGAATTGTACCTGTGTGTTCTGGTCCTGTAACCAATTTTCCCACCTCATCTCAGAGTCCAAAAACCTCAGCTACAGTTAAAGCAGCGTTGTGCCCGATGGCAGCAGCTTGGAGCAGTGCCCACTCTTGGGTGGGGGGGGTGCGTGGGTGGCACTGCCACAGGGCCGCAGATCACTCTTAGCACTGTGCAGGACAGGACTATAACCTGCTCTCCAAGATTACTCTGAGGCAAATAATCTCTCAAGGCTTTTCCTACTACATGCCAAAGATAAACAACCAAAAATTATGAACTCTGTCAAAAAGGTTACATGCTCATCATTCAGGAATGAACACAACCATTAAGTTAGGCAAGGAATTTTTTAACATGTCACAGGAGAGGGGACAGTTGGTACTAAGTCTAATTAGCAGAATAATTTCATTCAGCAATTTAGATACCACATAACCACTTAAGCTTGCAGTATGTAACTAAAATGTATCTTTACTAAAATTTTAAAATTATAAATAGACAATCCATATAAAAATTTGGATTGGATGTGTAACTGAGGCAAGATAATCTCAGTTCTTCAAAGTGTCATTTGGGAAACTTACCACCAACTTAATTTCACATGGTGTATTGTATTTACTTAGATGTGTCTTACCTTTAAAGATGCTTAACAAGTCAAAAGAAATATTCTCTGAAGTTGGTGATGTGAGCTATGTTGTCCATAACATGAATAATACAGAATTAGTTAATTAATGGGAGAGTTGTGAGATCAAAGCTGCTGATGTTTCTGACTCTCCTTCCTCTCTGTCTTTGCAGGCCAACAAGGGTTCCCTGCAGTGTGATGGAGTTCTCTGTGCCTGAGCTGGTTTTGTCCCACTGCCCCTGAGTGTGGCAGCACACAATGTGCTGATGTGGCTTTGTCGATATCAACACTAAATTCCTGTGTGGCATCTGCTGTGACTATAAGGAGACACAGATCTTCTTGAGTAACCACAGGTGCCACCTCGCCTTGGAGAGTCTTGCATGGGGGTGAGTTCAGTACGGGGGAACTGTCTGAGGCACTCCATCCTTAGGCTTTCCCCCCTCACCAGGTATGGGAGGCACTTTCTAATTATTTTCTGATACCAATACAGAAAAAGCATCACAATGGCCTTACAGAACTACCTGATCTCTTCAGTGCCACTGAATTTCAGGAGCTTGCAAAATTATCTTCTCTGTGATAGGTCCTTTCCTTGATACACCTTCTACCTCATTGCAAGCACAAGTTTTAGGTTCCCCTTTCCTCCACAGACTGGGCCATCCAGCTATCTAAGTAATCAGTTCCAAAGCTTTGCCCCCCAGCCTCCACTCTGCACCACCTTCCACACCTTAAATCAGCAGACTCCTGGTCTCCCCCAGCAGCTCAGAAGCCCCAGTTCTTACTGGTCTCCAGGGAAGTTGTTTGGGGTGCTGACACCTGTCACTGCCAGTCCTGGCCACGCTGCTCAGGGCAGCCACAGAGGGGCACTGGGACAGCCCCCAGCGCTGGGACAGGGATTTCTGCTGGAACATGTGCCACGTGCTGTCCCCACACTGGACACTCAGCATGGCAACCCAGAGGTGTGCCCTGACCCTGCAGCTCCTCATTTATCCACAGGAGTCAGGCACTAGTTACCCTGACAAGGATTTAAAAAAATTAACAAAAACTAAAATCAAAACCAACCAACCAACCAAAAAAAAAAAAAAAACCACAAAAGAAAAAAAAAGGAGTGGTATAATCTTGCCATTTAACTTTTAACATCAAAAAACCAAGGTACTGCCACTGCAGCATCCTGAGACCGCAAAATGCATCTCTGGGAGTCACATACAAGTAACACCACAGGGGAGCTGTTCCTCTGTCTTTGCTGACCTGTCTCAGGCAGTGGTACCTCTCTGTCCCAAGCTGGGATGTCAAAAAGCTGCTGCTGTTCAAAGCCACGTTGTGCAGGCAGCTCACAGGTCTCTATGCAGGCAGCCAGAGGGGAATGAACCTATGGCAGGGCTCAGAAACACACAGCACTTCTGCCTTAAGGCCACACTTTGCAGTTCACTCTGTGGCAGATTCCTGCTACAGACTGCAAGCTCAGCTGATTGCCAGGAGATGAGTTCTGGACAAGATGGAATAAAAGCATCTGTCTGTGAACTGGAAGGAGGTCAGCAGGTCCTGCAATCACAGAGCAGCCTCCACGTTGTGGAAGACAGGTAATATAGAGAATGGAGAACATGAAAGAAGGTAGATGAGCTGGTCCATCTCCAGCAAGGAGAAGGCAGTACTTATAATTCACTGGCTTCTCTCCAGTGAGTAAATAGAAAAAAAGCCCAAAATAAATCCAAACAACCAAACCACAAATAACTTCCAAACCAGACAACTTACCTTCAAGGGTGGCTGTGGATTAAGCACTGAGTGTTCTCCAACTTGGTGAGCAATGCAGGTTCTTACTCAGACCCAGCAGCAGCACTGTGAGCATCACTGGCTCCCCTGGTCTGATACTGTTTATGTCCTAAACTCTCAGCAGAATTTCATCTTGACAAAAACAATCCAAGGCCCACAGATTCCTTCCCTGGCACCACTGTCCATGGTATGTTGTGCTGTCATTTCCTTTGCCGTGGGAATGAACACTAATTTGTTGAAGAAATTTTGGAAATACCCCATATCCTATTCTCCCCCTAATGGTGATTGTCCAGGCCCAGGGGAGAAGCAAACTGGTCTAAATAAAGGAAGCCAACAGAATAAACCCTGAAAAGTGATGAATTTTTCTAGGGAATAGAGGTGGGTCTCTCATTCTTCAGCAAGTTCGTGATTTGAGTGGAGTGCAGAAAGAGGTGTTGAAAAAAAATTGATCCAGCCAATTAAATAAAAAATAAAATTTATTCGCGACAGATGTACAGTCCCGACTGCCAACAATCAAAAAGCAGCCCTGACCCTGGGATCGGAGCGGGTGAACCATGATCCGGCCTCTATCGGACTCAATCCCCCTGCTCACCAGTGACGCCTGGCAGAGTTCAGTTTTTATACTCTTTTTCTTGCCTGAGGTGGAGTCCCTTTGTCCCCTCTTGGAGTTTTTTCATGTTGTGTCTATTCTCTGTCTTGCACTGGACAAAGCCATGTCCAGGAATTGATGTGTATCTGTCCCCAGTTCCTGGAATCCTTCATTCAGATGTATGTCCTTGATGGTCCTGTCTGTCTGAGGTGGACATCTTCATGGGCCATCATCGCTGGGCGTTTTCTCATTCATGCCATGGTGGAGTGCCCACCTCCTGTGTGGGCTAGGTTTTCTTCGTATGTTAATGATGCAACTCCTCCTTTCCTCATCCTGTGTGGCAATCTCCCTCATGTAGGAGCAGCTGGGTGTCAGGACGGTCGGAACAAACGCAGACTAGAGATCTCTGAAGCCAGGTCTTGGGACTTGTGGTTTATTGCAGAGGGCGTGGGTGCAGGGTCCTGCTTAGAGCTGCCAGCTGCAGCTTGGAGCAAGGCCCGAAAGAGAGAGGTAAAGAGAGTGGTAGAGAGAACGAGGAATAGTAAAGAGAATGAATGCAAGAGTGTGGTAAAGAAAGAAGAGAATGAACTAATGGTTCCCGTTACAATACAATAAATCTTCTTCTGTGTTGAGTATTCTAATTTTTACTAACCAATCTAATACAAGATACAAATCCTATAGCATTTACATACAGCCTATAAGAATAATTACATTACCATACTGTGTTACATTTTAAACCCTAAAAACTATTCTTTGGCCCTCTTCTGCTACCTGTCTGCAAGTAGAGGGTATTGTTTCATCTAATGGGGATTACCTTCAGCCGGCCATACTATTGTTTTCCAATTGTTCAGTAACTAAGGTATCTCAAAGCTTGCTTTCATTTCAATCTCGCTTATAGTTTCCATATTCTCAAAATCTTTTGCCAGACAATCATTTTTATAAGGTTTTCCTGCATTATCTTCCCAACACCCTCTCTCCTTTGCTGGCATGATCTTAAGACTTTATTTTACTTATTAATCTTACATTTCCCGCACAAATTACCACCTTATTCATAACAATCCCCCCTCTCTTTTTATAAATCTATTAATTAGTGCTGTTCTTCTAAAAATGTTTATACATACTTATTTTTAAGCCCTCTTCCCCCCTTTTTTAATTTATTTTCCATGTGCATGATCCTACCTATTTGGTGCTCAAACAAAGAAGACATAAGCATAAACATTATTCAGTCCCACTTTCGTTTTCCCGTTCCTCCCTGGGTATCTCCTGATACATTTTATACTCAATCTCATTTCCTTTTACTTGTTTTTCAAATTTGGCCAAGGCATCTGCTGCCCATTTGTGTGGATTTCCTTCCTCTAGTTTCATTATTTTAGAGACTGGGTTTGTTCTCCCTGTGGCACATTTGGGGTCCATGGGCATGGCTGCTATTTGCATGCCTTGTACTACTGAATGTATTAATCTGATGAAACATGGTATCAGGCAGGGTAAGAATATGATTCCTGCTACTGAACAGAGGACGAAGAAATTAATTTCTTCCACCATGCTCCATCATACAGATTATCCCACCAAGAGGCATTTAAGATAGAATTCCATTTTTGGACTGGGACATGAGCCACCCTCTTTATTTCCACTGCCAAACCCCTAATGGTCTCCCCGTAGTCATCTATTTCAATACAACATTCCGATTCGTTAAATTTCCCGCAGACTCCCCCTTTCTCTGTTAATAAGTAGTCTAGGGCTATCCTGTTTTGGTACACAAATGCCCTCATTTGGGAGTGCTGTTTATATAGTAATTCCAGGGCATCTGAAGTATGATTTGAAACTATTTCCACTACTGCTTGGAGTCTTATTAACCGGTTTAGTAGGTATATCAGGGTTCTGTAACTCCAACTTCCATCTTGGGCCCAGGTTGCTGGTTCATAATATTCTATAATTTGTTCCACGGGCCACTCTTCCCCTCCCCAAGTTTGGCTTCCCTCAAAAATAGGAAATTTCTTCTTTACCTCCCTCTTTTGTCTGTTCAGAGTTTCATACAAAGGAGCTCCTAGCGAGCTGCTTTCTGACTGAGGTAAAGTAAAGAGCACAGGTCTTATTATTCCTAAGGTACAGGAGCCTTTCCATTTCTGAGGCAATTCGCTATAAGCCTTTTTACCACAGATCCAGTATAAACTGCTAGGGACCTTCCATTTACTGGCAGTGCTCCCTGGTTTGTTCCAATAACCTTTCAATCCTTCCAGAGATTGGTAAGTGTTAGCTCCAGAGACTTTATTCCAGCACAGTCCAATTTTATCACTCCATTCACAATTGTTTCCCTTTTCCCGGCTCCAATACCCCGCTGGGGGCTCTTGTTGCCAGGTTTTACTTTTAGTATTTGAATTTACCGCTAGAGTGGAGATACATGGGGAATATCCAACTACTTTGGTATACTCCCTCCCTTCCTGGCTAATACCAATTGTTCCAATTACTCGTTGGTCCAAAACCCAACCCTCTGGCCATTGTATTAGTCTGGATATTTCAGTGTTATCCCATTAAAGAAGCTGCTCTGGAGATAAACTCTCACCTTTCCAAGGCCATTTCTCCGCTGATTTCAGTCCTCCACAAATCCAAAAATTAGACAATCTTAATTCTGTCGTGATCTCCTGCATCAAGTCTATAAAAAGATTTTTGTCCGAAGCAGGCAACCCCAGATCGTTATACTGTTTCTCTAATTGATCATATTGCTCACTTAAGGTCCTCAACCTTTCTTGTTACACCCTCTTTTTCCTCATTTCTGCCTCATGTCTTTTTAGCTCTTGGGCCACTTGTTATATTTTACTCTCTGGGTCCATTCCCTCTTTGTTCCGAGAGAAACAAAAAGTCATGGCATACTGTAAACATGTTCGGTCATCATGATCTTCGAGAAGGTCAGTGATAACCAGCTCCTTTTTGAGTGGCAACTTATTCCCATATTTTAAGTTCCCACCCAGTATGTTTTTCCCCCCATTACACATATTTCCAGTAAGTTATTATCATAATACAGTTTGTTCACCTGGAAGTATCCGACAAACACCGATTCCATCCTACCCCCAGTCCATACAGTACAATTACATCTGTTACAAATAGGAATAGGTGCTTGTCTCACCTCTCTTTTGCATCGGATGTGCTCTGACTCTCCAATCTTAGATGCTGCCTCTTTCAAGTAGCAAATCTCCTTTCCATTTATTTTGCATATCCCATATCGGGTGCCATTGAAGAAACAGTACCTGCCTCTTCTACCTTCTTCGCAATTTCCCAAGGGTGGGTGGGTTGAAGCCTCCACTTCGCCCCGTCCGTCTAGGATGGTTCACATGCACAGCCCACACTCGTTACTGAAGACCCGTTCTCTCAAGCTGAGTGGGTGCGTGCTAATCCTGAGGCACACGACTAGACTCAGGCTCGTCAGGACTTCCCCTAGTTTCATTCCTCTGCCTCTGCCTACACCCACTGGGGTGCCTCCAGTGACGGGGAAAACCATCTTCTTGGCAGCAGGAATATCCTTCACCAGTATCGTACCTGGCTCAAGTATCTCCTTTTAAAATGCCCCACCTTGATAGCTTGACTGCTATGGTGCTGCAAGGTACTTTGTTTTGTCTCCGGCACTCGACTGCTAAGATTTTTGCTCTGGATCTCAGTTTTCCCCTTATCCCATTTTGAAATAACCGAAACCACACTAATGAATCTGTTTCGATTACCCCCAACTCTGTGAGGAGGGTTAAGATTAGTTTAGTCAGACGCACTTCTCCATCCAAGCACTTATCGCACAGATCCCTTGGCTGCGCCCCTCTTTCACAGTGCACCACTCACACCTCGTTACAATATTCACACTTGAATTGCGCGAACGGGTACCAGTTACAGCCTGGCTCTGAGCATCTTATTCGGTCATTCTCGGTCATTTACTTGACCAACGCAGAGTTAATTTCAGGTTCCCATGAGGAGAAGTGACTTTCCACTCGGGCTCTTCTTCTCGTGGTTTGACCCTCTTTACTCGCAAAGCGTGGGTCCAGCCTTTTTCTGCTGTTCGCACTGCTGTATCTGTGGTTAGAAGAACAAGAAATGGCCCTTCCCAGTGTGGGGAGAGGGGAGCGTCTCTCCAGGTCTTTATGAGTACCTTATCCCTGAATGGAATTTGGTGCACCGTGAACCCTAGAGGAGTGTTTTGCATTAAAATTCCCTGCTTCCTCTGTTCCTGTAAGTTTTTACCTATGGTTATCAGGTAAGGTCGGATTTGACCATCTTGTACTCTCGGGTGTCCTATAGGCATCCCATGTTTGTAGGGCATCCCCTGCAGCATTTCGAAAGGTGATAATCCCGTTTCAGAATGAGGCTGTGTCCTGATATTTAATAGGGCCAAGAGAAGGCACTTTATCCAGGACATCTTGGTTTCCTAAATTAATTTGGATAGTTGAGATTTCAAAGTCTGTTTCATTCTTTCAACCTGCCCTGAACTCTGGGGATGCCATGGGGTGTGGTATTCCCAGCGGATTCCTAACACCTCAGCTAATTGTTTGACGATTCTTGAGGTAAAGTGTGTGCCCTGGTCTGAGTCTACATACTTTACCAAACCGTAACAAGGTATAATTTCTTCTAGTAGGCGCCTTGACACTACTTGCGCTGTGGCCCTGGAGCTTGGGAAAGCTTCCACCCAGTGCTTATCTACCATTACTAGAAGGCATCTGTATCTCCCTACCTTTGGCATATCAGTGAAATCCACCTGGATCCTCTCAAAGGGTCAGTATGCCACCGGGCAGCTACCTGATGCCACTTGTCTCACCCTTGCCTGATTAACCCTTTGACATATCATGCATCCTTGTACTTCTTGTTTCGCTAGCTCGTAAATTCCTTTGCACCCAAAAAACTTTAAAAACTGCTCAGCTAGTGCTTGTGCTCCCCAGTGGGTTTGCAAGTGAAGCTTCTTTAAAATTTTTCTAGTATACTCTTTAGATAGTAATTCCCTCCCGTCAGGTAATTTCCACTTACCTTCCTCTAGTTTTCCCCCGATCTTCTCGTATCCCTCAATTTCTTTCAGAGAGGGTCATGGGGGAAATTCTTGTACCTCCCTCATTTCGACTTCTGGGGGGCTTACCTGCAGCAATGCCGCGTTTCTAGCCTCCTTATCAGCTAAGTTGTTTCCTCGGATCCGAAACTGTACTCCCACCTGGTGTCCTTTTACATGACCAACTGCAATTGCTTTGGGTTCCCTTATAGCCTCCAAAATTTGTATTATTATCCCTTCATGCATCAACCCTCGCCCTGTGGTATTAATCAGCCCCCTTTCTTCCCATATCTTCTTGAAAGTGTGAACTACCCCAAAGGCGTATTTCCAGTCTGTGAAAATTGTCCCCTTTTTCCCTCTTAGCATCTGCAAAGCCCTCAGTACTGCATATAGTTCACAGGCCTGGGCTGACCAACTGGTATTCAAGGGCCCCGACTCCACAGTTTCCCCCATTTTTCCATCTACCACTGCATATCCTGATTTCCTTTTCCCCTCTATGATTCGGGCTGACCCGTCTACAAACCATTTTTCTCCTTCTTCCAGTTTCTCCTCTTCTAGGTCTGGTCTTACTTTGGTTTGTAATTCCACTATCTCAGTGTAGTCATGAGAAGGTTCCCCTGGAATTACCCCGTACAGGAACTGTGCTGGATTTTGTGCCGTGGTCGTTTTTAGTTCTAAATCGTGTGAGTGGATCAAGATAGCTTCATATTTAAGAAGCTGGGCATCCGTGAGCCACTTTTCAGCTTTTTGTTGCAAAATGCTCTTCACATTTTGAGGAGAAAAAACAACCAAGGGCGCTCCAAAGGTTAGCCTCTTCTACCAAAACAGCCACCCCCACAATGGCTTGCAAACATGTAGGCCACCCTCGGCCAACAGGATCTAATAATTTTGATACATACCTCACAGCGTCTTTGACCCGGCCCACTCCTGAGTCAATACTCGGTGGACCGTATGGTTACTCACATCCACAAATAGCTGAAATGGTCTTTTCACATCCGGGAGACTCAACACTGGAGCTGTCATAAGCATTTCTTTCAGCTCTTTGAATCTCTCATCTTGCCTGGTCCACTTTGGTTTGTCCATGGGGAGCTTTTCATAAAGAAATTTTACCTTTTCACTATATCCCTCAATCCGTTGTCTACAAAACCCCAAAAGCCCAGTACCTGCCTTACTTCCCTCTTTGATTGGGGAGGGGGTAAGGCAATTATTCTGGCTACTCTATCTGGGTCTAATTTTTTCTTACCTTTTGTGAGCCAGTGCCCCAGCTACTTGACTTCAGGTTCAGTGAATTGTAATTTAGATTTTGAGACTTTCAAACCCTTGTCTCCAAAAAGTGTGGGAGGGTTATAGTGCTTACCCTTACAGTTCTTCTTGGGGACTTGCCACTAGCAAATCATCAACATATTGTAGTAGTTTGGTCCCTTTAACGGGGACAAACCCACTCAATACCTGCTCAAGAGCCCGGCTGAAGAGGTGAATCTACAAACCCCTGAGGCAGGGAAGTCCACCTTAATTGTTGTTTACAATTTGTGCTGTACAGGAACTGTGCTGGATTTTGTGCCGTGGTCGTTTTTAGTTCTAAATCGTGTGAGTGGATCAAGATAGCTTCATATTTAAGAAGCCGGGCATCCGTGAGCCACTTTTCAGCTTTTTGTTGCAAAATGCTCTTCACATTTTGAGGAGAAAAAACAACCAAGGGCGCTCCAAAGGTTAGCCTCTTCTACCAAAACAGCCACCCCCACAATGGCTTGCAAACATGTAGGCCACCCTCGGCCAACAGGATCTAATAATTTTGATACATACCTCACAGCGTCTTTGACCCGGCCCACTCCTGAGTCAATACTCGGTGGACCGTATGGTTACTCACATCCACAAATAGCTGAAATGGTCTTTTCACATCCGGGAGACTCAACACTGGAGCTGTCATAAGCATTTCTTTCAGCTCTTTGAATCTCTCATCTTGCCTGGTCCACTTTGGTTTATCCATGGGGAGCTTTTCATAAAGAAACTTTACCTTTTCACTATATCCCTCAATCCATTGTCTACAAAACCCCAAAAGCCCAGTACCTGCCTTACTTCCCTCTTTGATTGGGGAGGGGGTAAGGCAATTATTCTGGCTACTCTATCTGGGTCTAATTTTTTCTTACCTTTTGTGAGCCAGTGCCCCAGCTACTTGACTTCAGGTTCAGTGAATTGTAATTTAGATTTTGAGACTTTCAAACCCTTGTCTCCAAAAAGTGTGGGAGGGTTATAGTGCTTACCCTTACCAGTTCTTCTTGGGGACTTGCCACTAGAAAATCATCGACATATTGTAGTAGTTTGGTCCCTTTAACGGGGACAAACCCACTCAATACCTGCTCAAGAGCCCGGCTGAAGAGGTGAATCTACAAACCCCTGAGGCAGGGAAGTCCACCTTAGTTGTTGTTTACAATTTGTGTCAGATTGAAATGCAAAATAATCCCGACTTTCCCTTGCCAGTGGGCAAGTCCAAAAGGCATCTTTTAGGTCTATTACGCTATACCAAGTATCCTCTGGAGAGACGTAATTTAATAGCGTATAAGGGTTTGCAACTGTGGGAAATAAGAGTTTTAGTCCTTTGATTAACTGCCCTTAAATCTTGTACCAACCTGTAACTTCCATCTGGTTTTTGTCCTGCTAGGATAGGAGCGTTGTGTTGTGCCTGGACATACAAGGTTCCAGTGTGCCTCTTTTAATTAAATCCTCGATTATTGGTTTCAGCCCTTTCCTTCCTTCCATTGGTATGGGGTATTGTTTGATCTGAATGGGATCTTTGGGTCTCTCAATTTCAATATGGATTGGTTCCATTTCTAGTTTTCCTGCTTCTCCCTTTGAATGCCAGACCTTAGGATTGATTTTTCCCTCATCCTTAGTGGTTAATT
This sequence comes from Onychostruthus taczanowskii, assembly GCF_017590055.1. Lineage (NCBI taxonomy): Eukaryota > Metazoa > Chordata > Aves > Passeriformes > Passeridae > Onychostruthus > Onychostruthus taczanowskii. Next base: position 22,152 of record NW_024507546.1, read on the forward strand.
GGTACAAATTTACCATAAGCTGTGAATTCTGAGCTATCAGGCTAATCCCTAGATCCACCATCAAATCCTGTCCCAGCAAATTAATAATCTGCTTCTTCCACTAATAGGATATTTCCCAAACAGAACTTAGTTTCTGATTCTATTTCCAGCTTTATAACTGGTACCTTAAAGGTACCTTAAAGGGCTTTATAACTGGTACCCTAAAGGGTTCTCCTTTTGCTCCAATAACCATCACGGAATCTTTGCTTTTAAAACATCCACTAGGTAATTGTTGCACCATGCTCCACTCGGCTCCTAAATCCACCAAGAATACCAATTTTTGCTTATGCGGTCCTATTTTTAATTTTATCAAGGGCCTCTCTGGGTGTTATGGACCCCAAATTAAAAAGCCCCTGACACCTCTAGTCTTCCTGAAAGATCCTTTCATCCCACAGCCTTTTCTTACATTCCCTCTTAAAATGACCTCTGCTTGCAGTAATAGCACTCCAGTCCCTCCCCTCCTGTTCATGGGTTTCCTTTGGGGTTGCTTAGGTTTCCTTTGAGGCTTGTGTGCCTGACTAGTCTTACCTGCGTTTGCGTCCTTCTTTTGCTTCTGGGCTTCCCTTACTGCCACCATCAAGACCTTTGCCTGTGCCTTTTGCTTTTCATCCTCCCTTCTCATATAAACCCTCTGGGCTTCCCTTAGTAATTCCTGCAGCGTTCTTTCCTGCCAATTTTCCATCTTTTCTGGCTTCCGCCATGTATACTGCCATGATTTGGCTACAAACTGAGTTTTTAGCAAGATTGCCCCTACTGGGGAGTCTGGATCTGTCCCAGAGTACATCTGGAAGCTTTTCCTTAATCTCTCCAGCCACTCGGTGAGTTTCATCCCTCCCTTGGCATTCTCCTAATGTCTTGCTCAGATTTTGTCCCTTTGGAACCGCCCCCCTGATACCTTGTATGACCATATTTCTTAATTCTATCATTTTACGTCTATCTTCCTCCGTCTGTGCATTTCATGAAGGTCTTTGGTTAGGTCATTTATCTTCCCCACTCCCTCCTTGAGGGTTTCTGTGCTCCCAGTTCTTTATTGCAGCTGACCTAATCATCTCCCTTTCTTCCACATTAAACAATGACCTTAGGATGGCACTGATATCATCGTAGGAGTATATGCTGTTCACCAGGAATTCATCCAGCCTCTCTGCCACCCCCAGTGGATCATCCATTATCTTCCCCATTTCCTTCCTGAATGCCCATGCATCCCTGGGGTTTATCGGCACGTTAACATATCCGATGACTCCCGGAGCTCTTGGAACTTCCCTTAGCGGAAAAAGACCTTGTTGACCATCCTTGTCTTCAATGTCATCAAAGGTTACCTTCTGAGTCCGCTGTCTTGTCCTACTAGCAGGCGGAGATCCGTTCCCACCCGTGGGAACAGCGCGTCTTGTGTTTTCTACTTGTTATGAGGGAGGAGGGGGCAGGGACGGCTCTTGTGAATGCTGCACCACTGAAGCCGATCCTTGTACAGGTAAGGCTTCTGTTGGCGGTGCTTGGGGTAATAGGGTTGGTGCGCAGGATTTACTGGCACGGGGAGAGGGAGAAGTTCTTGTGATGCTGGGTAAGGCGGCGGGAGATTGTCTAAGGGTTCCCACATCTCACCAGGATTTGTCTGATTTCTGTAGGTTTTAACTGTGGGGAGAGGGAGAAGTTCTTGTGGTGCTGGTAAGGCGGTGGGAGATTGTCTAGGGTTCCCACATCTCACCAGGATTTGTCTGATTTCTGTAGGTTTTAACTGGGAAAAGTCCCGTACTGGCATATTCCCATAGTCAGACATATTCTCTTTCTTCACTGGTTGGCCCCGCCTCCTCAGAAACAAACTCATCCAAGGCTTGGCATGTTTCCTTTTTGAAGGTGGCAAACATAGGCCAGAATAAATATTTCTTAACCTCCGCGTTCGCCCATTTCTCCACGCAATAGTAAATCATTCTTTCCCTCGACCTCCTCCACCTTGTCGGGCACTCGTCCCAGTGTTCTAACATCCATCCCAATGGACTGTTCCTAGGTTTGGTAAACAGTACTTTTCTCCTTTTTCTGTCTTACCTTGAGTTTTCCCTAAGATTTTACTCTTTCTTTGTCCCATCTCGCTTGGTTAAACAAATTCCCTTTACGTACCTTTTTGTTGTGCTGGATGGACCTAAAAAAATTTTCCTTATTTCCCTGGTGTTCCAAGGGAACGTTTCAATCATGCAGTGAACTGGTCTGTGGATTTTTGCCTGTAAATGAGCTCTCGTTCTTACCTTTTCTTCGATCCAAGGGAGTTGCCAATTCCCTAGTGTCAGAGGTCTTTCCTATCCCTTTGTGATCCTGCTCGTGATTGACTCCCTCCCTTTCCCGATTTTCCCGGGTTTTCAGGGTTTTGGTGTGTGTGCAAAATGAGTTTCTCATCCGTTTCCCCCTTGACTGACCACTTTCCTCGTGGAAGAGTGGAACTGCGATCTTGGGGTCCACACTCACTCCGTGACAGTGTCACGTCTCACACACACACACCCGATCACACCCCACTCAACCACGCGATACTTACGGTCCTTTTTCCCATGTGGAGTCTTTGTGCACGTCGTTTTTATGAGTGAAAAAAAATTCTGCGGTCTCTGCCTGTGGCTCTTTTACACAATGCAGGTTTTGTCACCATGAATTGCAATGAAGTGCACAGATTATTTGTGCTTTGACATACATTGAAATAGTAAAAGGTGCATTCTGTGTATTTAAGAGATTAACAGATTTTATTGTTTTCTAAAGTATTTTACAATACAGAGACCCAAAGCAGTAATTCCTGACAATTTTAGCAACTGTCCTGTGGATGAACAAATATGTTGGTAAGTTTTTGTTGACAGACATATCGATACATCCACTTTCTAAGCTTGCACATTTGGATTCACTGAAAATGATGACTATATATATCTATACGCTCAAAAATCAAACTACAGAGTCCAAGATTACCAACAGTGTTTTATAGTTACCTCAAAAAAGATTTGTTAACTTCATTACAGTGTAGCTTCCTAACATGGCATATCTACTTACCTGGTACTTAGTTTTAACACAGATCTGCTGTAGTTTTACAACTCAGTTTTCAATGTCACAAGTGCATATTTGACACGATTACAGCTGGCCAAGTTGTAACTGCAAACAAATGTAGATTTTACAGTGTTCTGCTACAATAATCCATGTTTGGACTAAAGCTAGTTTATACTTCGACTCATTCATTTATCCACAAATACTGATTTTGAGTATATTAGTGTATTTACTGTACTTCTGAAAAATTTTATCACAGAATACTTTGTTTATGGTACAGTAACGAATATGGCAGGAAAGCAGATTTAAATATACCTATAATTTAAACTCTTAAAATAGTCTAAATCTTATTGACACCAAAAGGCTTGATAACTAATAGCCATGCTCTTCATATTTTGGAATATCAAATTATATGTACATATACACAACATAGATAGGCTATTAATAAAAGCATTTAGTCTATTTTACAGTCTTCTCTGTTCACGATAATCAGCCTTCACAGATTTAACATTTCAAATCACCCAAAAATCGTTAGCAGTTAAAAGGAGATTTTTTTTTTCCCCCCCTGCAAACATGTGCTGGAAATAGCCACTCTTCTGGGGCTTATGCATAATTTATATTTCTTTTGAATGCTACTTAAGATCTAGATGAAAATCTCATGGTTCAAGTGTCAACCCACATAAAGAGCATTTGCAATAGAATCCCAACCCATGACACCTGCAGATATCTCTGCTACAAATAAACTCCTGTAACAGATATTTATTAAATACAGTATTTTGTTTTACAACTCCATTTACAACTTCAAGCCATGCTGACAACACAAAAAGGTTACTACAACATAGAAAGAACTTTCATTCAGTCAAGTGGTAACTAAATCTATGACATAATTTAAGTATTAATTGATAAAGCATACAAAAAGGTGCTTAACTACATACCATTTAAATAAAAAAATACTGCATCTTTCAGACATTGATAAGAACAAATAAAAAATTAACTATAATAATTTTTAAAATTCAAGTTGCAAGTTACTGAAAGTCACTTAAAATAACTGATTAAACAATAGTGAGCATAAGCCACATACCTGGGGTAGGATGAGGCATAAGCAGAGAAAATGCAAAAATGTTTAGGATCCACAATAACAGACCATGTGGGAAGAAAAAGTTTAAAAAGTATTTTTCCTATTATACTATTTTTTCAACCTTACTCCTTTCCTTTGCATTGTGTACAAGTTGTGAGAACAATGTCAAGCTTTTGTCTTTCATTCAGCCTTATTTGGGTATCAAACTCTCACCTTTTCATTAAAATATATACACTCTATACATCCATTCAGTTTCCTCTCACTTCACCTAAATACACTGTACAGGCCTACAGAGCTCTTGTGACACTTCTGTGTTTATTTTGTCCTTTGTCACTGGATTGGTTCCACATAGTTTGCTGGGTATAAACCAACTTGTCCATTGTCCAGGCGTCCTTTGCACCAGCCCTGCTCATCCTCATTCTCCATTTTGGTTAACTCATCCCCTGAAGAAAAGGAACATTTTCCCCAAATTAGTGCAAGTCAAATAAATGTTTCATTAGGCTTATTGTCTTAAGGCTTTAAGGGAAACATGGAAGAAAATGATTAAAATAACTCAAAATGTGCTTGCTAACTTCCAGACTACCCATTCAGACATTCATGAACTATAAGATAACTTCATTTTGACTGCAATGCACATCTGATAGTCCACATCCTCAGGGAATACTTTGACTTTTGAGAGCCTGCAGACTCCAAGATGCTCCACAGGAGCAAAGGAAGCTCCACCTCAGCCAGGCAAAAAAGGCCTCATTGAGTAACAATTATTTCCTCCTGTGCAACTAATTTGTGTCAAATGTTTTCCCTAGATAAAACTGATGTGTGTTTTATCTTAGCAATAGGAAATAGATGATGAAGATATTAATCTTATTCATCTGTATCTTATTACAGTCCCAAATAGTAGAGTGCCTTGGTGTCATTTAGGAGAATATAAACTAGCCTAAGGACTATAAATTCTTTGGTAGAAATGGACAAACTTCATATTAAATCTTCTCAAGGTAGTTATCTTTATAGCTTTTCTCTTGGATAAAAAGGTTAAAGTTTCATCTCTTCTAGTTTTTATCAGAAAACTAATAAATACTCATCGTGAACAAATGTTTGGCACTTCAGACTCTACTTGGTTTAGGAAATATGTTAAAACTTTTCCACTTTTTCTAGTGTTGCAGAATGGGAGTGTACAATTTCAAACGTTCCATGAAGCGTGTGTAAATAAAGAGTGGAAACAAAGAGTACCCAAAATTCACATTTCAATGACTGTATGCCCTAACAAATGCATTTGTATCAAAGTTTGGGCTGGAAACTCAGTGATCCTGGAGGTCTAAGAAAATATTAGCACTTTTAAGTGTCATCTGCACAGCAGTTACAATGAAACCACTGTGATGATAAAACCAGAACACACAATAACATACTCTGACAACATTGCAGGGACAACCTTTACTGTCGCTATTCTTAGCCACTGAGGGATACAGTACAAATATTGAAAATAATTATGTCCCATCCTCTTACATGCTTATAAAACCTCTCATAGAATATGAATAAAATTATCCTTGCTCTTTGGAAGCCTCCCACAGCTGTTTGCCAAGAGAAAAAACAAAACAAAACAAAAAGCACCAGATGTAAAGGTACTCCACTAAAAAAATTAGTTTCAAGTATTAAAGTACATTTAATGGACACTGTGCAGAGCACATATTCTGTAATATGTATTTAGAAGCATTTTGTAGGTGAATTCTTTGAATACCCATGGAAATCCTATCTGAGAATAGCCATGTACATTTGAACAAGTCCTTAAGATGTATTAATCCTCTGCTTGACAGCTGCTTAGGAGCCTAGGGATATCTACAGAGGAACACAGGATTGAGTACATTTCAAATTGGCTCCCACCTGACCTAGTGAGTTCTTTTCCTTAGTTTTTTGTATGTTCAATGTAAAGCTAGTCACACTAACACTTCTGCCTAATAACTAAGTAGCCATCCTATTAATTCAGCATCTCTAAGGGGATTCACGGTCTAGCACATCATCCCTTTCCCACAATTGTATCAATTACATAATTTGGTGTTGTAATATTTTTTAATGCTCTTCCTTCTAAGTACTGAAGTCTTTTTAAGTGAAGTCTGCAAATACCTCACAGTTCATACTTCCTCTGCTTTATTTCTACAGACCTTACACACTGAGAGCCACTTGGTTCAGTGGTTCAATTAATGCGACACAGCTGGTACTCCAGCACACAACACCTAACTTTGTATTTAACCATTACATCTGTGTATATAAACACTGCATAGTTTTGCCAAGGAAAGACTCATTACTGTAAACCCTTGCTGCTTCACAGGTACCAGAGATATATTTCAAGAGGATTAGCATGCTTCCATCCCCTGCTGAGAAAAATGGAGCAGGTAAAGTCTGTAGAATGAAAAATAACTTTTGGCTTGTGTGCCAAAAAAGTACCAGATGTTTTGTTACTACTGTACTTCTGTCAGGCCACAATTTAGCAAAGTTCACGGACAAATAGCCCATTCCTCCACTCTGGAAGCCTACAATACCTGTCTGCAAAGAAGAAAGGTCAGATGTTCAGTGGTTTCACTAACAAAAAAGGAAGGAGGTAAGTTTAAGGCACAGCACCACCACCTGAGCTGGGGGGTGTTTTGGTTCAGAAAGCACAAACTGCATTTAGAATATGACCAGGGGACACACTGTTCTGAGCACCCCCCTTCATCAGCAGAACAGACATCCTGCAGTTCCCTGATTAGCTACAACATGGACTGCTTTCCTAACTTTTAGCCCTAACATCCACCTAAGAACCATAGCAGGTGGTAGAGAAATAGCACTAACCTTAACTAACCCTAGCTGAAAGGGAGGCAGACAAAAGCTTTCTGGAATTTTTTTCAACACTTGAATCCTATTTTTCTACTACAATTAATCTGTTTATTACAGGGATGGGAGATAACTGACAAGCAAATAGGAAAAGAGACAAAGAGTGTCTATCTCTGTCATTAGCACAAAGTGAAGTTCTGTTTGCTTTTGCTAAACTACTTCTGCAATCTTGTTCTTGAATTCCTGGTTGGAAAATGTCTCCTGCAATTCTGGGCAAGACAGCTGAACAGTTGGCTTGAAAGTCATGAACAGGGGTAGATTTCAACTGGAGGCAGCAGCACCTGTGGTGTGCAGCCATTGCACCCTGATGTCACCTTCCTATGTGTGGAAACAGTGTGTGATGGGTCTCCCCCATCAGTTGCATCTATTTTGTTCTCTCAACTCCTGTAACAGAGAGGGAAAAAAGGGTTTAGGGCTCAAGGGAGATACAACACCTTAAGAACGAAGAGGTGTACTAAATGTACCCTAATACAACACAAGACTGAAAAAACCTGGGTAAAGACAATTCCTGTGCTTAACATACACTGAAGAGGGGTGAAAAGCAACAGTTTAAAAAGTATCTGTCCATGGCTAAATTTTTAACTCTAAAACGTTGGCAGTGCAGAAAGTTGGATGCCAAAAATTGGAAGTTTTCCATTTAAACAGAGAAGGTATCAGTTGACTTAATGCAGTTTCAAGAATACCTGCCATAGTATTTTCCTTTAAAAAACAACTCTATAGGGTTGGCATTTCCAGACAGCTAAAAGCAGCAGCTGTTACTGTCACTAAGGAAGAAAAGGGAGAGAGAGGATTTTCAGTTCTGCAGGTAATTTTGTTTCACTTAAGACAGTAAGAAAAGAGTATCTCAGAGGCAACCCAACACACTTCAAAGAGCTTAGGAGTCAGTGCTGCCAAACAGGGGAAACCAAAACGCACTCTTAGGAGGGATGATGGTTAGATAGGATCCTGCATGTGGAATTGTACATCCAGAGAAGCAGGTAACTTCAGAAAATAAAAGGTGAAGGAAGAAAAAAAATCCCCTGCCTTTCTCCTTTTTGATAAGTATTTTAAAGTGAACATTGCAAACTCACCAGCCTTAAAGCTGAGCTCGTCTTGCTCCTGGCCCTCATAGTCATAAAGTGCACGTACTCTCACCTCCATGGCAGGAGGGGTGTCTTCATCAAAGGGATTGGTGTCTCCATTTGCATCAGTGGAGGAGAAGGGGTTGTTGGACTCTTCATCAGACCAATCAGTAGGGTAGCTTTGGTTTTTCTCATAGCTGCTAACACTGAAAATCAATTTTGAAATTATTATTTTCCGCTTTTAAAATAGGAGACTAGAAATACCACTAAGATACCCCTAAATATGCTTAAACTCCACTCTAAGGCCCAGCTTTGAAACTTTCTTTCTGGTATCTTCTCATCTATCTTTAACTGACAATACCTCATTAAAAAAGAAAAACATTCTTGCAAAGCATTCAAAAAGTTAGAAAAAGGCAAAACCAACACACGTCAATCTCCCCACAGACTCAAAGGACTTCTCTCACAAAAAATCCACATAATCCATGGGATTATTTACTCTGGAAGAGGTAAAAGGGATGCCACAGTCGATGAGAGGGATTATCTGCTTTAGGTAAGATATTTAAATTGTTTTGCAGAACCTTCCTCCCAAACCACTGTGCACTTCTATGGTAGCTTCCAACAATTTTTCTATATTGCAATCCACCAATAAAAAACTTCATTACACTGCAACAACTTGATAATTTAAAGGGAAGTTCACTGTTTAGCATGCACATGCCAGTTAAGAGAGTGGAATATCCCTAGAGTGTACACTGAAGCAACAGGCAGCTGCTTGAGAAGGTCCTAAACAAAAAAAGGAAGCATATTAAAAGCAGATTTATTCAGTGAGAAGACACAGAGCAATAAAGCTCCAGAAGCAGTTTCACTAGAAAAACACATCAGTTTTAATATTTTATAGGACTGGGAAAGGGAGGGAAAAAAGCAACAGCAGTTCTGTTAGCAACTGCCAATAACCACAGTAGATTGAAACCAAAGATCAAGCAACAGATATGGCATCTGTTAGGAAAGAGAAGTTAGGTTACAGTGTTGCTTACACAACTGCTTAAAAACACTTCATGCACTGACCAGCATAGTGTTATAGAAACCGAAAATAGAAAACCCTGGATAGAGAAAGTGCAAATGTGAAAACAATTAAAAAACAACATTTCACCAACTTTTTGATCTTATTGTCCTCCTTTTCACTGACAGTACTCCCAGTATCTTCTTCATCTTCAAAGGGATTGTAACTTGATTGTACTGACTGCACTGTGTTACTCTGGACACTAAGACTGCTAATTTGGAAAAGAAAAAGCATTATGGTGACCCTATCTGTATAAGAGAACACTGTCACTGGTGTCCCACTAAGCAGTTTCTTAGCAGACCCCTCCTTCAGTCAAAAAAATTTAAATAAACAACTAAACAAAACCAAAACATCTATCAAATGCAGCATGAGACTCAAGAAAGCTTGGAAAAGTCTCACATACAGAGCATTCCTCCACAATCAGAATATCCTTTGTGGACCACAATTTCTTTTTTTCCTACTGCCTGCAATAAAACGCAATGCAATTTTTCTGGCCAGCTTCATTCCTTTTTAAAGCAGTTGATGTTAACAGTTTTGTATTAATCACATCCAGAATTCTGATGTGACTAGATGTTTTGCAAACTAAGACCTGAAAGCATTATTGTCATTTCTAGAGATGGGAAGGTAGGAAGAGACCACCAGATCAAGTACAGGAAGTTCAGTTTCTCATGAAGCTTGCTTTCTTTCAGCTCCCAATGGAAAGAGAGCTATAAAATGAAGAACAATTCTCCAATTAATTTGTGACGTACAGAGACATCACTAAAAATGCTTGCATTTTTAATAATGATAATTTGATTGGACAGTGACTTTTTGATCCCATAGAGCTTAGTGCATTTGAAGGCAACAATCTTTTCCAATTAGTGTTTATAGGCACAGAAAAAGCTACCTGCTGTGTTTGTTAGGCTGTGAAACTTGGTCTCCTGTCTGATTGATGCCAGTCAGAGTCACTCCATCAGAAGCCTTCTTCTTTTCTCTTCTACTGAGAGTGCGATTCAGGTCTGCAGACCACTCCTACCAATGAATGCAAAATGTGATTGAGAAATTCAACTGAACAAGTAATTTCACATTTAATTTTCAGACTGACTTATGGAACATACATCTGTATATACAACACTATCAATAATTACTAAAGACTCCAAACATTTCATTTACAATTCTCATCTAGTTCCTACTCCAGCAATGCAAACAGGTGTCTGTGCCACTCACAAAATCCCAAAGTTACCTGCACTTCCCTCTTTAGTATTCTGAACCCCTTGAAAAGACTTAAAATACCAGACATGTGGCACACAACTGGAGCAATCAAAAGAGCTGGCCAGTACAGATATTTAAAAGATGTACTGTGAGGGCTCATAGTTTCAAATAATGCCAAGACATCTGGCTTTAAAAGGTAATTCTTAACATTCAATTAAAAAAGGCATTGTAAGACAGGGCTTACTTCTCAAGAAGCTCTCTCACATGACTTAGAAAGAAGAAGCTAATTTAAATCTGTGCCTAAGATTTAAGCCCTTAAGGTACTTCACTCTGGATTTAGTGAAATTCAGTGTCCTAAAAAGGACATCTATAGGAGTTAAGGCTCAAATCAACACAAATATTGACAAGACTAATGATGCCACTTGTAGACCCTTCTTGATATTTTGAATTATTCAGAGGCAGATGGGACAGGCATGGTGAGACCTAAACACAGCTCCTGCACCAAGTAGAAGTTAAGCTTTGATATCCTGTTATACTATATACACTATACTGATACAAAGCAGGAACCAACAGAAAACAAAGTGGATGCAAGCAAATATCTTATGCTGAGACATGTTTCCTCTCAGAAGTCTTAAAAGTAAAAAAAAAGTCAGGAGAGAGTTTGCTATACAAAAGATGGCATTTGACATAAGTATTTTTTATCAGGAAATGGAAGTTTTCAGAGTTCCTATTACTCCTATGTCAGTCCAGTGCATTTCACACAGTTCTTCAAATACTTCATTATTTTAACTTTGTAAAATAGATATTGGATTTCTGAGTTACCACAGTTAAAAGACCACTGACCTATGCGTATTTGCAGTTTACAATGCAATTTCATAGTCATTTGATCATGACTTTTTTACTTACATCATCCTTGTAGCATGTAAATGAGAAAAAACCTGATTAGGAAAACAGTAACAGGTGCATTTAATTTGCTAATTATAAAGTTTAAGAAATAGGGTAGTAATTTCCCCACACAGAAGTAACTGCATGTCAGTGTTTCAGGCAAAGAAATGCTACAGTACTGTTATGAATTTTCTTCCTCAAACCTGTAATTTAAAGTTACTTGGTATTTTCAAAACAAGTGCTATTTTCCTTTATGGTTAATAAGGGAACAGTGAAACACTCCAGAGTTTATGCTTCCACTTAATTAATTTAATCTCTAGAATTTATTTCAACTAAACCCATGTTTCTGGTCCAACTCATTCCACTTCTAGCTATCACACATGAGTAGTATGATCTGCACTAACACATTTCTGTATGTATTTCTTGTAGGCTATGGTATCAGAACACTACTTAGAAAAACTCCTTTCTTTTGAAAATGGCATCCAGCAATAAAATGACTAACTGGGTAAAGGTAGAGCTCTTTTTTATATAGAGAAGTATTGAATTTTAAGTATCAAATTTCAAATTTTGAACTGTTAAGTTCAGACTCTTTTTAGAGTCTTTGCAGCATACGCTACAATTACCTGCTAGCAGCAAGGAAATTCAAACTGAAGTCTCTCACCAAAGGGGAGAAGTAAAACATTAAGGATAACATACGCAGGTGTCAGAGATGTATCAACTAAACAAGGGCTAACAACTTCAGTAATGACTTAAGCTTAGAAAAAGGCACTGTAGTTTTCTGGTTTACCCATTTTCTGTTTAAAGAGGTGCTCAACATAACCACCTCTAAAAGTGCTCAACATAACCACCTCGTGGTCCAGTGAAAAATGAGATAAGAAAACACTATGACTTGCAAAACAAAAAGATTCAGTGCTGGGAGCTTGAATTTCAGAAATACACCAGAAAGAAATATTACAAAAAGTAAAGAGGAAAAAACTAGACAAAACAATTCTGTCGTTTAAGTACTGTGACCTTACCTCAAACTGAGGCCAATTCATCGACATCCCTGGACCTTGATTAGCTCTGAACCACCGCAAGTCTTCAACAGCATCTGCTGTTTTGATATTCTGTTCCAGCTCACGGTAGATATTTTTGTAACTGAAAAACAAATTTGTCTTCTAATTTAGTATCACATTTAGAATCACGGCAAATCCCTAAGCAGTTTTTAAAAAAAATATTTTAAATTTCCCAATAGTATGGAAAAAACTTATAGCAAGATAGACTTTTAAAAACTGACAGACCTGTTAACTGCCTGTAAAAAGGGAAGAGTAGTCCAATTAGAAAACTAGCTCAAAGTTCATCACACCATAAAATCCTTGTTTACCAGATTTTAAAACTATGACTCTTGTGTAATTTAATTGGCTGTCATTAAAATATATATATATATACATAGGACTGTATTTAAACTGAACTGCAGTCTTGGAAGTTTCTTGAATTTCAAAGCTTATCTACAAGGCAGTAGAAACTGGTTTTGTGCTAAGTCCACAGGACTCTGTGAAAACTTCTTTTTTAATCCAGTGAGGATTGTAAGCAATTATAAAAATAAAACCCCCAAACTTGAAGCAGAGGTAAATGGGTTAAACATTTTCCTATGCAGGTATAATCTCTGCTAACTGCTTTTACAGGTTTGGGCACTGTCTGATTTTACTAACTACACTATTTGTATCAAACACTGTGAAAAAGAACCTACTACTTTTTCTTATCTTTTCTCTAGTTGTTTTTCATTAACAGAAGTCATGTTGCAGACACAGCTCTGATCCTAGACCATGCACATGGCAATGTGCATGAGAATACATTTATATTAAAGCCACCAATATGGTGCAATATGGAACTCAGAGTTTAAAAAAGTCTCAACACAACAGTCACAAGGCTTAAAATAAGAGACACAGAACTGCTATTATATTATTTTATATATAGTTAAGCTGCTATTATACTCAAGGTAGACTATTTGTGAAAATCCTTCCAGACCAAATCACACAAAATTTAGAATTAGAATTCATTAGTGCTACATTGTCAAGGAGTCGAACTTTCTCAAAATACACTTCCATATTTCTCAATTTCTATACAATACTTGACTGCTTTAACATATACACAGTATGGGTTTTTTCCTACATCACCAGTCATTTCAATGTATTTAAGCAATAGAGAGGCATGTATTTTGAGAAAGGGAATACATCATTACCAGCCATCAGTTAAATCAGCAATAAACTTTAGGTCTACATCTCTGGAAAACATGGCAGGTTATCTTTTGGACTGTGCTCTTTAGCACCATTACAGTTAAAAATCAAACTTTGTTTTCATGACTAATTCTACATCTTTTATCTCTGTACTAAAGAGGCAAAGATAAGGAAACAGATCAACAGTTAGAGCTGCTTTTTCCCTGGTTTTACCCTAATAGTTCTGTTATTTGTTTTGATGCTTACTATGACGACTCCTGGAATTCTAAGTATCTTAATAGGAAATCATTGCCTCTCCACTTGGTAATTTTCTGTGGTCTTCCCCCAGCCTTGTCCACTTAGTCAACTATTTCTCATTTATTTCTGATTTGTAGTTTCATTTAACCTGATGAAACTGAATCAAATGGGCAGCAAATCTACCATCTCTCCACTCTGACAGTATCTCCCACAGCAGTTCCATAAGAACTTTGAAGGCACCCAAAACGGTAATGATGCCAAAATTGGTTTTGCCCCTACCTATTGCTTGCTCTGTTTTTGTTCTTGCCGCTGTGCCACGCCCTTTCCTCATGCATTAGAATTTGTGTGACAGTATAGCAAGCCAGTTGGGACACTACTCAGGTTAAAATCAGTTCTTCCTTTTCTCCTTGCACTTGAAGTGCTAAGCAGAGTGCACATGACCTCTGCTGTTAGAAGTGGGATGTAAAATACTGCCATAGTTACAGCACTCACGGCAAGTGTTCCTGTGTCTGGAGCTCCCTAGCAAATACAGTGAGGGCTTTCTTGGAAGACAGTGAAGGCTCAGGCAGAAAGAACAAAATACAAGACATGCTTGATACATATGACAGTTTAAAGAACAGACTTTGAAATTAAGGTGGACAAGAGTTCAGTAGTGGTTAACCCATGGATCTTAAATTCATCTCCAGATCAAGGTAATTTCATTACTGAGCTCTAATATTTTAACAATAAATGTATTGACTACAAATTTCATGCTGTCTTACACTAATAAATTCCAGTTTGTTCTCTAATAAACATGCAAGACACATAATAAACCAAGACCTTCTTTTCCCAATCTTTGATCCAGCATTTTTTGGTTCTAAGTGCTGAATCCCTTCTAATTGGAACATACTTGATTATAAAATACCACAAGAATGAAGGTTTGTTGGTTCTGGCAAATGTTAGAGATAGGTGCTAATCTCATTTTAGACAAAACAAAGAATTAATCTCTTTCACTTGCACTTTTAAACTGAAGCAACACATTAGAAAGAAAACGGAACTCTGAACTCTGATCTACTTGAAGCATTTATTGCTTTACACAGAAAAGTATATTAAGCATTAATTTTGAAGTCTAGCAGTTTTACCTTGCAACGTTGGACAAGTCAAGGTGTTTCTGGACTTCCAGTAACACTTCTCGGAAGAAACGCAACCGCTTTTCCTCAAACTGCTGGCACTGCTCAAATACCTGCTCCATGTTCTCCATATACTGAGGAGTAGCATTATCTAATTCTTTCAGTGACTTTTCATACTTCTCTTTTGTCTGGGGGTACAAAACCAAACTGTTAGCAATATATTTTATTGCTGCCCTGCAACACAGACCTATCAATGAAGTAATGGCCAAGGTTTAGACCAGAAGTTGCCAGACTGCAAACTCTTTTTCATTACCACTGTACCCAACTGAGGGCACAATGAGAATTATCTAAGTAAATTGCAGAAACAGTTACAATAAACCTCCAAGCCTCTTCTCTGGCTTTTTAAGAGAAACCATGACAAATGTTAATGTAACTCTAAAGATAAAAACCGAAGGAGTTACAGAGTAAATCAGAACAGGAAGTCTTTCAAGTTATTGAAGGTATTTGGAGATCTTTCAAAGTGCTGTCTTTTCTCCTTTAGTAATTACATAGTGTACTGTGAGTTATCACCAAATCCCCAAACATTGTGTACATCCTTGTGAACATAAATTGCATACACTGTGAGCTCAGCTAACAGATACAACCTTAGACTCTGCTCTAATTTACAGAAGTAGTCCACAGGCAGGAATTAAAAGATCCCAATTGATGCAACTTAACATTCCAGATCCGAGAAAAGCATTCTCAAAGGAAAAAGACATCACACATTAAAAACCTCTCAGTAGCAGCCCTCTGAAGAGATAAAGCAAACTATGTAACAGAACAGCATTATTTAAGTGGATTATATCAGCTTCATTTTTTAAAAAATGCATTCTGCAGTCAAGAATGATGACATACGTAGTTGTCAGCAAGTTTTAGGCATCTGTATCTCAGATTCTTGAGTGAAATAGCGCAGTTCTCACTAGTAAATAAGTAGAACTCTGCCCTAGAAGTTTGCTGGCTTACTGTGCTTAGCTCCCTGCTGAAAGTACTTAAATGAAATAGAGGCCATACATTATTCATCCTCAGAGAAGAAAAATTTGGCAAGAACACATTTTTGGTAGAAAACTAAACTTTGGTACAGAACTGGAACTGACAGAGAGCTATGTGAACTGGTGTTCACAGCACATTCAGGAGGGGAAAAGAGCTTAAATAGGCACAAGCTATAGGTCAAAAAACATTCAGTATACCTTTAGTACATCTTGTTTGCTTCTCTCCACTTTGTCTTGTAATTTCTTGAGTTGTTCAGGATTCAGTGCTGGATCAGCTTTGCTGTTTGTTTCTCTGGATATAGCCAGTTTCTCCTCCTTGCAGGCAGCATGATAAGCTTTCTTTGCAGCTTCCACCTACAAAAGCGATTTGAGTCTTTGCATCTGGAACAGTCTACAGCAACCATAACATCTTAGCCATAAAATCATGTTGCAATGAAGAAACGGTTAGGTTTTGTTTTCAGGATGATTTTTCTATTTTTGGGAGAGGGGGAAATTGTTTTCATTTAGGCCAAAGAATAAACAACATGTAAGAATCAACGTAAGGAAATTGTTGGAGCATTCTTTCACCATACAAGAAATGTCACTCATACAGCTTAGAGAAGTGTTGAACAGGCTCAACAAAAGGTTTACAGAAAGTCCCCAACTAAACATTTATCACTCATGCCCATGTTCACCTGCTCCCTTTACTTCTACCAACCTGTTATTTACGAATAATGTTATATGAGAGGGGGGGAAAAACCCACAAATACATTTTCCCTCATTTATTTGAGCAATTAATAACTTTCAATTGCATGAAATAAGATACTGTTAAAATGATAGCTTAAATTTCACTTTTCCCAGATTTTCACTGAATTCACCAAAATTAGGAGAGATCAAGATAAAATTTTTATTTTTCAGAAGAGGACAGAAAGCAAGAGATCTTTAAGAGAAAGGAGGGTCCAGCAGAAAGAATAGGGAGTTTACTCCCTTATAGAGATTTGAAACATTAGTATATTATAACACAGGATATCTAATACATAATCTACTGCTGTACCTCTTTTAGCTTTTTTGCCCAGGGTTTCTGAGCTTTCCTAAATCCATCTTCTGCTTCTTTGGTTTCCTTAAATCCTCCCATCATTTGCTTATGAAAGGCTTCCTTCTGCCAGTTCTTGATTTTTTCAAAATCTTCATTCATCAGTGAACCTTTTACTTCTAGATGTAGTTCACTCACTTTTTCAGCTTCTGACATAAAAGCACACCAAGCCCTTTCTACTGTTCCATACTGTGGGCCTAAACACAACAAAAAGTGTCATTCTCAGTAACCATTACCCACATGGAACTTATATTCCCAAGAAACTACCTGAAACTATTGACTTATATTCACTTGTAAACAGCAATGCTGATGCAAATCTAGAAAAGAGAACAATTTATTTTCACATAAATTTAGAGTATTACAAACTTTTAAGCCTGAAAAAATAATATTAATTTAGTCTGGAGTCCTTACCCCTGTACCACAGTTCTCAGTATTCCACATGTGAGCTCCCGTTTGAACTGCCTTCAGTTTCTCAACATAATTTTGGAAGGGTGAATAACCATTACAAGGATAAACTATTGCAGAATATATTAAATAGTATCACCTTAGCCTTCCATTAGAGAAATGCCTAGGTCTATAATTACCAGTCTTTCCCCCACAGTCACTGCCCCTTGTAATTCAGAATCCCTTTTCAAACTTTACTGGTAATTATCTAGAAACAGACAGTTCTCTAGAACATAACTCAGTACTGGAGGCAAGATTCATCTGCTTCAGCAAGAAGGAAGCAAACTTGCAAAAGAGCAGGGCTTTGCTTGGTCGGGTTTTTATCCAAAAAAGCTTGGTCATTTGTCACATTACTGAGCCTCTTGCAAAAACTCCATTATAGGCTAAAACATACAGTATTTCTGCTTTGTACTTACCAAAACAAAGAAATACAGAAACATTTTTTTCCATTTGAGAAAGTTGTCAGAGTTCAAACTCAGCATTACCTTTCTCCACAAGTTGCTTCCATCTTTTAGCCCATTCTGTGAGCTGCTGAGCATACACCTTCTCTATCCGTGCCCGTTCATGAATACAATTCATGAGATCATTGCAAAGTCTGTGGCCATCATCAATTCGTTTTACTGTCCTCTTGTAATTTCCAACCTACCAAGAGACAAAGACTTAATTCCTGACTGAAAGCTCTGAAAACAAGAGAAATCTCTAATTAACAGAAATACTGTAAACTAAGAGTAAGATAATACAGCAGGAAAATCAATTATGGAATCAGGTTCATTAATCTTAAATCAATTAATCATAAAACCTAACTAAAACATTAAAATTAATCATAAATTATTCACAAGACCTAACTGCAACAATGCAGCACAGGCTACGAGTTCCCCTGTAAAAGAAAGTTGTTAATTTAAAAAGTGAAAGCTTTATTATATTTTACTAAGTCTGCAATGTAATCATGGGCAGTCACCACAATTGTTCTGCATTATTATTTCTTGTTTATGTTCTAGGTAGTGGAGAAAATTAAAAGAAATAATAGAGTATACTTTCCCTCTTCAATATTCATTATCAAGTACCTAATACCTTAATTTTATACTGTGTTTTCAGGATTAATAAAACTGCAGAGACATGCAAAGAAGCATTGCAACATCTCTATCAACCATATTAATAGTTTTTAAGAATGCAGTCAGTGCTGAAAAACCAGATAGCGATTATTTCCAAAGTATGCTCTAGAATTTAATGTGAGAAGATACTGACAGCAGTGATGTGGAGTTACCATACTTAGAACTGTAAATACTAAAGAAAAAAACCCCCACAGTTGCTCAATGTACAAGCTATAATAAAATGAGGACATGAAGCAAAATGTACACCATATAATGAACATCCATTATATCATTAACACTCCCCTTTCACTTTTGTGCACACAGCAACATGGAATAATAAATCTAAATGTCTGAAAGGGAAAAAAGCCTTACACTGCTCCCAGAGTAACATTTCCACTGAATTCAAGGTCACTCAGGCTGGCTTTTGTAAACATTAAACAAGACCTAAGAGCTCTGTTAAGAGAACTTGCACAGGCTATTAAATATCACAGCCAGTTTCTTATCTGCCCAAACTACCTGACTGAAAAACAAAGATTAGCAGCAAAGCAGTAGATTAAATATTCAAATACTCAAAGCGTGTTAGTCATTTTTGCATTTGAATCATATCTGCTTCACATCTGACAGAGAAAAACAGTATATACGGGAATACTCTTAAAAGGGGAAAAAAATCCCTATACTAAGTGCTGGAGGAATAAATGACTATGCTATAAATACAGACATATGCTAGGTCTTCTCATTAAATCTGGGAAAAAAAATCAAAACCATCAATGACATGACAAAGCCATTTCTCTTAGTAGCTTCAAAGAATTCATCTGAGCATGTTTTTTGGTTTGGACTGGATCCATTTCAACAGATCAAAGGAATTTAGTTAGCATCTAAGTAAGGCATTAGTTAGCAGTCCCTGATTTGTCTAAATCACGTAAACAAATGCATACACACACCCCCTGCCCATTTAAACATAAGCCACAATATAACTGAAGATAAGAAGCTACCATAGAGAGTCAATGCATCCATGTGAACTAATTGCATCTATTACCAAGAAAGCATGAAAAATAACCTTCTATTTTCAGCAGAAATGGAAATGGAGAAGTAGGCAGTTATACATACGTAATCAAAGTGTTAAGGGAATTAAATACCTCCAAGAACACCTACAATCTTTGTAATGAAAAACAAATCATTCATCTGCTCAAAATTACTCCAGCTGTAGGTTCACAATCAAGCATACTTTCAAAACAGGTTATGTTAGCTTGGCACAACTACTGAAGCCTTACATTAGCATCAATTTGTGTTTCCAGTTATGAGCCCAGGGATTTATGTCTGTAGCACGAACATTTCCTTTCATAAATTCTCACTATTAAATTACCTTTTTAAATGGTAATATTGAATGAGAGCTGGCTGCCTTTCATTCTGAGCAAACTCTAACCTCATGGTAGCACCAAGCAGTTGCCAAATTTCATGCAGGTATTCCGAGAACTGAACTGAGCTTAGCTGTGACCATTCACTGTTATCACATAAGGGCACCTGTAAAGAGCTGCATGCACACCACAGATAATTCACCCACCATCTCCTTCTCCTCCTCCTCACAGAAGGACTGAAGGAACTCAGCACCACAGTTTAGAATCAGTATAAAGAGGAACCAGGCCTACAATACTAGAAAATAACCTGGTATTGCAAAGAAAGCCTTTTACACTGAAATTTCCCCCATCAGGAATGCTAGAATTTTGGAAATACAGCATTTTTTCCTGTGTTTCATGACAGAGAACATAAGTTATATAACTTGGCAGGTAACATTTTGAAAACCTAGTGGTTTCTTTTAAAAATTGCATTTTAAGTTAGGGACACTGCAATGACACATTTTAGAGATGTAGAATGTGCAGCTTATCATTGCAGGAGATAAGATTTGAGACACAAGGTCCTTACGGCACAGAGCCAAGTAAAGGGAAAAGAAATTCAGTCTTTAGGTTGTCAAGGAACTACTACATTAACTGTAGAGAAGTTAAAACAATAAATGAAAAACCTAGAAACACACTCAAGACACCCTGAACTCTGAAAAACATGATCTTATACATTGTTTATTCAAGACTCTTTTCTCCAATTTCTGAGGTAAATGGCAAACATTCTGCAAGACTTCCCCCTTCCCCTTCACAAGAAGTATTTGAGCAAATTAAAAATGAAGAATTCTTTTATTTGTAGCAACTCGCCCCAGGAACAACACAAGAAAAAAAAAAAATCCTGTGCTTCTTTGTTTCAGTCAGGGCCATTTTACATAATGCCTGGCAATTTTCAGATTTCTCAATTAGCCCTATACAGTACATGAACATATATAATTTTGCTAGTTAGAATAATTTCCTGATCATTCTGAGCATTGCACTATTTCTTGCTAAACAGAGAGCAAACAACTAAGACATGAAGTTATGACATGAAGTTCTAAGTCTTCATGTCCTACACATAAAATACTTGTTTCAGAAGGGTAAATTTTAAGACTACAAACTTTCTTAGCATTTCAAGTAGAAAAATAGATATTAAAATACTATAACCCCACTTTCATTTTAGTATCAACAATACATCCATCTGAAGGAGATAGTTTATTACATGGTATCAAATTCACTCACTGTTTACCTTAGTTCTCAGAAACACTTCAAAAGGAAATAACCAAGAGTTTATTTCTTAAAAATACCATTATAATGGTCACTTTTTAAATGTAATCAGTTCATTCCAAGAAAATTGTGGTTCATAGTTTTGTGTCACTCTTCCTACCTGTTCTAATTTGAATTAACCATCAGTTTTAACCCTCTTCTACTGCAAAAAATACTGAGCTTTACTGCTTGTAAATCTCAGTTGATCCTATTTTGCCCCATTTATCTCTTACAGGCACTATAGATGCTGTCATGTCTCCATTTAGCTTAACCAAGAAAGCATTCCTTCTGATTTTATCATTTTCTCTCAGGCATGAGCACAGCAATGTCACCTCAAATCCTCTCCCAAATCTAAGATTTAGGAAATCTGTAAGGTTCAGAAAAAACCACAGAGGCATCCTCTGATGAGGCATTGATCATCCTGTAGTTGGCAGTGCAGGCAGCTTGCCTTTTACCAAGGGAGCCAAGCACTGACACCGATAGGATCTTTAGTGGGAATTTATCTTAAGAGTTTGCAACCTCATTATTCTACAATTTCACAGCACTAAACGCAAGGGGAGAGTCTTAAATTATGTTGGCTCCTTCACCACAACTGTTAGACTCTTTTTTTATTTTAAGGCATATTCATAGAGCAGCACAAAAGCCTAGAGTGTTAAATACACCTTGCAGGTTTTTCTGGTACACTGAGAGAAAAAAGAAAAGAAGTTTCATTTGTTAGCAGCCCAGAAGGTGGCAAACATTCAGCTATTGCTAAACTCCTATTAGGTAATTTCAGCATACCACGACAAACATTATACCATAAATACTTCAGGGGCTTCAAATGCCTGCAGATAGATTTGTCAACTCTTTTTGCAAGCTTGCAGAGCTTATTCATAACAAATCAGCCTTTATGAACTGGAACCATTCAAAAGAAAGTCAACAAGGTATTTTTAGGGACAAATACTCCTAGGCATGAAACAGAATAATAAGCTTTAAAGGTTCATAGTCAAACCCACACATACCAATGGCCAACATAGGGACACACACTACTTCCAGCATTCCATTTAACCATGAGGAAAATTTCTTTCCAGCTACGTCAAACAGGAAGTTTCCAAACATTTCAACCAGCTTAAACATCTAAAACCAATGTGTGGTTTTTAGAAATAAGAATAATTATCTTGGTGCATAATTAGCACACACAGTCCAAGTACCTGTGAGCATTAGCTCTGAGTAAGTTTAAGTTTATGCATATAAATTCACCCCTGGTTACAAGAAAAATCCTGAGGAAGCTCTTAAACACACAAAAAAAAATCTTAAGCCAAATACACCACTAAAGCAAACACTGGCAATATAAATGAAAAATATTCCATTGCTCAAAGTTAGGAGGAGATTTAAAAAACAACTATGTGACAGGAATCTACTATTGCAAAGTCCAAATATTTTTATCCAGAATGTTGCATTTGGGTCTTGCTTTGGTTGGTTGGGGTTTTTGTTTTGGGAAGGAGTTTTTTAGTTGTTTGTTTTGTTGGTTTTTTATGTGATTAGGAGGGGGCAGGGGACAATGGCAATGCAAACAGAGGCCAAATTTAATTCATCCATACTACACAGGGGATCAACTTCCACTTTGAGAGGTTGAAAGTCTTATATTGCTAATGGATTCTCAGCAAATCCTTCAGAATGCAACAAAAGCTCTGTGTTCAGCACTTCAGAATGCACACCAGGTCCTGTCCTCCAAGGGAACCACTCACAGGGCTAAAATAATCTCAGCTGCAGGTTTAGCAGCTGTTCAGTGACTATTTCTGTGTGGGTAAGTAGGTGTTTGAAACACCCCTGCAATAAATGGGCTCCATATTGCTGATGTAAGCAGAAAGTCAGGGAGATCAGGAAGCACACAGTCTCTGAGGGACCTAGAGCTCATTTAAAGTAAGTGCCTCTACAGGCAGGGTAGCTGCTCCTTTTGATGTCTTACCTTGCAAGATATTCATACGCTTCCCTTTGGTCTCTAGAAACACTCACTCATTGGCTTCCTTACCTTCACAGGTATGTAACTGAACAAGAGCATTGGTCTCATCTTGCCCAAGGCATTTTTCTTTTAATAGATCCCTTATAGTGATTACCAGCATAAGGCTGGAGCTTAATAAACAGAAAGCAACCTTTATGATGCATTTTGTTAATTATTAATATACCAAATTCCTTCACAGACATTCCAAACTACTCCAGTAGAACAAAGCCAATAGGTCTCATGCCCACTTCTCATGTTTAACTAAAGCAACACAATGTTGGAACTAACTAGTTTTTGGACTGGTCTATTTTTGGATGCAGAAAGTCCCCCAGATGATTATGATGCATTTACAGCAGTCATGTAAATGCTAAAACTCCATATAATAGATGAGGAAGGAACAGAAAGGCTTTCAAACCATACCTTTTCCACCTTCCCTTGGAAAACCTGCTGCCACCCTGCTTCAGGCTATCAGCAATAACCTTTGATTACCCAGAGCACATCATCCTTGTCAGCTAATTAACACAGATGAAGGAATACCTTCTTAGAGCATATCAGCAAGATTCCTCAGTCTCTAGGATTTCTGCACCCAGAGAGAGTCATGAGCTTAACCAGACACACCAAGGTACATTGAGGCTTGACAGAAAAATAAATTAGCAGAGTGAAATTTCCACCTCTTAGGTAATTTAAGACACTAGTACAACTGAAACTTTGATTAAATCCTCCAGTGCTATTGTGGGAATTACTCTTCAGAAAGTATTTTCTTAGTATTTTTCAATTCTTTGTTCTCTAAGCAAGGTGTATCAAAACAGGTACAAAATTCTTTGACTCCTAAAGTACTTTATTGACTAAACACCTGAAGAAATTAGGAGAAAAAAAAGGATTTGTTCTACTGAAAAGGATTTGTCATCCTGCTAGAAGACAAAAAGCCTTAAAGTAGTATCTTGGGTTTACCAAATACCACTTCAATTTAATTATGAAAGCTGCTGATTTTAATTTGGCACGCTTAACAAACATATAATTCTGAAAGCCTGTTTTTTTGACTCGTATCAGCTGTTCTGATACAAGATACTACCCCTGCCTAAGCCTTGACCTACCCACATTTTTTGACTACCAGATCTACAGTAAGCTATCACCATGAACACAAGTTCAAACAGCAACTTCTCCAATTCCCTTTCAACAAGACAGCAATTTCCCAACCACAAATCAGAACCTGATAACAATATCTGTGTTGTAATAAAAACTACTAACCTTTAGAGGAAACCAGTTACTATTTGTATTGTATTTCCAGCACTGAACTTAACTCTCAGTGCCAGAACTGGAAATTTCCATGAACAGTATTGAAATAGCAACTTAATAAAAAAAGTTTAACAGATTAAGTAACCTGCACTGAACTGCTCCATGAACAGTCTGAGCATATGCAATCTGACAAGGTTAGCATAGTAAATCTACTACCGGGCAATTACAGACTCCACATTTTTTAGTAAGAAACCACAGCAAAGGCAGTGACCTTCCAAAAGAAACCAAAGCCTTCTAGAGTCAGCAAACTGATAGAGAACAAAGTGTTTCATGTCCTAAAGACAATGAAATTTCTGTCAACAGCAATGGCAAAAGCTTTGAAGTTCACTTATCAACATTTTATTAGGTACAGTTCTCATCAGCTCAACAGAACAACCAACTTTCAACAACTGAAAATGCTTTAGTTTCAATAGATATACAGTGAGGAAAAAACAGCTTTGACAATCAGTTTTTCAGCTACGTTCCAGACACCTTATTCTTTCCCAAATGCCTTTAAGAAAAAGATGGGCTTTGCAGCAGAGTTCAAAGGTAAATAAATCTGAGCTATTTTGGAGTGTGAGGGAACAAACTTGAAAGCTCACCCTGCCAGATTCACACTTCTGTGCCAAGTTCAAATACATTCACTGCTTTCAGCTGTGGCACTAAAACATATCAAGGTGGCTTTTAACAAACTGCAAGCTGACTTTAAAAACAAAGAAAAAATTTACTGTGTCAAAAATCTTGAAAAACCTCTAACAAGAGCATAAATGTCAGAATCCATAGCAACTAAATAACTTCCAAACTGATTAGGAGTTCTTTACTTCCTGTGACCTGAGCCATGAAGCACTCAGCTGGCATTCCAGAGGCACCACAGCTTTTCTAATCAAATCAAACAGAATACATTGATCAAAGCTGTTTAACTCTTTTGAGAAAGATTAAGACCAGAATTCAAAGTTGCAGTCTTCAGAAACAAACCAACCAATTCAGAACATATAGAAAAGAATGGGTTTGAGACTAAAATGCAGTCAAATTTAGTTTGGATAGATGACTCCAAACAAGAAGTATCATGGAATGGCTTGGATTGGAAGGGATGTTAAACATCGTCCAGTTCTACCCCCCTGCCATGGGCAGGGACACCTTCCACTGTCCCAGCTTGCTCAGAGCCCCATCCAGCCTGGCCTTGGACACTGCCAGGGATGAGACACAGCTCCTCTGGGCAATCTGTGCCAGGGCCTCACCATCCTCACAGGGAACAATTTCTTCCTGATATGCAATTTAAACCTTTTTTCTGTTAGTGTGAAGCCATTCCCCCTTGTCCTGTCACCCCAGCCCTTGTCAAGAGTCTCTCCCCCTTTTTCCTGCGGGTTCCCTTCAGGCACTGGAAGGCCACAAGGAGGTCACCCCAAAGCCTTCTCTTCTCCAGGCTGAGCAATCCCAATTCCCTCAGCCTTTCCTCCCAGCAGAGCTGGCTCCATCCCTCTGATCCCCTTGGTGTCCCTGCTCTGGCCTGGCTCCAGCAGCTCCCTGTCCTTCCTGTGCTGGCCCCAGGGCTGGATGCAGCCCTGCAGGGAGCACTCAGCAGAGCGGGGCAGAGGGGCAGAATCCCTCCTGCCCTGCTGCCCTGGGGCTCTGGGTGCAGCCCAGCACAGGGGGGTTCTGGGTTGGGGCAGGGCCAGCTCTCACCCACAGCACCCCCAAGTCCTTCTGCCAGGGCTGCTCCATCTGCTCATCCCCTGCCTGGATCCATCACACAGAAGGATGTGCCCAAGACAGGGGCAGCACCAGCACCTGGTCTGGTTAAACCTCATGAGATTCCCATGGGCCACTGCTTGAGCTTGTCCAGGTCCCTCTGGATTGTCACTGCACCCTCAGCTTGGTGTCATCTGCAAAGCTGCTGAGGTGCCCTCGATCCCTCTGTGTCATTAATGAAGATATTAAATACTGGTCCCAGTACAGACCCCTGAGGGACAACCACTTTTAACCAATGTCCACTGGGATTCTGAGCCATTGACTGCTTCTCTCTGGATGCAGCCACCCAACTAATTCCTTTTCCATCCAGCAATCCACCCACAGAATCCATGTCTCCCCAGCTTGGAGAGAAGGATGGTATGAGGGACCATGTCAAAGGTTTTACAGCAATCCACACAAATTACATCTGTACCCTTTCTCTTGCCCACTGATAGAGCCGCTCCACTAGAAAAGGTCACAAGGTTGGTCATGCAAGATTTGCCCTTGGTTGCCTCAAAGCACCTCCCTGCCCTCCTTGTGCCTTATCAGAGCTTCTAAGAGAGTCTGTCCCATGATCCTTCCCAGGCACAGAGGTGAGTTTGACAGGTCAGTAGTTACCAGAGTCCTCTTTCCTACCCCTTATAAAGCCAGGTACAATGTTTCACTCTTTCCTGTCACCTGGAATTTCACCTGATTGCCATGGCTTTCCAAGCATCATTTTAACAAGAACAATCATTGTGGTTATACATCAAAAAAGAGAAAGCACAGAAAAACCTATAAGGAAACCAGCTGATTGCTGAAGTCTAACATTTCCTTATCCAAGGATAAAGAAAGGTATGCTCATGCATTATACATTAGTCTACTCACACTGCTTATGAAACAGACTGCAGTCCTGACCTTTTGGAAAGAATACATAGACAAGTCCAAGGAAACAGACTTAAGTAGTAGTGTTTACAAAATGATGTAAAATAAGTCACAAACAGCACAAACTCAAATAAGCCACCTATAATAAGTATCAAGTACATTTAAACAAACCTTCATGAAGGCACTAATTTAAGGTAATTGCCATTTCTGATCATACTTTATTGGATTTAATTCTTTGAAATTTTCTGTAAACTATGATTATGTTTGGACAAATTTGAACTCATTCACTCAGCTTTTATGCTTCCAGACACGATTATTTGATGGAAGACAACAGCTTGGTACAGAACAGCCAGCCAGAAATCACGTTCTACTGCCAAGTATAGGATGCACAACACACATCAAAATATCCCAACACACATCAAAATATCCCTCCAGAATTCTTTTTTCCTGACTGCCTCATTTTATTTTGAAACACTTCTAGCAAGCAAGACTGCCCAGGACATTGCCTCAGCACATAACAAACCACACAGTAAAACTGAATTTGGAAGGACCCTCTGGAGATCAGGTAGCTCAATCTCTTGCTCGGAGCAGGTGTGATAGCTCAGATTGCTCAGGATCACAGCCAGTTGAGAGACACCTCCAAGAGCAGTAGTTCACAGGGTTCTCCTTTCTACCCCTTTTAAAGACAGGTACAATGTTTCACTCTTTCCTGTCACCTGGAATTTCACCTGATTGCCATGGCTTCCAAGCATCATTTTAACAAGAACAATCTTTGTGGTTATACATCAAATGGTCCCACAGCTTGTCTGCAGTCATCCTACAAAGCACCCCTACAACAAAAGGGGTCAAGGCTTAAAAGAGTGATTTTAAAAGAACTTATTTATAAAGAAGACAAATATATCTAACATAACAGTAATCATCTTCTCAAAAAAACTGTACTCAACAGATCCTCACTAGCATTAGGGCTTTTACAGAATATACTGAAAAAAACATGAGAGATCTGCATCAAAATGTATGTTGTCACCACAAACAGCACAGTTTAGCAGTCTAGAAAAGCTTACATTTCAAAGTACAATATCAGGTCACCAAAATCAAGCTGTCTAACATAGGTGTCTGGTAAATTCAGACAGATTCTCCTAAGTCATTTTCATGTTTGCTATAGTTCAAACTCAAAAGAGCCCCCTCTCAAATGGTAGAAGTTTGTCCAGCTGAATACAGCTAATTTGGACAGTGTGCTTACCTCCAATTGTGTCAGTATTGACACTGCCAAACCTTTCTTTTTACTCAAAGGAAAAGACTTGTTTTTGTAAAAGTATCTCTGCTTTATGAATTTTCCTTTCTTCAGGGCTTAAATTATCACAGCATCTGAAAGTCTCTGTCAGACTGGGGCAGCACAAATTGCTGATATTACGAAGTACTTCATATTATCTTTCTGTATGTATGCTTTTACACTGAGATAAGAATAACTTGTCTCAAGAAAGTTTATACTTATATCTAGATACAAACAGGAGACAGGCAGTACCTCCACACAGTATCTTACTTTTCTAATTTATGTACACTTAAGAGTAGCTTGGAACTGTTACTTCAGATTTAACACTGATCATTTTAAAAGCTACTCACATATGGCCTTCCTTGACAATAAAAACTGACAAAGGTTCAATTTTGTATTCCATACCATATCCAAGTGGATGATCCTCAAGTTTGTGCCCATTAAAGCCCTCAAAAGAAATAGGTCAAAATCTAAAAGGTAATTTCTACCCTGAAGGCTATTTCTGCAGATCACAATAACCAATATGTCTTGTATTGCGGCTCTCGCCACAATTTACAGTGAACAAAAATCAGATTTTCTACAATACGAGTAAAAAATAAAATTAAAATATTGAACAGAACATTTAGATTACCTCCCAGAAGCTATCACTAGAAACTTCTACTCCAACGGAATCATCATATGAGCCAGACATTGTTATATATGAAGAGCTTGTAGGTATTCAGAGCTTAAACACCTTCAGAATCTGTAAAAAAAGAAAAAAAAATGAGCATTATTAATGAAGTGAAGTTTTGAAGTTATGAAAAAAAAATTATGTTAAGCAACTTCATTCAGTATTTTGATATCTAAAGATGCCAAATAAAAACAAGAGGTAACCACACAGGGCATTTTGGAACAGAAAACTTCTACCATGCAGTTTGTGGCTCTTATATATTGGTTGTCCATAAAACACTTAATGCATCTGCTTATATCACATTTCACTAGACTCTTGAGTTCATTTAATGATAAAATTTCCTATCATAACCCTAAGAAAAGATTGAGCAGTGAGATGCTTACTCATTAACTACTCCACTTTCAAAGCATTCCTACAAGACAATCAGCTGACCTTTGCTTCCGCAACAATAACCTGCACTGAGTCCTATTCCTTTTCCACTGGAAATCTGTTATACAATGAAACCCATTGGAAATATTTAAGGCAAAAATTTGTCGATCTAAATAAAAATAAATGTCGTCTTGTCATTGTTCTATTTTAGCAAAACAAACAAACAGAAAACCCATCAGCTCTGAATTCTGAGCTTTATTAGAAATAAGTCATTACCTTAACAGTTCAGGCATTTTAACTTTTATAGACAGAGCTGCAATGAAGAAAAATATAATTTATCCTCATCGAAGCAGATGACTTTATGAATTACTAGGTATGAAAAAGGTTAGGATTACCCTAAACTAACATGTAAGATTAACATCAAAAACATTACTGAGACAAAAATCCAGGCACTTGCATCCACAAATGCAGTTTGTGGGCTGGGGACCAAGAGGTAGGAGAGAAAGGAAACAGATGCATCCCAAAACACACACACAAATCCCTGTCTGATCTCTGCAGATATTTCACCAGGTTCCCCTGTTTGGATGTCTCATGACAAGTTTATCTCTAACTACTACCAGAGATATATACAGGTAAATAGATTT
This sequence comes from Onychostruthus taczanowskii, assembly GCF_017590055.1. Taxonomy (NCBI): domain Eukaryota; kingdom Metazoa; phylum Chordata; class Aves; order Passeriformes; family Passeridae; genus Onychostruthus; species Onychostruthus taczanowskii. Next base: position 51,968 of record NW_024507546.1, read on the forward strand.
TACCACCCCTTGTGGGATGAATACTTTTATCAGTAGAATATAAGTTGAAGCTCCCTCTCTTTTTTTTTTGCCTTCTCAATCTTACTGCCCCCTTAAAGTCTCACGGCCCCTTCAAAAGGAGGCTGAAAACATCTACAAACCTGACCTTGCTGCCCAGTGGTTAGGACAAGCTACTAAGAGAAACAGCACTGAAAGCCTCCCAGGCAAGGAAAATTCAACATTAAATTGGCATTCCTGGAATACACTGAGAATAACCATGCCATAAGGGTGGGCACTTGTTCATAACAAAACCCAGCTACTGAAACAAAATAGTTATTTGGACAGTTGCAGCACAAACATAACAAAATTACTCTGGCTGGGAAGACAAGATGTTTCTCCTTATCAGTTTTTCATCCAATTCATTTACATAATGTAATTCACAAAAAGCTTACATAACCTTAAAGCTGAATATGGAACAAAAAACCACAAGAGGTACATCAATTGTTAGAATTCTAAGACAGCCAAAATATATTAAGGGTTTCACAAAATGGCAAACTAGAAAGGAAAATCCTATAGAGGCAACAGTCTAACATATTAATGCAACAGTCTTCAAATTTTGTTATTAGTAATTACCAAAAAAACAGCTCTTCCACCTGTGCTTTTACTGAGCCAAGAGGGAAAAGTTTAAACACTATGCAATTGTCAGTTTCTCTAGCAGCACACCTTTACACGGAATGTGTTCTTTCCAGATACATTTTGTCCCTTACAATTTTTACAATACATTCAGGATAGCAAAGATTACATCTGTGATAACACAAGTGTATTTTTCCAGATCCTTTTTCAGACAGCTATAAAGCAGTATAAGGAGGAAACCAAACTGCAGTAAGCTTGAAACTAGCTGGACCAATTCATAAAAATAGTTTAAAATTAAACAGTCAGGCATGCCATGCAGAACAAGGCAGGAATGAGGTTCCGAAGGTTGTCAGGAAGGGTTAGGGCAGTTTTTCTCCTCTACATCAAGATCTTTGAACCAAAGTGTTCACTGCCATTTGGAAGAGATCTGTCAGACAGCTGGAGAGCTGTTGTTTTCAGCAACTTGGAAGAACAACTCTGAAGTATAAACTTAGAGGAAAGTTTCAGCCCATCCCATCCAATTATTTTTACATATTAATGCAACAGTCTTCAAATTTTGTTATTAGTAATTACCAAAAAAACAGCTCTTCCACCTGTGCTTTTACTGAGCCAAGAGGGAAAAGTTTAAACACTATGCAATTGTCAGTTTCTCTAGCAGCACACCTTTACACGGAATGTGTTCTTTCCAGATACATTTTGTCCCTTACAATTTTTACAATACATTCAGGATAGCAAAGATTACATCTGTGATAACACAAGTGTATTTTTCCAGATCCTTTTTCAGACAGCTATAAAGCAGTATAAGGAAGAAACCAAACTGCAGTAAGCTTGAAACTAGCTGGACCAATTCATAAAAATAGTTTAAAATTAAACAGTCAGGCATGCCATGCAGAACAAGGCAGGAATGAGGTTCCGAAGGTTGTCAGGAAGGGTTAGGGCAGTTTTTCTCCTCTACATCAAGATCTTTGAACCAAAGTGTTCACTGCCATTTGGAAGAGATCTGTCAGACAGCTGGAGAGCTGTTGTTTTCAGCAACTTGGAAGAACAACTCTGAAGTATAAACTTAGAGGAAAGTTTCAGCCCATCCCATCCAGTCATCCATCCCACTCTCCCAAACCACACAAGCAGTATTTTTTATTTTTTCCCTCCAAATACGGATAAAAAAGACAATGAAAGTGTTATGAAGTAATAATACAGTGTCCACTTACCTTTAACAAAATAGCTTAAACTACATCATTCCTGCAAATTTACTCTGAAAAGTTACATGGAAAGATTGAAAAAGTTCAAACACAGGAACATTTTCTTAAATGAAGAAACAGGTTGTGGTGACTGGATTTTTAAAAAACCCTTTTATTCCTCCTCAACTAGAACTACATAATACATGGAGTTATCCTTTTTTTCCATAGAAGCATTAAAACTATCAGCACTCAGGAAATACTGATGGAATTAAGGTTTTAATATGCCAAATACTGTGCTGTGAGAAAGTATGAGCAAGCGCATTTAGGGAAACATTGTGAAGTCATAGCAACAACTGGTACAGAAAAACACTGTTTTTACAGCCCTACTTAAAAATAAACTGTATACTGAGATAGGAACATTAAGTGGTATGAGTCATACTACTCTCACAAAATAGAATTATTACAGAAGCCAGGCCTCTAGCACATTTTTTGTCAGGGTTTGGTCCTCCCATCCTCCAAGTGAATTTGCAGAGATTTCACAAGTAAAGTTCATTGCACTTTTTTTTTTTTTGTTTTTCAGGGTCTTCCATTTTACTATAAAAGAAAACCTATGAACAACTACAGATGTCACTTAAAATCTAGAAAATTTAGATGGATACACCAGGAAAGATGAGTTCTGCACAGATTCTCCACAAGCGAAAACCTACATTGGGGGTTCTCTGGTCATCTGGATTGCAGCAGAACCAATAACTCCATAGGAAAGCACAGTGCCACACCCACTTCCTATGTTCTCACAACAGTTTAGCTTCACCCACTTTTGTTCTTCTCATTCCACAACTCCAGGCACATCTCTTTAGCACCTTTTTCTTGTCCCCCAACTGCTAAGCAAACAGCAGCACAGGGCTGCAGCCACCAAAAAAAGCAGCCCAGAGAAAGCCTTACCAGTTCAGAGCCCCTGCTGCCTTTTGTCACAAGCACACTTTAGCCACAAGAGCTTATATAGGCTAAAAATAAATCACAAAGTCCAAGTGCAGAAAGTAACTCCATCTTAAATTATACATAGTGTAATAACTACAGAAATGATGCAAACAAACAAGGCTTCGGTTGATGGATACACCAAGAAAGATGAGTTCTGCACAGATTCTCCACAAGCGAAAACCTACATCTCACAGATTGGGGGTTCTCTGGTCAGCTGGATTGCAGCAGAACCAATAACTCCATAGGAAAGCACAGTGCCACACCCACTTCCTATGTTCTCACAACAGTTTAGCTTCACCCACTTTTGTTCTTCTCATTCCACAACTCCAGGCACATCTCTTTAGCACCTTTTTCTTGTCCCCCAACTGCTAAGCAAACAGCAGCACAGGGCTGCAGCCACCAAAAAAAGCAGCCCAGAGAAAGCCTTACCAGTTCAGAGCCCCTGCTGCCTTTTGTCACAAGCACACTTTAGCCACAAGAGCTTATATAGGCTAAAAATAAATCACAAAGTCCAAGTGCAGAAAGTAACTCCATCTTAAATTATACATAGTGTAATAACTACAGAAATGATGCAAACAAACAAGGCTTCAGTTTCTTGGCCCTGACTTTCAAGCAATTCTTGTAAATTAGGATACACTGATCTTTGCCACGAGGAAATGGACCTTAATAAATAACGGTGGCTTTTTTTAAAGCTTCCTCTTAGGGAACATTCTAGCCATGCTTTACGCTACAGGCCTTGAATTTCTTCCTCACTGCTAGTGCCCCACTGTGTGAAAAGAAGTGCTATAAACATCCTGAGGGCTTAACATACAAGGATTTTAGAAAATATTAACTAATAATAAGGAGCAGACCTTCAGATACCACATGCAAAAGCAGCTGAACACAAGATGCTGCCACGGCTCTCAAGAAGTTGGTTTTGACATTACTTTGAAAGCAATTTGCAAAATTCCTAGCTTTGTTCATGTTGAAATAATTGGGTTTTTGTTGGTTTTTTTTTTTTTTTTTTTTTCTGTGCAACAAATGCACACTGTTAAGAAATAATATCCACTGAATCTCAAAATTTCTCTTAAGGCATCTTTCAACAGGAAGATGGGAAAATAGGCTTTTAATAACAAATAACTTTGATGAACTCTTACTGTGAAACAGGTAGGGTTGTTTAAAGTGAGATTTTAATATTCTGGCTTCTTTTGGAAGATAATGTTTATTTTTAAATATATTTCACTATACTCAAAAAGACAGCATTACAACAAAAAATCTAATCACAGTCCCATGTACAATAGGCTGCTTTAAAGCATGGCAATCACTAAACTGTGGCCCTAGGTGACAAACTGGTCCACAACAGCGAAACATCTAAAAGTGACGTAACCTTCCAAGCATGATCAGCACAGGTTGCTCACGGCTCTCATGCAGATGGATCTTGAAAATCAGCAGGGATGGAGATGGCACAACCTCTCTGTGCAACCTATTCCAGTGATTAACTATCCTCAAGATGAGATACAGAAAAAAAAAAATAAAAAAATCCATACTTAGAAAACCAAATGGTGTTGTCATGCATTTTCTCCAGGGACTCTACAGATACAAGCTGAGACACAAACAGTCTACCAGCCTCTAGAAGAGAAAAGCACCTGGTCACATTACCTTTTAAACTTATTTTTGGAATGACAGCATTTGTCACCATGGATCTGACTCTTCAAGATACCAAGTTTCATGACTAAGGAGTGATTTACTTATGTATAAGGACATGACTCAACTTCAATTAGCTGCTCCTAAGAATTTTCAGCTATAATATTTTTCCTTCTTATTCACTGAATTCTCAGGTTTTCTTCCACACAGAATAGGAAGGAAACAAGACTTCCAGGTACAGAAATAAATACTGTGAACTACAGTGGTTTGCTACCAAGTATACCTGCCATGAATATGCCCAATCTCATTCTCTGGTTAAATAAAGCAATTTAGATGTTACCTTCTTTTCTATTTTGTCCAAAGAACTTGCTCTATAAGAGTTCCCAGTTTCTTCAGGGTTGGAATCTGTTTACTGTTTACATTGCTCCTCAATGCTGTGAAGTCTTCTAATTGCAATCAGTAGACATGACTGCATTTTTGTAACAGAAGTTAGGCCTTAGATTTTTAAAGGTAGAGTCTCAAATTGATGGCTTGGTTCTAGCTCTTCTTCAATCTATAAAATAGGCAGAATAGCACCCTCCTCCACAGGGATTTAAGATAATCCATTAGTCTCCATGAAAAAAAACAACTACAGCAACAAACACCAGAGAAAGGTCCATAAAAGGTTATTGAATCACTGTTTCTTGGGGAATTCAGCCTCTATGTTATAGTTGGCAGAGCCATCCACCAAATGATTTTTGGAAAGAAGTTGACAGCAACCTATTTGGTGAACTGTGAGCACTAAAGGAAGGAATCTAGGAAATGCATGCTGTGTTACAGACTCTGCAAGCTTATTTTCTACCAGGCATACTCCTCTGAGACTGAGAGCAATGTTTATTCCTAGATTTTCTAGTTTGGATAACTGAATAATTTGCCACCTAGACATTTTTCAGTTAGCAAATGACATTAAATAACAAAAAGCTATCTGTTCATAGGAGTAATTCATAACCCTGAGTAACATAACCCTCTGCATTTCTCAATTAAAGAAATCTTGAGTTTAAGGTTGTTTGGTTCACAACAACCTCCTTGGTATTGTATTATATTTGTCCATGCCCACATCTGTTAAATGCTGAATGTGAAACCACTGAAAGTAGCACACATTCACTGCCCTAAGTACACAAGCCATGAACACACATTCAAGCCATAGTTTCAGCACACATCAGAAGATCACTAAAGAGACTAAACTTCTATAATAATTACCACATGTAAAAAAAATCCCCCACAACTCTAGTGAGGATACAGTCTCTAAAATTAAACTCTTCAGGCACATTAACACTGTGCGATGCAATCTTACAGCAGATACATTTCACAATGCATAATCAAAGGACTAACAACAGCCATTTTGGTCCTTAGTGACTATTTTATTAAATAAATGAAACTTAAAATTACTGATCAAACAACTGGAATAACACACAGCACAGAAGTATACCTGAAACATGAGGCAACGACCCAACATTCTCAAGAAGACTCTTAGCCTGCATATTTTATTTCATCCATGTAAAATAAAACCTTGCTCTCACACTCCAAAGACTGGCAGAGCCCTGGCATTAGCAGTTCTTATCTCCTGCCCTCCCTCCCCATAATTAGTGGCCAGACATGCTGGTTTTTTGCACATTCATGACCTAACCATCCCTAAGAGCTCCCACATGCTGCCAGCAGAGCCTCCCTCTGCATTTTTCCAATTAACCAGGAGATACCTGAAACAGCAAGATTGACTTTGGGGAAAAATTATTTTTTATTCTTAGCTTGACACGCCAATGCACGTAGGTGTATTATTTTAATTGAGCACTTTTTGTTCTAACCAGGGAAGCTATTAATTGCTTTCAGAGGTTTTGCAGAGGTTTTTATTTAAAGTTAGACACTGACCACAGAAATTATTAACACTGCAAAATACATTCTTTAAATGGCACAGATATATCAGCTAAGATGCAAAGTTGATGAAGTGATGTGGAGAGCTTTAAAATATTTTCATCTATTTAAAATAAACCTTAACATTTTCAGATTATACTTTGTTTTTAATCTGAGGTATGAAGAAAAAAATCCACATTAATGTTTTCTTCACTGCAAGGGGAAAAGTGCATAAAATTTGGCTTTGTGTAAATTTTGCCAGAAAACCAGGTGAAGAACTCAGGATTATTTGCCACCTTGAAAGTACCTGGGCTTGGAGATCGCTGCGCGGACTGTTGTTTCGCAGAAATTGGAAATTCAGAGTGATCTCAAAACCCTAGCAGATCTCCATTCTCTGTGTGGGTCTTTAAACTGGGTCAGGCCTTGGCTAGGCCTCACCAATGAGGACCTAGCTCCCCTCCTCCATTTATTGAAAGGGGAGAGAGAGCTGGCTTCTCCCAGGGAACTGATCCCAGAGGCAAAAACCGCCCTCCAAAAAGTGCAGAAAGCTTTGTCCGAGAGGCAGGCTCATCGTTATAAGCCCGAGCTGCCTTTCCAATTCATTGTTTTAGGGAAGTTACCACACATACACGGGTTGATATTCCAGTGGTTTGAAGAGCATAAAGATTCACTTTTAATCATAGAATGTGTTTTTCTCTCCCATCAGCGATCCAAAACCATCACACAGCCACGGGAGCTGATAGCTCAGCTGATCCGGAATGCTAGGGTAAGACTGCGTGAGCTGGCTGGTTGTGACTTTCAGTGTATTCACCTCCCGGTTAAACTCTCTAAGGAGGGAAGGAACTCTCCTGAGAGGCTGACCAAGGAGATGCCCGAGCACCTGCTCCAGAGCAATGCCAGTCTCCAGCTATCTCTGAACAGCTACAGAGGACGGGTGTCAGTCCATGCCCCGTCACACAAACTGTTCAATGAGGAATTCCACCTCATTGCTCCTGAGATCAGGAGTCGTAGGCCACTCAACGTGCTTACAGTGTTCACTGATGCATCCGGGGCATCCCACAAGTCGGTGATGACTTGGAGAAATCCCCAGACTCAGCATTGGGAAGCTGATGTCGAGTTTGTGGAGGGATCGCCCCAGGTCGCTGAACTGGCTGCAGTTGTGAGAGCCTTTGAGAAGTTCTCGGAGACAATTAACTTGGTTACTGATTCAGCCTACATGGCAGGAGTAGTGTCCAGGGCGGAGCGGGCAGTTCTCAAAGACATTGAGAACGAGCATCTCTTCAGGTTGCTTTCAAAACTAATATATTTAGTTTCACAGTGGGAGCATCCATTCTATGTGATGCACATGAGGTCACATAGCGATTTGCCAGGCGCGATTGCAGAAGGTAATAGCAAAGCATGTTCCCTTGCCCCCCGAGAGAAATGGCACGCCTTGCGGATATCTTCCAGCAAAGCTAAGTCACCAACAATACCATCAAAACGTACCAGATCTAATTTGTCAGTTCCGGTTAACACGGAGTCAGGCTCGGGCCATTGTGGCCACCTGTCCCAACTGCCAGCTCACTGGGCGTTTGGGTTAACCCCCGTGGCCTTGGGAGTTGCGAAGTATGGCAGACAAACATCACACACATTCCCAGTTTTGGTCATCTAAAATATGTACATGTCAGCATAGACACACATTCAGGTGTGGTTTATGCCTCTGCACACACAGGGGAAAGGGCTGTGCATACCAAACAGCACCTGGTGCAAGCCTTTTCAGTACTGGGGATCCCTAGGGAGATTAAGACAGACAATGGCCCAGCATATGGCTACAAGGAATTCCTAGAGTTTGTCCAGCAGTGGGGGGTGGAGCATAAGACAGGCATTCCCCACTCCCCCACAGGTCAAGCTGTGATCGAGCGTGCCCACCAGACGCTCAAACAAGTCCTGGCTAGGCAAGGCAGTTCTGCAGTGCAGATGACACCACAACGAAAGCTCTGCAAAGCCCTGTTTATGATTAATTTTTTGAACTGGTCATTTGAAAACATGAATCCTTCAGTAGTGCGGCATTTCCAGAATAACAATCGGTTTAAGGTATCACAGCGTCCACCAGTTCTCATTAAGGACCCAGAAACTTGGGAAACCAAGGGTCCTTATGAGCTTGTCACCTGGGGGCGGGGCTATGCATGTGTGTCCACCCCCACAGGCCCTCGATGGATACCCCAAAAGTGGGTAAAACCTTTTGTCCCAAGAATCCAGCTCCAGCAGATGGAGCAAAGAAGCAAGCAGCTGTCGCCTCAAAGAGAAGACACTGCCGGAAAGAAGAAGAATCTTGCTAAAAGCATTAGCTGCATTCCGGCAGACCCCTGAACTTGAAACAGAGATAGTCCAATGCTTTTCCTTTAATTTTTTTTTTTTTTAACAGAAAAGGGGGAGGTGTTGTGGTGCACCAGTTTAGCTGTTCTCTTGCACTGGGAATTTGCACAGAATAGTTTTGTATTGCACTGTACAGCTTATGTTACATCATGTGGTTTGTTACCCCCTTCCCCTATCACATGGTCTTTCCCTCACCTGTCCAGGTACCACCTGGTGGTCTCTCCCCTGGGTTACCCCTCCCCTCGCCACTCCTCACTGGTGTCCCATTGGCTGTGGACCTCTCCCTCTGTCCCCATCCCAGGGGGTATAAAAGCTCCCTGCTGCCAGGGAATGCCCTCTTTCCTCCCATGGGTTTGTCCACCTGATGTGTCTCTTGGAATAAAGGACAACGTTTCCCACGTGGAGAAGAGCGCTTCTCAATCTTTTACCTTTGTCTATGAAGTATCGTGTGGGCAAGGGTCTATAGCTAGCCGGAGTGGACCCCAACAGCCCAAGAAACACAATTCTTCAAACATTAAAAAATATTCTTTGATTTTTCAAATCAGAGGTTTTCTACAGTTTAGGATCAAGTGATTAAAATGATAACGTGCAGGAAGAGCTTTAATTTAATTATAGGTCTTCACCCTTTCAGAATGTTCACTTTTGTAATGTGACATCACAAACTAATTTATATGTCCTTTGTAAGTCTCCCAAAATGAAATTAACCATAATATCTTGCCATCCCTACTAAATAAATAAAATTGAGATAAATATGCTTTTAGGTTTGTTTCAAAAAAAGCATGAAGGCAGCAAAAGACCACATGTCTTCAATTTGCAAATTACACTTTGTAAGCATTTAGTTAACAAGAAATCTTTACATATCCAGATACTTTTAAAAACAAATAATTGACCCTTTAATTCCCTAATCTAGTGGAATTAGATGGCTTGCTATATATACTCATAATGAAAACTCATTTTTGTAAAATGTCAAGGGAAATATCTAAAGCATATATATTTCATATTTAGTTTCAGTAGAATTTTACAACAAAACAAGGAGAGTGCAGAGCAGTGATATTGATGGATTCACCAGGAGAGGAACTATGAAACAGCATTTACAGCCGCACTGAAAAAACAGTTGCAGAGAGCAGTGACACATACACAACTGTTCTATAATGGTCTATAATTAAAAAGCAAAATAGAACATTACAAGAAGCACTGCCTCAGACATAAAAACTTACTTATGTGACCACCCAGCATGAACACTGCTCTACTTCAAAACAGAAATCCCACAAAAGGACATAAATAAAAAGCAATACAATAACCATTCTAGAAATGGATGTGTGTTGTGGACAGTAGGCTGTATGAGCCCAAAGCCATCAGTTCAAACATGATAAGCACACTCCCGTACATTCAAACAAACATTGCAAATCAACACACTCAGCCAAAAATACTTTTGTATCAGCCGTGACACAGAAGAGTACATTTTGGTATGAAAAACAACTACAACAGTTGTTTGGAAAGTCATTCCACATTGTGTTCACAAGCTATTTACCTGAAAAGTCATGCTTTAATTCACTTGTATTTTTTCCAGCTATGGAGCTGGGCAGCATAACTGCACAGAAAACCACAGTACCTGCACAGCACTACCCAACCTCCATTTCCACAAACACAATTCTCTCATCAGTGTGTACTTTAGCACTTCCTGTGGGCTGATGAAAACCTTGTAGCTCAAGCTAATGTCTTTCCTCCCCCCTCCACACTGCAGCACTCAAAATAACACAGGGTTTTCAGTCATAATATGATTCTGTATATTAAGCAAAACTGAATATTTGGTGTACTATAATCTTTAGGTAAGACCATGGATGGCCCATTTTAAAGGAAAGTATTTTTAATCATACAACTGGCTTCAGTGGAGGAGAGTGTTTTTAAATATTTCAGTGAAACACATAAGCACACTTTGCAGATGCGTCACTTAGGAAACAGATGTGTTGTTTCAGTGTTTCATAGTCAAAAGCTGTACTTTTCCATCTCAGGAAATAGAGGGCTGTAGTATTAATTAATGAAATACTGACATGCATTGAATAGAAGTATATCTAAACCCTTTAATGAAGGTGAAACAGGGCAGTCTTCCTGAATCTGAAGGTTGTACTGAGAAGCTGCTTGTCTTAACTTGAGGAAAGAACCAATTCAGATACCTCACTTAAACCAAATTCAGCCTGCTCTTTAACACAGACTTGTTTCCAAAGCCAAAATCACTGATAGAAACTAAATCTGTGTATTAACAACATGCCAGAATACCCTGTTTTCTGCTTATCTTAGAGAGACACAGATGACTATGATTGGCAAAAACTAGGAAGGCTGATTGGGGCAGAGGAACCTGCATGGGTGAACCCATGAAAATCTGTGAATTCTTCAAGTACTAGTGAATTTTTCTGTCACTTTTGGGAGATATAAATAAAAGAAAAAGGGCAAGTGATGATTTACTTACCATGGGTAAAGAGAAAGCACAAGAGTAACAGACCTTCCTACAGAGTACTTCAGAAAGATATTGCTGAAGGTGAAAGAGAAGACCCCCCAGACAGTAAAATAACAGACCACAATGTTCTCATGTTATATTTGATATAAACAGTACAGAGACATCACATTTCCACACAAAACTCCTTGGAGCTGAATGGATTGTTCTCTAGTAAGCAAACCCAGCAATTTTCTAAGCTAGATCCTCAACACAAGTAGCCTATAACACCAGAAATTAATTGCTAGTATAGCTTTTGCTCGAGGGATAGCCGAAGCTGGCAAAGAACTGTATCCCAGGACTTGTACCCTAAAGCGGAAATTAAATGACCACTTCCATAACTGTTGGCTCACATCAAAGCTATGAAAAGGCTTTAAACAGTAGTTTCCCTAATTACCAATTCTTTCTGCAGGCATTATCCCCTCACTGCCATAGCCCTGCTGACAAAAAGCAGGTCAAATCATCACGCAACATTCTTTGACTCTCAAAATACATTACAGGGTAGTTCAGCACTTGGGGGAAACACTATCAATGTAAAAACTGCCAAAGAAGATGGCCTTACAACTTAAAAGCAACATTTTCAGCTGTGACAGTCATCAGATTATGCACTATTTAATCCGTTTCATTTCTGGAACTGATACAAAATATAGAGACCTCTGAAGAATACAATTCATAAATGCAGAAAGAAAACAACCACATTTAACTTCAACTATCCTTTTTACAGTAAATTGAATAAATAATTATTCATTTAGGAACAATAAAAGATCTGTTCAAGTGCTTAAAATCAATGCTATACTGTAACAGCACAATAGAGCATGTGACTGTGTTTCATATTTAAGATTAAATAACATTAATTCAGATTTTAAAGCAAACTGAATGCAGTTTCAAAAGAATTATTAGGAGAATTTAAATTGCTTGGCTGTGTTACATTTGGAGAGAAGGTTACTCAACACTTCGTTTCGTTAACATGGTCACCGACAAAAGAAACTCTTGAATTCTATTTAAACAGACTTGCAGCTTAGTGAATCTGAGGTAAACTTTAGCCAGGACTTCTCATGTTTCTAGGCAATTAAATTTTCTGGTCCTGAAATGGTAATTACTGCAACAAAGTCAGAAGACCTCTACTTGCAACTTAGTAATCTATAAAACACCAGTTGCTGACTTAGTAGAATTAAACATTCCCTAAAAACATGTAATTTTTTTTTTTTGGTAATAAATATAATGAACTGGCTCCTTACCATGTACTAAACTCACTGGTCTAAGCTACCTGGAAGTATCATACTTAAATATTAGGATGAGAGATCATATTTTATGGCCTTCCCTGTATATGCAATTTGACAAGCAAAAGACAGAAAGGGGGAGTTGTTTGTTTTGGTCTGTTTGAGGTTTTTAAAAAACACATACAGTACACTTACACCTACTTTAACCCTAATGCAACTGAAAAATCAAGAGTTTTCAGTGTGCAAAACAAGGTGCTGCTTTAAAAGAGGCACATGAGAACCAGGTTAGGCAAGGGAGAAGGTGAGAGTTTTTCTTTGGTTCACGAAGGTTTCACTAATCTTATTAAGGGTTTAGAAAATAAAGCAGAGCAGCCAGGCTTCCCCATGATCTTCAGCAATCTGGATATGTGTTATGTGACCTTATACAACTCCACACAAATCACTGAAATGCAGAATCCCTAAATATGTGAAATGAATGCTTAAATTTGGCAACTAACCTCACAAAGAGTAGTCTTTTCTACCCTGCTGCCACTTTTCAGGAAAAGGAAAGCTTTTTATGCCACTTTAAATTAATGCTTGACCAAAGTACAAGTAGGTCAGCCATCTACCCTGTAATCTAAATTGGACTGAAGTTCAAGGAAGTGGGACAAGAGGCCCTATGAGCTGACAGTTCTTGCTTGCACCATCACCATTGTGTTTTTGCAGTTAATAAAGCTGTGCCATCACTGACTGTGGAGCACTGAAACATCAGCATGTAACCTGCATATGGGAAACAATGAAAAGACAGAAAAAAGAAAAGTAGACAACGTCAACCAAATTCAATTTAGTGCTCTCTCAAGGGCAGAGTCTGTAAAATCCTGCTATTGAAAATTCAAGCACACAAGACTAATATCAAATAAGACTAAAGTTGATCACACTATTGAAACAAAGTCTTAGTAAAAGCAGGAATTACACAACTGCCTTTCTTGCCATATATGCTGCTAACTTCAGAATTTTAAATGGTTACACAAGGATTCTCAATCAATTGCTACTAAAGGTACAATAACACACCTTTTCTCTTTTTGAATTTAACTTAACCCACATGTCAGTAACACCCACACTCACAAAACACCCGTATGATAGTTGTAACAGCTGAGAAAAGCAGGCACTTCAGAATAAAGTGATCAAATCTCTTAAGCTATTTAGTTTACTATAAATCATTCTACACATGATCACAAAACTGCTTAATGTTAGACTCCAGAAAGTCTGGAGCCATTATATTCAAATGCAACATCATCTTTTAAATGGAAATAGAATTCAATTGGTATTTTTGCATTATGCATAATAACATGAAGCAATCTCAACAGACCAAAGTCAGTATCATCTAATACAATCATTCTGAATTATAACATCCAACTTGCACACACTCAAAAGGAACAGCTTGAACTGGAATTCTAACATGTACTTTGTGCATAAACCATATATGTAACGGTCTATATGCACACAAATATATAAAACCATATATAAGCTAGAGCTTTAGCCTAGAGCTGTTTTTAACACATTGAGATTTTCAGTCATCGTATAAAAGGCATTACCAGGGTCCACCTCCAAGGGATTTTACTACCTATCACTAGCTAGTGATCTCATGCTTCTGAGTTCAGCTTGAATGTCTCACTAGGTTCCATCCCACATTTGCCTCCCAAGGTTTGTATCTGAGCTGACAGCTGGGATATATCCAGTGCCTGTCCAAGGCCAGGGTGGGGTGACAATGCACAGAGACAGAACTGCACCATGACACTGTGGGCAGGGCTCTGTGTCCCTGCTCACAATAATATCTCAGCCAGTGCTCTGCAATAGTTTGTGGTTACTGAAATGCGTCACCTGTCTACATATGACTGCCATTATAAAGCCGTATCTCCATATGGCTTGTCAGTTAAGAGGCTGAGCAGCAAAGGAATCAAAAAAAGGATTAAATTATTCAACAGCTGAAACAGCTGCAAGATGAAAGCTTCAATTATAGAGAAATATCTTCCAAGTTTAACTGAAAATAAGACTTCTATTTCCCCAAGAATAAGAAAACCAAGGGATGTGCTTATTCAATGAATAATAAATTTCACACTGACCTATCTTTATCTTACAGTAGAATAAAATAGATATATAAGACTTGGAAATACTGCAGAAAAAAGCATTAGACAATTAAGAAAACATGACAGAAATTGCATACAGAAAAATATTATTTATAATATTTTACAAGCAACACATATGATACTTTTCATAATCACACTCTTTAGCGTCACAATTCAAGTCAAGAACATTTCAGCTGAGAACACCTGTGAAACTTAAGTATAGACATTTCTCACTTCTGGTTCTGAAGCTTAAAGCCTTAATATATAAACATTGTGAGAAAAAGTAGGCCCACCTCCAGAAAATCTCCTAAACCCACAAAGCTAATGCCCCCTCTAGTAATAAACAGTACCCATGGTAACTCCTTGGTCACTTCAAGCTTTCTGGAGAAGGCGAGAAGTTTCTCAAACCCACAAAGAGAATCCCTCCAGTAACTCCAGCCATGAGCTCATTAACACTTGTTCCTAATGAAGGCAGCTCAACAGCTGAAGAGTCAGGGTCACAAGGAATCATGATTCACACAATCATGGCTCCGATGATAGCTGTTTCAAAGTTGGTTTGTCCTTACTCCCAAAGCTTAAGGGTAGAGAGCACATGAAGGAATAACTGTAAAAAATATTTTAGAACTATACTCTGGAGTATCTACTAAGGTTATCTCAGAACAGGCAAAGTCATGTTTAAGACAGATGTGTAACTTAAAAAGAGAAGAGTAAAGGCACAAAAGAGAGATGGTGAGTATAGCTGTAAGGGTTTTCTTGTCATTAAGTATTATTAACCTGTGGTATAATATCTGAAGAGTACACAGACAAATACTCCTATAAAAGTTTCTTTCTTTCTTTCCTTTTGTGTTTAACTTGAAATTCATTTTATACTGAAAAAAAATCTGTGCAACTGTCCATATCTGAAGAATAAAAGAGCTGCTTCACCAAGACAAAATATCTAGCTGATATGTCAGTTACCCAAAACTATAAAAATAGACAGTACACTTAAAAACCAGCTATATGTTACTTCTAAAAAAGACCATTGGCAAAGAATTTGCTATGCAGAGTATTCAAGAGCTTAATGACCTTGATTCATTAGACAACATGCGTTTATTCTCTATCTTGTGATTTATAAAACTGAAAATGAAATGTCCAACTCTTGGCACCTTTCAACAAATTGCCTACCTTTTCCCCTTATAAGAGCTATGAAGAATTTGAATATTCAGTATATTTCATGGGAAAACACCTTCATATCTACTTTATCACACTATCTTAAAAAGCGTGTAGCCATAATTCCAGCTGAAAATGCCAATTTCAAACCAAGGAAGGCTAATGTTTATTGATCCTGTCATAGACCAGTGACACTTTAGCATTGGAAATTCTGCTCATTTGAGTCTGACTATTGATGATCTAGTTAACTGTGACAAAGGACAGTCTAGCAGACTTTGTTTTCATCAGGAAAAAAATCCATTACTTTTCAGGTCCACAGAAGATAAACGTTAGATCTGTTTGCATTTTTAATGTCACATTTTAATTGGGAATTTGACACAATAACTGATGAAATTGGGAAAATATGAGGATTATAGTAAGGGTCACAGGATCCTGAAAATAGTCCTGGGAGCAGATGAGGCTGGACTACTCAATATCACTTCAAAGAGTATTCAACAGCCACACTTTTCTACAGTAATCAGATCCCACAAGAAATACTTCAGCTGAGTATTTGTCAAGTTATGATGATCACAGAGCTATGCAGCAGCCTGACCTCTCTTTCATGGGAAAGGGAGCCTTGCTGTGATTACCCAGCACCCTGTCCTGTCACAGCTTCCAAGTGTTCAGGGGTGGGGACTCTACAATCAATTATCTACCAATTCACAAGACATCACTCAACTTCTGAAAGACAAAAGCAACAGTGTCATTCTCATGGCCAGTTACATTTAGTTTGCTTTTTTACCTTCTGCACACACACAACTGTAGTCCATTTTTCTTTTTTCTTATGCTGAAGTACAACAACACACAGATGAATCCTGCAGCCAAAACCATTCACTAATCCTTTAACTACGAATTCTAATATTTGAAGACAAATTTCATGGTACTGGTACAATACAAAAAGTTCACACTATACTTAATTCATGTAATGACATAGGTCTTTCACTGTGGTCCATTGTGCATGACATAAATTGCATATACTCAGGTAATTAGGCTAGAAAAAACACTCATTTGGTACACATACTCAACAATTAGTCTTTGTCCTGGCCATGGTATATCCTGGTATAACTACCTGCTCCTTATCATATGAACATATTTTTATTGTAACATCCACTGGCATGACATAAATCTCTAAATCCAAACTATTTCAGATTTGCATTTCTACCACTGACACCTGAAACTCCTTTCAAAGGAAGGCACCCGTTCTTTCAGAAATATTTGTGTGTCTATTCTTATTGATACACAAACTGAAGAATTTTAATGACACCAAACCAGTCTAGCCAACATTTTGTTAGAACTAACATCCACCTGCAGTTCAGCCGTAAGCACTTTTTCTAGAAGAAGATACAATAGTTGCCACACAAATCTTCTGTTGGTTTTCTCTCTGAGGCTCTCAGTAATGATAATGGTAACAACCTGGAACAATTTAGAACTGCAGCTTAACTGTTATGCAATATCAGAAGAGTCCTACGGCTTTTTCAAAGTTCTCCTTGAACACCTGTGTGAGAATATATGAACTATATCCTTACAAGATTCACCAAATAAAGATGTTCCTAAAGATAGCCTTTTCAACCTAAAAATAGTGCAGCAATAAAGAAGGCCATTTGAACAGGTTTAATGCTGGCTCACAGCTATGACTAAGTCCTAGCAAAATTAGCTTTAAAATTACTTTTACTAACTCCCCCCATGGTTCCAACTAACAATCAAAATGCATCACCACTGCCCATTTTCTTGTGTCTGAAAAGGTGAAAGTCAGTGGAAGACAGCACCAGCACAGACAGATTAAAAAAAGTTCCTCCTAATGTCACTGATACAAAGTAATCTGGACACAATTATGCAGGAAGGCTCCTTTTAGCTAGGAGAAAAACTTCAGGCTCAAGGGATCCAATATATCCAAGTACAAAGCCAGCACTTTTGCCTATAAGTTAAAGGCACTGAAAGCTTGTAAAAATTTTGAAAACCTCTAAATTAATATTTTACAGTCCTCTAGTTAGGACATTTCAGCAGTAATATTCCAGAATATATTCAATGATTTCAGGATTTGGAGGCAAGTTACTTCCATAAGGCTTACTCAGCTTAACACAGATAACAATTCTGTATCAAGTTCTGAATTCCAGAGAAAACCAAAAGGAATCAAATAACAAATTCTTAAATGAATTTTCAAATACCTAACTTCTTGCTTGAATATTTAAGTTTCAGCAGCCTAGCTTTAGACAAAACTCCAACCTGTTGCATTTTCATTTTATGTATTTGACATATATATGCCAAATCCCTACTTGTACTTGTCTTTGACCTGAGATGATTTCCCCCCACCTTAGGATAGAAAAACAGCTAGGAAACAAGATATAAATGTCTTTTTAAGCTTATGTGATTGGACTTCCAGGAGCTCTTTCAGTATTCACAGCTACATAAACTCTAATGTCAAAGCCTAGGTGCAATATGCTATTCCTTGCACATTCCAATAATTCTCCTGAGCTGCTTCAGCTTCATAAATAGAGAAAGTAGCTCAAATTTAATTCATTCTGGGAAGCAATGTGAAGATTCCTGGAGGATTGCAACAACAGTTGACAAGGCAATTTAAGAAGAGCTGTAAGTTCTACATTGCCGATTTCTCCCCATTTGCAGGGTTGAACACTGCACAAGTTAATTGGTATTGCATTACAAAGAGAGTTTCACAAGACGTTCATAAAAGCTTTTTTTTTTCCTGAAATGACATTACATAACTTCGTTCTCTAACTATTCTATAACTGCAATAAAAAAATTGAAGGATTAATGTGATACATTTTTCCTTGGCAAATTCAAAACATATTTTGAGAACTGTGTTTATAAAATCTTCAGCTTTCAAGAGCCAATTTGTACAACAGATTTTGATGGTATTTTTCCTACCTAATAAATTGCATTCCAGTGAGTACAGATAAATTAGACGCTTTACACAACCCGGAAAATTAAAAAAACCCAAACACACTATAAACTTCAAAACAGAAATACTAGCATCATTCACAACTCAGAAAAATCATATCAAAAGATATTATACTGGGATAGCAATATTCACTTAGAAAACATAGTATTTTATCCATCTGTGTGAAATAATTCATATGTGAAATAAATACTGCAAATGCAAAAAATAAAGCAAAAACCAAATAAAATACCTTTAGATGTACTTGAAAACCTCCACACCTGTTCATTTATTTCCTGCTGTGCAGTAAGACACCTTTGTAGTGACATACAAACTTCTAAAATTATTACTGTAAAACTATTAATTTTGTTTAGCAACACATTAATTACATGCTAAATTTAGTACTACTTTTCCTTAATTACACAAAGTGTTTCTCCAATGCCTAACAACAAGTAGAAACAAAGGTGCTTCCTATCCAGCCTCTTTTGCAAGAAAGGAGAGGAGGGATAAAGGGGAGATCTCCAATCACAGTTTTCGTTTCTGTCCAGGGTCAGTAAAAAACCCCAGCAAAGTGGATCTCTGTAGAATCAAAAACAACATCATATTTCATCATACTAATCAAAGTATAAAGCATAGAAACTATAGGTTATCTTGCATAGCTCAAAATAAATTCAGAATCACTGTATACTTGTTTCATCTATTTGTGTTTATCAGTTATGGATCTGTTTGGGACTGACCTGACAACCACCAACATTGCACAGCACAGATTTTACGCATGGCATCACACACCAAGGGATTTACATTCTACCAGAAACTATGGAATAGCCTATGCTAAACCAAGAGCTAAAAATACAGTCATTTGATACAGACTAAATCCACAGGTTGCTCTCTGATCTAGGGATGCAACAAGCCAAAGCAGAAGCAGCTGCCTATATACTACTCTGGACAAAGAATTTCTTAGCCAAATTCAAACCAATTTTATGATCAAATCTCATTTCAAGTAAATTTTA
Source organism: Onychostruthus taczanowskii (assembly GCF_017590055.1). Lineage (NCBI taxonomy): Eukaryota > Metazoa > Chordata > Aves > Passeriformes > Passeridae > Onychostruthus > Onychostruthus taczanowskii. The sequence continues at coordinate 71,508 of NW_024507546.1, forward strand.
ATGTTCACATACAGATCACTTAAAACTATATGGATTGTCCTTTAATTTCTTCAAATTTGTGTCTATGAACATAACTAATAAATTTGGTCCTAGCTCAATGAAGAGACAAGACATTAATGATATCCCAGGCACCTCTACCAGTGCAGACAACAATTAAACAAAGAAAACCACAAAATGTTCTGCAGTACTATTCTAAGATGTTCTCTGATAGCCAACCTAAGCACCTGCCTAAAGAAAAATAAATCTGCTTGTACAGTACTTCACTCAGAATAGCCAAGAAAGCAGATTGGACAGTATCACAGAACAAAAGTAACCTAACTAAATCTACTTCTTGAATTCCAGTAATTCTAAAAAAAAAAACAACAAGAAACCAAGAAAAACTAACAAACCCAACCAACAAATCAACCCAAAAAAGACCTCAAAACCAACAAAACCTAAACAAAATCCACCAAATTAACCAAGAACCCTCACAAAACCAAAAAAGCACAAAAACCAAACACCCAAAAACACAAACCCAAAGAAGTTTTAGTAAGGTAGGGAAGCAGTTTTTCAGTCTAGGAAATTATGGCAATAGCATGGGTTTTTTGTACACCCAGATTTTACCCTGGGAGAATTAAAAAAAAAAAAAAAAAAAAGGAAAGACAATACTAACATTATAAAAACACACTTCATTCTTTCCACAAAATTGCATCAATTTTGGAAATTAAATATTGAATTGACATTCAAAGCTATTTCTTCCACACTTAGTTTAACAATAATGTGCCAACAGATTAATCTAAATAATTTCCTAAACAATTATTAAGCATTCACTTTTTTTTTCTGTAAATACTGTATTTCATTACATAAGGATAAAATATCAGCATTAAACCTTAGAAACACCTACATTATTTACAAGTGCATATTCTAAAAGTAAAAAGTCAAGGACTTTTGGCTCCTTTCCACTTGGAACTTGTTTAAATTTAAAAAGTATTTCAATTGTTGTCTTCCACTCCAAAATATTTTAAGCAAAAAAAAAAAAATAAAATCAAGAAAACACCTACAAGTTTACCTTTAAATTGATGAACTGAATATAATTTTATACTTATTTTCCATTCACCTATGCATTTAAAATTGCTAAAAATCAAGAAACAAGTTCAAGCATATCTGCAATTCCCTTAAGTAGACAGTGTAAGGGTAGAGTGTGAGTGAAGAAGAGTCACATCTTTCTCGGTTGTATTTCAGCAGTTCAGGTAGCACAGCTTCAGCTGCCAGGACAAACAGCAATGTTGCATTTATACCCATTAAATTTCCTTTCTTTATTCTACCTGACCACCTTTGGCATGCATCTGATTGTAAAAACATCTGTTTACATTCAACATTCACTTTACAGGTCAACTTTACAGAAATTATTCATTGCACTCTATAGCTCATATATAGCCTGATCACTTTGTTATGGCATAAATTCATTCCACTGACAGTGATTTTGATATTGTTTGCGCCACATCCCCATCATCCCTCCTGACCCATCCCTATGCCATCGATTCTGTTTGGGAATTTAGGTGCTAAGATTTATCCAGCTGAAAAATAAAAAAGTTTCTTGCTGGACCAAAGAACCGAGCCCAGACAGCACAGCCAGATAAACACAACCACCACGGGGTACATAACAAGAACAAATAGCTGAGTACCAGTGAAAAACTCATTTCCCGTTTTAGTCACAACACAGACTGTCACTGGTTTTGATGTAACTTATCACTGTGACTAGAAGCAGCAACAAACTTTGGAGCCAGTTTAATAAGCTACAAAATGTTATGCTAACACAAAGAAAAGGCAAGTACACAGACCACACACACAAGATGCCCTTCAGAAAAGGCTGGCGCCCTGAAAGAAAGGCAAAAAGATTTTTTCATTGCTTATGTGTAACCAGCAGACATACAAGAGATTATTGCCTTTGGGAACATAAATCAAGACCATCTAATAACACTGAAACTTCACTGTACATGTCACACAGCTTAAGAGCTTGTATGTGATTATGTAGAGAGAGAGGACTGGTCAAGAAAGGAGTGGTGACACTTTGCAATAATATTCATTTTTCATTTGAAATATTAGCAACTTTAAAGAACACTTAATACTCCACAGAGTTTCTGCACCACACCAGCACTAAGTGGTATCCACTAGAGGCCACTAATGCACACTGCACAACACAGCACACACAGCTCCATCTGCAACGAGCTGCTGTGGGAAGGTGAATGGCACATTATTGTGGGGCCCTTGGGTCCCACCCATGTATCTTGCATGTTTCACCTTCCCAACTGCAAAATTTGTATGGGATTTATAGGTGACAGTGTCCCAACTCAAACAGCACATTGCATTCACCATGCAGGCATTCCATGCATCCATACCTCAAAAGAGAATGGATGACAGAACTAGAAGTCATCCTGTCCTGAGAAGCTCAGCTTCAGCAATCTGATAAAACAATATTACTTCAGCATTATTTTAATATTACTATACAATATGAGAATAATAGATAATTACACAAGACTTAATAGCTGTCCCCAAAGCCACATTAGAAGAAGAAAACCACATTACCTCTAGAAACACCTCTATGTGAAGTGGAAAAGAGGGGAAGTTCATAGTAACAAATATAACAAAAGCTAGAAATGACAGAAGATAGCAGAATGAATACAGAAATAGTTGTACTGGTAGACTGCAATTATAAAACTCCTTTATTACAACCTTCATAATAATGCTATCACTCACTTTAATGTAGTAACAAGGCAGAAGATGAATGTTTACAAATAATCTTATCTGAGTGGTATGATTATCAGCCTTCAAATTAGAAATTAAAAGGACTTAGGTTTTATTCAAGAATTTTAAAATACTATTTGGGATGCTCTAGCAGGCTCAGAACAAAGAAACATCCTGACAATGACCAGGCATTCCCTCCTTCATGCTCCTGAAGGGAGCCTTTGACCCCATGCTTGGAAAATTACCTGATGTGGTACAGAATAATCTCCAGGTCCTGGCCATGCCCCTCCTGCCTACTGCATAAATTAACCCATCTTGGCCAGAACCAGGATAAGTCAATTAAAACAGAACAAGTGAGATTGCATCTGAGCATACCAAGATGATAATTATTATTACATAGTAAAAACAAAGATACTATACAACCAAATCCTTAGCATCACTTTCTTTTCTATGAGGACACCATCCTGAGTGATGGTTTAGTTATTCTGATCAAGATACAGAATAATACAAGCTCAGTCTGATGCTACATTTGTTTTGAGCCCTGAAAAGACAGAGTTAAGAAATATTACAAAGCTGGATGTGTTAATCAAGTTACTGCTAAGCTATTTACCATTATTATTGGTGACCTGTAAACAGATCAGGAATCGTGACTGATCTGCTGCCCAGACAAATTTCAAAAAAGCCTGAGTAAATTTAAAATAAGACCAAAATCAGTGCTGGTAAACCTACCTGGACTGTTTGCTGAAATGAGCACAACCTAAAGATCTTAATTTGCAATTCACATTGGGCTGTACAAGACAAAGTTTAATTTCCCTATCTCATAAATATGAACTAATATTTTAAGCATCAAGTTTGAGGAATTCTGTAATGGAGCAGAACACTCAGCTGAACATGCTCAATGAAATTTAGGATATAAATAAAATGCTGTTAGGTTGCAGCTAGAAGTATATATTATCTGACTATACATCAGAGAGATTACCCTGTTAGGGGCAGCAAGACTAATTAGCTAACTGGGCACCTAACAGGGTTGTGGTAGACTCTACATCCATTTTACCTAAAGGGAAAATTTTCTTTGTGGATTATCGAATTCCAACAGGGATCCATTCACACAAATCTTATGGATGGTCTTTTTCAGAAAAGATCAGATGATTACAAATGGTTATTTCCTGGATTAAAGTCTATTAATCATTCCTTTGCATTTCTTCTGCATACTATTAGCAATGGGATAATCAACCTAATTACATCTTTTAAGAGCAGCAGCACTTAAAATCTGTTTAATTAAATAATAATATCTGAAAATGTCTACAGAATGCTAATGCGTGATCCACATACCAAAACTGCCTATTCATTAAAACCATCTCCAACACATGCTCCTGAGGATACAGCCAAATTTTCAGCCCATGGAGGACCCCACAGTGGAGCCATGAAAGCCCAAGGGGGACTGTGCCCCTCCATGGGTAGCCCAGGCTGGAACAGGCTCCTGGCAGGACCTGGGACGCTGTGGGGTACCCACACTGGAGCAAGTTGCTCCTGAAGGACTGAGCCCCGGAAAGGACCCACACCAGAGCAGTTTGTGAAGAACTGCAGCCTGACAGAACTCATGTTAGAGAAGTTTGTGGAGAGCTGTCTCCTGTGGGAGGGGAGAAAGAGTGTGAGGAGCAAAGAGTAGCTGAGATAAACGTGTGAAGAACTGACTGCAATGCCCATTCCTTGTCACCCTGTGCCACTCAGGCAGAAAAATCAGGAGTGAAGTTGAGCCTGTGAAAAAGGAAAGGGTTGGTTGAAGGTGCTTTAGGATTTGGATTTATTTCTCACTACCCTACTCTGATTTGATTTGCAATGAGTTAATTTCCCTGAATCGAGTATGTTTTGCCCATGATCATAACTGGAGCGTGATCTCTCTGTCCTTATCTCAACTTGTGAGCCTTTTGTCTTAGTTTCTCTGCTCTATCCAGTTAAAGAGAGTGACAGAGTTGTTTGGTGGGCAGCTGGCATCCAACCAGGGTCATCTCACCATAGGTCATCAATGACACAGGAACAGAATAAAACTTTTTTTTCACTTAACTTCCCATTTAGAACTCTGTTTGCTTAAGACAGCATGGAAGTGTGCTTTGGGAAGTGTACTATGAATCAAAAGTTATTGGTTGATCATTCTTTATGTGGTGGTTGTTACTACTTTCCGTTGCACCAGCTTTCAAAAACAACAAAAACCTCAACTCTCAGAGCTCGAACATAATACTCAGTGAGAAGGCAATACTCCCAGGTGTAGGTGTAACAGTTTCTAAGAATTTAATTGCCCAAAAGAGGGAAAGCCAACGACTCAATTTATTTCTACCTGTATCTCAATGACACTAGACTGACAGCATTCTTTATATGAAGCTCTCTAACACACAAAAACTAATGAAAAGTTGTGTAAAGGAAATGGTTACACAGTTTCTCCTATATAAAACAGCGTGTTCACATTTTGGAATAACGGAACTGTAACCTCACTCAACACAGCAAGAACTTAGGAGTAATTTCCTTCAAATGAATTCCCTCTAGACATTAAAGCAAGCTGTTCAGCACCACCTAGAAATTAAGCACAATTATATGTTGACCAGATTACTTTGAGCACTTAGATTATTTCAGGTAATTGAAAAATGAGTTTTGAAGCTTTTATCTTTAGCTATTAAGGGATAAAGAGAACCTGAACACTTCAGAAAAAAAATTTTTTTGAGAATATTATTCAAGAACTGTGGAAGTAAGCATGCCTACAAGTTGATATTGCATACATGTGGTTCCATTAAATACAGAGTTCATTTAACAGATCTGTACCTGTTTATTATCCATTTATCACTTCTCCCAAAAAGAAAGCAGCATTGTTCCACTCAGCAGGGAGGTAGGTATCTGTCAAATGGCCAAGAAAGCCTCAATTAAGGGAGATGATGAGAGATTTAAGTCAAACCAAAACCATGTCCCATTTGTCCTATTACTCACTGCAGATTATTTATTGAAATCTGTACTTCACACTACCTCTTTTAAAAAGGGCATATTAAGCATATTCACTCTGCACCTTTTATTTAACTTATTAAGTTAGAAATTAGAAAAATCCCCAGCTCATTATATTCTTTGTCATATTACTTTAAAGTTAATCGGTATGGCTGCGCATCTGCCATTGAGAATTAAAAAAAGTATTTTAAAAAATTCTTATTTTGATATTCACCTACTATTGCTATGCCAGGTAAGAAGTTCTGTGCAAGCTGGTTTTGTAACCCAAAACCCTGGCTGTGAGATGCCAGGCACAAAAACTCTGCTAGACCTTTTGAAGCCCAGTCAACATACACATTTTGTTGCTACAATACCAGGTGGCAATAGATCTACCTGGTCTGTGGGAGAGATGAATGTACAATCATACATTAAAGTCAGACTTATAAACCCCGTTTGTGCTACTCATGCACAAAGACACAATAAAATAAAACAAATATCACACTTCTGCAACAAGGACTTCAGGATGAACAGTACAGTTATACCAAGGTCAGCCAGTTTTATTAGTAGCAAATTACTTTATATCAGAAGCTAAGAGCTTGCAAGTACAGCAGGACTCCATGATACCTTAATCACAACAGGCATAAGAAGATACTTAGAACCGAAGAAGAATAGGCATAGAAGACATAGGAGATACTTAGAACATACACATCCACAGGGTCACTTAAAGTCTGAGTGGTGCCCATTTTCAGGGCATATACTATGTTACAGTTACAAGTTTATATCAAAAGAAGACAAAAAATCCAGGCTTTTTGGTTTCAGTAAAACCCTGTCAAAGAAATATTTAATAATACCATAGAGATTTCTCATTTGCACCATTTCTGCTGTTTATATTGCAGTCTGTCATTCACTGCTCTAGGGTATGTGATAAAAGGCAAAGAAGGGAGTTTAAAATTTTTGGTCTGTAGATACCTTGGAATTAGTTCTTTAAAGCAGAGTTCTACACAAGCAGAAAGGATTAACAATATGCACTGGCTCAAAGCCAAACTGCTTGAGATACAGTTTTCCAATACTATCAAAGTGTTTACAATACCTTGTGTAAACCAGAACAATTTTTAAGTATTTGCATAATCTAAAAATTTGAACCAAACCACCTTACTTAAAGCCTGAGAGACATTTTCTTTTTGCCTTGGAGCTCATTACTGTGCTGCGTTACAATAGCCATGTTAGCTCTACCCCTATTTACTAATTAGGGCTGGGAACCTCCTCAAATATTGACACATCCCGTCCACCAAGATCCACAGGGCTCTAAGCAAGTGCACCAGCGGCTTAAGCAGAATACCTCACACTCCAAGGAGCACTCATCAAGGCAGATTCTAGACCAGACCATTAGAGAAATTTGGATTATTCCCCTCCTCTAAGCAAGACACCTTAAAGGATAACACATAAAGGAACAACATTCAAGTCTTGTGACAAATTGGACTATGGAGACTGTGGAACCAATTACAGGGTACAGCAGCTGTTTTACTGTTCACTCCAGGTTATTCTTCTCAACCCCAGTGAGCCAACCAACCATGTAACATTCATATTAAATACAGCATTCTATTCAATCACAGAACACTTAGCTTGGTTTACCTCAGCACAGTTACATCACTCTTTTAGTTCCTACTTCTTCCTTTTCATCTCCTGGGAACAGTTCATCATTACATTAAGTCAAAAATCAGTAACTGGGTTTAGTTGAAAGAACAGTGTCACCTCTTGAAGTTCTGGGGATTACGACAGAGCTTGAATTAAATCCCATGTTACAAAGAAGTTGTTAGTCTTACAGACTAGTCTTAAATTCAAGCATTAGATACTTCATTCCAGGCTTCAGGCAACAAGAAAGTCATTAAATCATAGTATTTTTTTAAAAAGCAGATATTCTAAGAACTAAAAAGGCACTCATGTATTAGTTAATATGGATGTTTAAAAAAATATATTAAAACCAAACCAAACCAAAAACCACCTTCAGTCTGCATCTACTCTTCTCCTGGCTTAATGCTTGAGAAGATGCAGTTTTTCCAGGAGCTGTTACACTAAGAAAACCAGACACTAACTCAGAAACAGAAAGCTACCTTTTAGCTACTTTGTATTACAACACAAATTTGTACAAGCACAGGCAACTTTTGACTGGCAGCACTGCTAAGCATTTCGTCCAATTCCTGCAATGAGCACGGAATTTTCTTAGCCTTCATTTACAGGCTACCTATTCAACCCACAGTCACCTTCAGGCTCATTTTAACCACAATCAGGGAAGCACAGAATTGACATACAGACATTTTTAAGCATGTAGCTCAATCAGCTCTAGAGCAGGAAAGGGTGTCCATATGCTCCACAGACAGACCACGAGAACAAAACTTCTCATTCCTGACACTAAATCATCCAAACATGTCACCCGCTAAAAATAACAGGTTCACTGATTTCAGACCAACATTCAAGTGGCTTGTCACAAGAAAAGAACGCAGACATCTACCCATTAGAAAGATATATCATCTAGGTATTTTCTGAAGGCATTGTTTAAATACATTCATAGACCACAATCAAAAAGCCATTTTATTATGATGGTATTTCAAAGGCATAAAAAAAGAAAAAAAAAAAATCCAGATTTGTAAACGACTTCCCAAAGGGAGTTTGGAGCATTTTAGCACACAACAGTCACAGCAAGGTGGCACCTGCACACCTCTTCTGCTCACCACACTGAAGCTGTGGTGAACAGAGATCAGGGATCTCTCAAATGATGCTGCACTGTGCTCAACAGACATGCTCCTTATGCAAATATGTGGTCCTGTTTAAGCTGATTCAGCCATAATTGGCAGAATAGAACTACTATATTTGAAGGCAAATTGCAAGTTTGACAAAGTATAATTTCAGGCAGGTACAGGTACAAAACAGCGACCACATGAGCATTCGGTGTTAATAACCTTAATAGTAAAGAATGCAATTAACACGTTTTGACCAACTGAAACACAGCTGGCAAACTCTTTTAGTTTGAGAATGATCCTTTTGTTGCACTAAAACCAGGATGAAAACTCAGTTCTTTACATAATGCAGCCTTCACTATGGCTCTTATAATAATGCACTACTATTGTTTTAATTTTTAAAAGGGAAAGGGTTTTGGCTTTAAAGAAGAGGTGAACAGATGCTGGCGTGAAATCCCAATTAGAAGAAGGGAATCCCTCACCCACTCCCCAATAACAAGACAGAACAGTCTCGTGGCAGCCTCTTAAACAGGAGGCCGTGGAAGACAACAGAAACAAAAGTGCCTAGCACATTTACAGCTCATTTTTTTACCCCAGACTGTGTCAAATTATCAAACTTACACAAACAGGCATAGGAAACATAAGGAGTGGTGAACTAGCTTTAAATTATCCTAGCTAATCTACAGTTTTAATCAAGTAATTAAAGTATTTAAAACTGCAAGACATCATTTAGTTTTCAAAATGTTCGGTTTACAAAGGACAGCGTACCCCACTTGCGTCTTTCTGGCTTCCTTTAGTGCTCAGGCAAAAGGATGTCTAAATCTATCGGCTTCTGAGTCACTCCAAGCAGAGACAGCTGAGAAGGACAGATACAGTACCCATCCTGTTCTTCCCTAACCAGGTAGCCTCAGTGCACATAAAGAGATGACTGTCTCTCACACAGACGTTTTGCTCTGGGACATGAAGAGATTTTTTCCATAGGCCAAAAAAAGGAAAGTTAAGATAGAAGGCGGCAACGCCAAGAACAAGCAGCTTGACTGAGCTGGGTCATTACCAGTACTCAGGAGGGCCTGAGCTGTCTAAAATCTCACTCTCCCCCGTAGAAACATCTCCTCCCACCAAATTAGCATCGTTACCTGCCATCATCCGGGGCGCCGGGATTTCAAAGCGAGGAAAAATCCAGCTGCTCAAATTTAGGACTCCGTCCTCGCCTTCTTTTTTTCCCCAAATCAAAGCCGCCACCACCACCGAGTGGGTCACTAAAGTTCCCCGAGCAGGGAGCTCTCCCCTCCTACAGGAACCGAGCCAGTGTCGTCATCCCTCGCAAGCCCCGGCCCTGCCCTTCCCCGCCTGGCGCCGTGCAAGGAGAGCTTCACCTTCCCCGCGCCCGCCGCAGTGCCGTGGGGTGGGCGACCCGCATCCAGCGGGCTCCCCGGGGGTCATCCCCCGGCCCGGCCCATTCGGCCCGATCCCAGCACGGGCCGCGGCACTACCGGCTCCCCCCGCCCCGACCCACCGCCCGCCATTGCCCAACGGCTCCGACGGGGATTACAACCCGGCCGCCAGCTCGAGCCTCTCCCGAAGGCGGGACCCCGGGGCACGGAGCGGCCCTCACCTGCAACGCCGGGACCTGCCCGTCGCCCGTGCCCGGCGGGGGTGGGGGTGACGAGACGACGAGCGCGCGGCGGAACCGACCCGATCCCTACGCTCCGCTCGGCGCCGCCGCCCCCGCCCTCCCCCTGGCGCCTGCCCAGCCGCCTCCCCATTGGCCGAGAGGGCGGGCAAGCTCCCGCTCCGCCGCCGTCCATTGGCTCCCTGCGACCGCCAATCAACGTCGCTTCCCCCTCGGGGGTGGTGAGGGCCGGTGCGCGCCCCCGCGCCTGGCGCGCGCTCCCCGGTGGCCGTCGGGGACAGTCAGAGCCACGCGCGCGGCCCCGCCGCCCCCCGGCTCTCACCCCGGGGGGCTCCGACTGCCCCGGGCACACCCCGGGGGCGGCGGCTGCCCGGTATGCCCGGCAGCAGAATCAGCCAGGTGTCCAAGTGTAGGAGACCGTGACAGGAGCACTGCGGAACGTGGCAGGGCGCGGCGGGAATAACACTGCGTCCGTGTCCCGTTTCCACGGCGCGGCACCGTGAATAAGCAGATGTTGTTTTCCGAAGCGAAATGCGAGCGAGTTCACAGATCCCGGGAAGTGTCAGGGACTTTTCCGCGCCTGGCAGCGGTGCAGGCGCTGATCCCGCTCCGCGCGGCGCGGCGCGCTCCGCCGGCACCGCCGCATCGGGAGCGCCCGCTCGGGGCCGGGCCGGGCTCACAGCTGCCCCGGGCACGGGCTCAAGGACAGGGGCCACCTCGGACATGGCACTGCTGCTCTGGTTACACCGCTCTCCGCGGAGCTACGCCGTTCTCGCCCAGTATCACAACTGTTCCTCACGCCTTCGCTTATCTTTCGGATGTATTTGTTTTAGCCAGAGAACTATTTCAAGTTTCAAGCAGCAGCCACCACAGTGACCTTCCTTCGTCCCTTCAATCTTTGCCTTCGCCGCCAGTTTCTGCGTTTCCCCTCCATCTGCCCTTCTCATTGCTGTGCCTCCAGCGCAGTCCCTGGGGACAGCCTGGTTCGAGGACAGCAAAAGCTCCGGATGACTGGGTAGGGCTGCAAAACAGTACTTTCCTCTTGGCCGTCTTTCTTATGCAAGTCCGCATATAATCAGATCGGCGCCCAGTCTTCCTGTACTCTTTCACTCGGTCTGTGACTCATTAACTTTAGTTCACTTAGATTAGTTGAGCAGGATTTTAAGACCATAACACTGGGATAAAATTTATCTTCTGAATGTCCTTGACAAATGGATCGGAATGAATTGCTATTAACATTACTGCGAAATTTGGCCAGGTTGGTAAGCTTCCTAAGATTGAACATGATTTCTCCCTTCCCTAGCCTCCCTTTCCTTACTCTCCTGTGTTGACAGTTAACAGTTCACATTTGCGAGGAGACATCTTGTAATTTATTGTTTCTTACACTTCTGACCAGAGCTGCACTTTAGTTTTCTACAGTCTCTCTCATTAATGTGAGATCAAGCTTTCTTTACAGCACACTACAGGGGACAAATACAATCATAAATACAGCTATTTCCGTAAGGAATTAAGCTTCTGTTTTGCCTAGAGCATTGACAAAGCTGGAAATTCTCCATGCCAGAACACCTAGACTTTCTTCAATCTTACATCAAAATAGACATTAATCTCTTTGTTTGCTCAAATAATGCTCAAACTTGTTCAAAGATGGAAGAAACAGAAGAGGAATTCAGGGTAAATGACAGAACAGAGCTCATACTGCATGAAAGGGAATTCCAGTTTGGCAGAAGTCAGAATCTGCAGCCTGGGGTGGACTGGCACAGAAAATCCCCAACTATTCCACACAGAGTTTATTGAATGCTACCACCTTGTGCCCCAAAACCACTCCACGGTGCACAAACCCAGTGCTGATTGATTGCATCTATTCTACTCCCTGTGAAAACTAGGGTCCATGGTTCTTATTTTAGGCCAGTTTGGGGACAATTATTGTAAAAGAAGTAAGAAAGATATCTTCAGGTCCTGAGTCTGGTGGCACAAACTATCAGACAATCTTTTAACAATGAAGAAAATATTCTTCAAATCAGCTATTGCCATGTATTGACTTAGGTAGGCTGATGTACTGCTTATACATTATATGTATATATATATGTATAACATATAATTATTTATATTACATTATAATATGTACATGGAAATTGCATACAATTTATTACTCTATTTACATATATTTTACTGCATTTCCATATATACACTTACTATACTTTTTATATAGATAATATTATATATATATAATATATAATCTAGACTATATAATACACACACACACACACATATAGGTACAATACATTTAGCCCTTGTGTCATAGTGGAAAGGCAGTGTGTTATTTTGGGAATCACCTTCATATGGAATTTCAACTGGTTCTGGCTTCCAAGGGAATGGAGATTGATTAGAAATGAGGAATTTACACAACATTTTTGTACAAACAACTGGACTCAGATTTTAATATATAATCTAGAGTATATAATACACACACACACACACACATATAGGTACAATACATTTAGCCCTTGTGTCATAGTGGAAAGGCAGTGTGTTATTTTGGGAATCACCTTCATATGGAATTTCAACTGGTTCTGGCTTCCAAGGGAATGGAGATTGATTAGAAATGAGGAATTTACACAACATTTTTGTACAAACAACTGGACTCAGATTTTAGTACAGCCTCAGAAATAACAATTGTGGTTTTCAGTGTTTCACTTAAACATCCTTATGATTCGACTAGCATCTTTATAACTGCTACAAAATATGTTTATAAATGCTATGAAATAATAATTTTGGAGATAAAAAAATCAAGACTATTAGCTGGAAAAAATAAAGCTTAGCAAAAGGCAATTTTTATGAAAATCTTAATTTGATATTTGTAAATTTCTCAAGGCACCACTTTAGGGAATAGTATTTTTGAGCCTGCTGAATATTCTTTTCTGCTTGCAAGATGTTTTCTATCCTTTTGACACTTAAATGAAAAATGCCTAGACACCTCTGGAAGTTAGTAAGACAATAAAGGTTACCAGAGTTTTGAAAATACATTTTTAACTGCCAAGTTTTTACCCTGTTCCAAGTGTAGTATTTGAAACAATTTGAAAGCAACATTATTGGAGTCACCTTAATATACTTTTGGAATCAACACTATTGCTCTTCCTGTAAAGAAAGCAGAATTTGTCTGCACTGGGGTTAATATACATGCTTCTACAGCAATTTGACTGCATTACTTATAGTAACAGTTTAATGTCTGTATATATATATACAGGACTTGAGGCTACACGCACTGAATAAATACATATATGCACTTGAAAAACTGATTGGGGAAATACACCTCAAAGGTTAATAAAGTACAATTTCTTTCAATTTATCAAAATGTAAATTGGCTTTATGTATATTCAAAGATTACTTTTTTCTCATAGTGAATTAAAATAGATTAGTGGTCTAATTATATCTATCATCAGTGATGCAAGACCCCAGCAAGATGACACTATTATGATGCCATAAATAATTTACTTATTTAGAGAATCACACTCGACCATAACCATATTAACAATTTTGATTTTGGTACTTTTTTTTCCTAAGTATTAAAAAGCAGTTGTTCTCTGTACATTTTCAGTCATCTTAAACATGTGACATCCAGTGAAAGATTACCTTAATCTTTTTCCTTAGAAGAACAGCTGACAGTCTCTCCAGCTCCACTGGTGAGCATTTGATTCAGACTGCTAGGAACAGGACAGGAAGTTTGTGGGGAAAAAAAAAAATCCTCTCATTTTAGATAAGTATCCCACGGTTATTTTTACTTTTAACACAATCTATTTTTAAATATGCTTCTTGTTTCTTCTGCTGTCCTCAGAAATTCCATGTGTCGTTTTAGGCACTAGTACTTTCCCTATAAAGAAATTCTGTCTCTTGCCTTCACTCAGAAGCAATTTTGTGTTTCTTGACTGCTGCCATAACATTTCAGAATTCTCTTCAAACTCCTTCTCTCTTGCTAAGAAACTCCATGTGTTATAATCTTTATTTACACTTTAAATGTAAATTGAAATCCTGAACCATATTTTGATTGCAAATGTAATGACGTTAGTGACTATATATGCCAACCAATGACAACGAATTTCAGATTATTAAATTTAATTCCACTCAAATCAATTAATTTCACTGTTTCACTGCCCAGCTTTCACTGGGAAAGATCCTTTCAAATAAAAGCCATGTTCTTGTCTGAAGTACTTTTTGTTGTCTCCTTGTTTTTCACAAGTGTTTTTAATTACTGTTTCATACTGTCCAAACTTTTCTATTTTACAACAATTGTCTATGACTACCTTGGATGTGAATTATTTGCTTTTAATAGGTACAAAATTGCAGAATAATTAAGGCATAGAAGACTTTCTGTCAATAGCAAAGGTATCTATGTGATCGTCATTACTGGGAAAGTTCAAGTATGGACAGCTTGCCTAGGCAACTTAAAAAAGGTGGAAAAACATAGTGTCTAGCCCACAAAACTTCCTACAATTCAGTATAAAACAACCAATTTTTCTAAGATATTCATTTATGCTATTTCCTCTTAATAATGGAATTTTAAACAAAATTATGGCTAAAGTCAGCTTTTACCAGCTATCCACATTTGTTTTCTGCAGAGAAGACAGGAATAAAGTTTCTGTTTGTTCTGTTAGCCTTTTTTTTTTTTTTAAGAAGCCACACAGGTCAGCATAAATGGATGCCTCTGCACCACGGGGAACAGAGTCCTTCCCACTGACCCAAAGGCTGGAGTGAACTCCTGTCATAAAGCAGGCATGGAATGCCAGCTCCCTTCTGTAATTTCCATCCAAGTCAACTGAACAGCAACTGCTTAAGCAACAGCACCAGTTTATAGTGCCACAGTAAAGCCCTTCCTTTACCACAGATAACTGAGCTCTGCCTGACATGTGCTGCTGATGAAATGCAGGGCTATATATCTTCTGTGAATTGTCTGTTGTTTTGCTGAGTTTATAGCAGGAAGTGAATCAGGAGCCAGGGACATTTTAGGCAGAAGTCCTATTGTAAAGCCAACAGTAACGAAGTAGCTTTAGGAATAATACTGTTTCTTTTATACTAATTAAGTTCCTCAAGCCATGTACAGAAGCTATTCTCTGGGAATCTTATTAATTCCTTCCATGTCAAAGAATTAATAGGCAGAAAGGTTAGTGCCCAGGAAGCAACTATTCAACTCTAACAATAAACTCCTTCTACACTGATGCCATTATAATAATTCGTGTAGCTGTTTAGAGCTTGTCCATTTAATTCTTCATACAATACTGTCCTTATGCCAGGGAGAACTGGAGCATATGGAGAACAGTATTTTAGGACCGAGACACACATTTATTATCAGCTCTGCCTGGCAAGTTATTATACTAGCTAAAGTCAGAACTTCTGAGAACTGTTATTTCCGATTTATTTTGCTCCCCTGAAAGCCAAAACAGTTTCTTTGTGAGATACATTTGGAGGATGACTGGCCCAAGGCTGCAGTTAATTACTCAGAACTAAGAGCTTGTCTGCTTGCAGTCACTCAGATTTAAGTCCCCTCAGTCAGAGCTGAAACAGGCTTTAACCTTTTGGAGAATCAGGCTCCAGGAAAAAGAGCTACCTTACCTCTGAATGAGAGCATCCACATGAGGTTTGTCATCTTTTATTACGCATGTCAGCATCACTCCTGTAGTCAATTCCCCTGAACTCTTGCAGCAGACACCTGCCTCAAGCAGGGAACACATCTCCCTCATCACCTCAGTTCCAGCTCTTAGCAGAGCATGCTCCAGGCTCTCACCAGACTCGGCACCGCTTGGTACTATTAGTTCTGTCCTACTACAGCAAGAGATTTAGTTAAAGATGCAGAAGTGAAAATGTGAAGATTTTACCTCTGAGTAAGCAACTGAAGTTTTCCCTTTCAGCTTCTCTTCCTCCTAACTTCATTTTCACCTTTACCTTTCAAGACCAGGCACAAACCAGCATCTCACAGCATAATATTCACATATCATCCTCTTCCTCCTCCCACAGAACTATTAGCTATGACTGCTTTTGTTTCCTTGGCACCATGCAAGTCTGCAGAAAAGCTGCTTTATGCATTCCAGCTAACACTGATTCTTTCCTTACTCAAATTCCTTCTGAGAATTTTTCAACGAGCCTTAAAAACAGACATCACATAGCAACAGAGCTTCCTAATTTTAAGTTTCTCAAGAACATTTCACTGATGTACATGAGGCCTCAAGTTCTCCATAGAAAAGGAAGAATTTCTGCTCACTTACAGATTTTTTTCCTGGAGCATGTGTTGTGGTTTTAAGCCCAACTGGAGATGAAACACCACCCAGCTTAGCTCCGTCTCTTCCCCTTCCCACACTGGTGGAGTGAGGAGGAGAATTGAAGTAGAACTTGTATATTGAGATAAGAGCAGTTTAATAATTGGAAGTAAAATAATATGCAATAATAATGGTTAGTAGTAGTAGTAATAATAATGATAATAATAATGAAAAAAAATCACAAGTGATGCACAATACAACTGCTTACCACCCGCAGATCCCCGTTCCCAAACCCAAATCAGACCTGTTGACTAACTCCCCCAGTTCAGAGACTGGCATGAGACATTCCATGGTATGGAATATCCTGGCCAGTTCAGGTCACCTGTCCCAGCTGTGCTCCTTCTCTCTTCCTTTTGTGCACCTCCTCACTGGCAGAGCATGAGACAAGACAAAAAAATAGTCCTGGACTTAGGATAAACACAACTTAGTAAAAACCCAAAACATCAGTGACTTATCAACACCATTGTTATTCCAAACACAAAACACAGTACTGAGAAGAAATTAACTCCAACCCAGTTGAAACCAGGACAGTTTAGTACTGATAACCAGAAAACCAATCTTGGTATATTAGAATTCCATGTTATTTCAGTTTTGTTCCTTAAAACTCCTTTTACATGCATACGTTTTTCATGTTAGAAGTGAAAATATAATTAGGCCTTCAAACTTCAACCTCTGCAAAAAGCCTGTCAGGAAAATGAAATGAGGTGAAAGCAGGCTGATGTATATAATCACTAGATTATAACTATAGTTTTTAAAAAGAAAATTAAATGCGATCAGGAAGAGAGGGTCACTGCATTTGCAATGTCTTTGAATTCTTGTTCTTTAAAGAGAATATTGCATGATTAAATTCACGTTTGGGTCAGCAAGATAAATTACTAGTAATACATTAGTTGGAGACAACACTAAAATGTGGTATCAACATTTGAAACCTTAATTCTAGTTCTGAGATTATTTACTACATAGTCAAAGATTCCTATGAGGTTTTTACTTTCCTTTTTCCCCCTAGTTAGTAATATTTCAATGCTTTTATTTTGAGGTAATACTGATAATTTACTAGCTATTTTACAAAGATGTTCCATCCTCAAGGGTTTGAACTATGCTTTCCCAATACTACACTGGGTCAGAGAGAAGAATTTACATATTTAGAATGGACAGGTCTGCTACAAAAACATTTTCCATATAAAATACTTCTTTACAGATAGTTTATTTTACTTAATGTATCTGCTATACACTGGGACAGAAATCTTTGAAAGCAACAGCAAGCCTTCTAGTCCCAACTTTTGAAATATTGAATAGTGAGGATGCAAGCTTAAATGAGCTGACCCGTTCTAAGCCAGGAGAAACCCTCCAAACAATTACATAAGAATATCCAGTATATTAGTATATTACATGCTAATATATTCTGTATATTAGTATATTACATGTATATTAATAATATTACAGAAAGTGCCATTACTATTTTGTGTTGTTAATGTCTGTGCTCTGGAGGCCCTGATTCAACTCACTGCCTACCTGCAATAACACCACTGCCCATACAGAGTACCACCAACAAACCAGTTTGGAAAACAAAGATTATTTAGATGCTATTATCAATATTGGGTCACTGTGAAATTACACCTAAAAGTATCCCCTGGATTCAGTCTCCACAGCCTTCCACAGCAATAAATCCTAAAAACCCAGACCTGGTTTTGCTGTCATGTTAAGCCTTCCCAGAACAGAGTGCTACTGTTGCAATACAAGAATACCACAACAACACATCCTCTGTCCCAGCCACTATAGAAATTAATCACAAGCAGTAACAGAAAGCTTCATTTTGCTTCTATCACAGTACCCTTATGTTACCTGTCTGTCAAAAACATAATCATACTACAGAATACTATTTACTACAGGCCCACAGTCCCTAGGGCTATTACTGCTTCCCACTTTACCCCTAACAAGCACTTAGTGGTAAAACCGGAAACATCTGCCCACTAAAGATCAGTAATTAAAACAACACTATGATGATTAACACATCTGACTACACCTCTACTTAAGAGCAGTTTGCCTGTCAAGGCTCAAATATACAAGCAAGACTCACAGTCAGGAATTGAGAAAAACCAAATCAACCCTCCACCACCACCACCAATAAACCCCACACCAAAAAACCCAAACAGAAAACCCCAGCCACAAAATATGAGACCTGGAATTTAGGAGAGCTTTACCATCCTGCAGTGATCATCTTACCTTTCACTTATTTATTTCAAGAGTCAACTGGAATATGCATTTGTAGGGGCCAGTGAGAAGATTCAAAGCTGATGAAGAGAGAATCAGTTAGATTTTATTTTAGTGGAATATACAAGATGAATGAAGACTGTGCTTGGAGTAGAGATTTTGTTCTTTACTGCCAGGATAAACTCCAGATTCTCTGTAAGGATATTGGTCAGCACAGCCCACATCTGCCCTTCCTCCCCAACACAAGCTGCTCTGGCCAGACTGTGTTCAGCTGTCCTGGAGACCATGGTTTCCTTCCCTCTTCTAGGAGGACCTTCTAAAACAGGTGAAGTGGTGCAGTTGCAGGTGGTGTGGTTTAGCTGTTCAAGAAACTAAAAACTTTGGGAGAGCTAAACCTTACCAAAAAAAAAAAAAAGGAAGAAGGGAGGGATGGAGGAGAATAAAACCAACCAATGCATGTTACTATTTATAAATTACCACCCAGTATTTGCTTGAAAGTCAAGTGGAAGCAACAGCCAATCACAGACCCCACTAGTTTATTTATACGCTTTGCTGTTAGAAGACTGAAATACCCATTTTTATCTTTTGCTCCTTAGTTTTGGTAGCTAAGTTTTACACTTTAGTTTTGGTAGCTAATCATCATAACTGTTATCATAACTACCAGAAATAGCATGTCATGTGCAACAATATCTTTGTTAAACAAAATATACAAAAATATACAGATATTTGACTTATATACATGAATAAATACACTGAGAGATTCTGGTGCAAATGAAGATTTATCATCAGCTTCCAGCAATGAAATTTATCACAGTACCTGTTTTTCACAGACATGCACTATCTCAAAATAAAAATTAATGGCTAGTCAAAAAGTCCATCAATATACCATTGAAACACTCCCTCAGTCCATAAAACTTCCTACCTTTAAAGAGTTAGCAGCTCAGAACACTTAAAGGAAATAAAAACCCCCAACCCTCAGCAGATAGACTTGCTTTTCAATTTGTTAATACTGGTTATAAATCAATAGCTGCATTAACTGGCAACAGCCTCAAGTACACGTACTGCTATTTTTTTCTAGATGCTCATCTTTTATGACAAGAATCTGAACCATCACTGTGAAAATATTAATGTTTACCACCATCATCCTTTTATAGAATCCACAGCTTATTTATTATAGGCAGGAAGGGATAGGCTACTAGAGGAAATGAATACTATCCAGAACAGCAAGGAGTTTCTTTCAGAATAAGCATTTGGGTTGCCACCTTTACAAATAAAGTTCTTGATCATTATTGAGAATTAGTTTATACAAATCATATAAACATAACTGTATATACATACACACTCTATAGCTATTGTAATAATAATTATCAGGTCAGTATATGTCTAGTACAGTTTCTGGGCTTGGAGTGCTTGTTTCACTTTTCAAAGGGTGTTTTGTCTTTGTCAGTATTTCCTACATGCAATGTAGCAAAACATAGGAATCTGTTCCAAAACTTCAAGTTATTCTTGAGGTCTTCCTACCAAAAGTGCAGCTGTTTTTCTGTCATCACTTCCAGGTGGTCAGGACAGGCTTTCCTGAATCTCTTGCACGGCTTCCTTTGACCCCCGTGGACTGCCCAGGACGACCCCGCAGGTCGCGATCAGTTCCGTCGCTCTGCGCCATCTCTTCATCATATCTGCAGGTGAGAAAACCCCTTCAGTGCCTTGTGCTGCTACACTAACAGCAGTGGGTCCTGTACACTCTACATCTACATTCTATTCTTCTTACTGTCTAGAACTGGAATTTGATACAAGCTGCTCTGCATACAGCTTTATGCAGGCATAGCATGACATGCAGCGATGAGTCTATGAATCTATAATTTTACAATACAGATCATCCTGAAATATCTTCAGCCCCTCTTTGAAATAAACAAGTCATCTGGCAGCTTTAGTTAAACTCCTGAGTTTGTGAAATTTTGTGCTTATGAAGTTCCCCATGTACTTCCGCAGGTCTGTGGTTAAGCAGAGTATCAGCCTGCTGCCAGTTTAAATAACTCCTGAGCTATTGCTTCAAAGGGAGGATTGTTAGCTGCAGTGTTAAAGCTCCCTTGTTGCATCACTAAGAGAAAAGGGAAAGAATGAGGTGAACTAAACAGCCATGTGATCAAACAAAATGCATTTCATGACATGTATTTGGTAACACTTAACCACAGTGATGAGTGGTTCTGTAAATATCTAAACCCATTATAGCCTCAGATAACTTTAGCATAAACTGATTTTTCAGCTGCTATGCAAATTCCAAGCAGAATTTGTTACAGATAGGTATTTTAATTAACAAAAGATAATACTAAAGAATTTTGTAGGAAAATAAAAAAATATACTTAGTTATACTGTTTTATAGGTATTCATAGCTACCATGTGTATAACATTCATTAAATCTTAAATCCTAATTCAGACCACTTATATTTAACTGGTTTTACTACTATAGAGAAAAAGTATTTAAGATGAGCATGAACTAGTGGATCAGCTATGTACATAAAGTGCATTCCTGACATACTGAGCAACTGCACCACTAGTGCTAGAAAACCTATCCAAACATTTTCTCAAAAAAGATGAGAAACTGTGTCAGCAATATGGTATTCAAATCAGTGTTCTTCTGCATAAAACCAATCAATCCTAGATTAATCTTGCAGACATCCCAATATAATAATCTCAGTTTCCTTAATTTCTCTCCTTATAATACAGATCAAGGAATTAAAAAATATCTATTATTTATTATTACAATTCTATTATTTATTATTACATTCATTATTCACAGGACTCAAGAGGTATTATTTCTATGAACTGGGAGCAAATTTGCATCAAGTAGCTTTTAAACCAGAACCAACTATTTTAACTGTTTAAGTACCATGTATATATTAGCCTCCATACTAAATTCTGCACATGTAGAAGACAAACATTCTCTTTCCTTCTGTCCCTCAGTTCTAGCTGCTGGAAGCTCAGAAGGTGCAAGCAGGAGCTTATCAGGCAACATTGTCTCTGGACATGAGGCAAGGGAACCCTGCTTTAATGCACTTCCACCTCCAAAGCAGCTCCAAAGAAATGAAGTGGTACTTTGCGCCCATTTTTCATATCAGAATGAAGTTTACCTTATCTTTTTGGTCTACATTACACATCAAAAAAAGTGAGGTGAAAGAAAAACATTGGCCTTTCTATGAAACACTGATAAAACTTACAAGACTTCATAATTGCCCAGAACCTCTTTTGGTGGAGTTTTATTCCATTTGCAGTCAGGAATTTCCCCATTAGGCACAGCAATATTAAGCGTGTCATTAATAAGATTATACTTCAAGATGCGATCATTAGCGGTGCTGGAAGTAAGAGAAGGGGAAGCATTGACCTACAAAAGGAAAAAAAAAACCAGTCAGTATCAGTTTTTGGAGTGTTCTCCAAACAGCATGTGTGATGTCTGTGTGTACCATACAGGTAATTGAGCCTTGGTGGCTCAAAGCACATCTTTTAGTTCCTCAGGCCCTGGAAGGAATTCCTCACTGGGCATTTTTCGTTTTACCTGGACAGGAAAGTACCACTCTGTTAAGTGTCTGTAGTGTCAGCCTGAAGATTTCTGTTGAGATGAGATTCATCAGGGTGAATCAGACAAGACAGAATTTTTTATTTAATTTTCTGTTTACATGGTTACAAACCCCATACATTTGAGTCCTTAAAATTTGCCCAGCTTACATGAATTGCTGTTGCACACAGAAATCTGTGGCTCTCCTCTGGGTAAACAACTTTTCTCTAAGTTCTTACCTGAGTTCTCCCCTGTTATATTGTGAGCTGGAGAGTGCTCTCTATTCAAAGCACCACATTGTATCTTGTTTTAATTAAACCAGGGATTCATTTAACATATATTTGTTCCACATTTATTTTGGAGAAGTAGTATCAGAACGATAAACAGATTTTTTTTTATGAAGTTCACTTCAATTTAGATTGAAAAGGAAGATGGACGGATAAAATTTATATTGAACATACAGAGCTAAAGTAAATATATGAAAGAGAAATTTATGTAAAAAATAAAAAAGCTTTCCAAATATCCTAATTATACTTAGTATGCCCCTTTTGTTTCCTCTCAATCTGTAACATTAAGGCCATGACAGCATTTAAAAATTAAATTTGATGTTTTGCTCCATCAAGTCAATGCCCATTTTCCAAGTACTTAACAGTACTGATCCAGTATTTAACAGAGCTGCTAACATTCAGACTACCTCTGAAGTGCAGCTGTATGGATGCACTGGATTTAGAAACCAAAACAGAAAGCCATAAACAAATAGAAATACCAAAGAAATAGGAAAGAAAAGCACATGCTAGCTTGGTCATCACATGACCTATCTCACTTTCCAATATTTTTCTTAATCCACTTACCCGATAAACAAAAAATACTGTTTAAAAAGAGGACAGACTACATTGAAATCTACTTAGTTTTATTCTGTGCAATGAGAAGGAAGTTTCTTTCCTGTATTTTATAGAACTTTACCTCAATTAGCCAGGGCTTAAGCTTGTCATCAATGATAATGTCATATCCATAACATTCAAAGCAGTGTTTATCATTATTCATTACAGGCTGGGGAAAAAGAAAATACAGTAGTATGTATTAAAATCTACTCTTCAGTAAGTAACCAAATTACCCACTTTCTTTGCTAGAATTTACATGTAATGACATTATGAATCTTCTACAACACTCCTCAGTATTGTAACTCAAATATAAGCTTCCTAACTAGTCAGTTCAGCATTGCCTCTTTTTCTGAGGCTGGATGTAAATATTTCAATACTAATGATTGCATTGATGCAAAGTATTGAGTTATGTTAATTTCCCATTATGTCTCCATAGTGAAAGTGTTTTTATACTTTGCAAAAGTAATAACTATATTTAAAGCCTGCATGCATCAGGAGAAAACAAAGTTTGAAAATTTACAGTTTCATGTAATTGTGAATTCTTTAAACTTTAGAAAAGCAATTCAAAGACATTTCTTTTATTCTGCTGCTGTAACCATGCAGAAATTTTAGATCAAACAATTACAAAATACATTTAAAAATTTTAATTACTCAAGGTTAACTATAACACCAAAGCCAAGAGAGACGAAGAATCAAGTTGTGCTAAGATGCACATCCTCAAGAGAACCAGGAACTTTCCAGCATCTGCTAAACATTTGCAGTATGCATGGTATAATACTTTCTTCTATGTGAAGCTCATTAGATCTTTTAGAGTAAACTTTGTGAAGGTTTCTGAGATGTTTTCCCCATAAATAATAATGAAGCTTTTCATTTCTTCAGCACTGGAAGAGGGGAAGAGGAATAAGAATCTAATTACATGTGCCATTGTCAGAAGGACAGAGGAACAACAGAATTCATGCTCCATTTTCACCACTTCTCCTCTTCTAAGGTTTTGCTAACATTTGATTATATCCCTTTTCTTCTCCCAAGTACCTTCAGATGTTTGCCCAGCAGATGCCAGGTTAAGGCATGCTTCCCCTGCTCCCACTGATCCTAGTGGCATGACCTTGTTATCCCTGTTTCTCGTGCTGATTCTGGTGCTCATCTGCTCCTTCTGTGGCTCAGCTTATTCCCCTGGCAGAACACCAAGCCATCAATAAAGCAAGGTAGTAATTGTCAGTGCACAAGTGAGCTGATTCAGCTCTAAATGGTGCCAGGCCCGACGCAAAAAAGAGGACAAGACAATGTACTTGGGACCAGGAAAGTCCTTGGCAACAGTGAGTTCCTCAGTTACACCAGCTGACTCCCAGAGTGCTACCTGTCCTGTAATGTGATCACAGAATATTACCCCAACACTAGAAAGTCACTCAAGCAGAGAACTGGCTGCTGATGCTTTATTTATTTATTTTTTTTAACTAATTAATGATAACTCTGTGACATACGTAAAAGTAGCAAAAGTACGTTATGTAACTCTGATGAACTAATAGCCTTAGGTTTCCTTTGATAAATTGTCCTCCAGAGTTTTTTTTTTCCCCTTTGACATATTTGTTATTGCTAGAATGACGTCACACATTTTGGCAGAACTTAATACTATTCACAAGGGCAGTATCAAGTCATATTAAATAGTTCATAAATCCCTCAAGGAAAGAGATTTATTCACTCCTTCAAATATCCACAGACAGCTCAACCCACTCACACACCCAAGATTCAGTTCCCTCATCTCAAGTGATTTCAAGAAATCAAGAGATAAGAGAGCTGCAGAAATCAGCATCAACACCATCACTCCAAGAGTGATGAAAAGAGATGCAGGGGTTTGAATGGCAAGTTCACTTCCATGGTTATGGGAAGCCTGCAGCTGGAACACTATCGCTGGCAGCACTCACCGCAACAGCCTTCAGGGACTGCACAATGATCCAGTGAATTTCGTCAAATAATTTGTTGGTGACTTCCTTTCCACGGGTGCTCTCCAGGTACAAGCGTAAGTTACTCACTGTCCACTTGCCTCCATGGATATGGTTGTAATCATCCTGAAGAGTTAAGGAGTTCACTCAGTCTAAGATTTTGAAGTTGTTCAGCAGATTTTTTCTCATCCCCACAAAAATCCCCCTTGTATTTACAAGTACTGCTCTAAAAACAAACCTGGCTAATTGCTCTTGCAGCTTCATGAACACCTCAACTTTGAACTGCCCTCTACATAAACAATTGCTTTTATTATAGCTCTAATATGCTTGTATCACACATCATAAATAAAGTAATAAATCTTTGTTAGGAGAAAAAAGCCTGGGTACTTGGACAGTCTTATAATAAAGTATGAGTTATGATTTGGAAATAGAAGTTTTAAAATGTGAAAGAGCTAAACAGTTTGCTCCTCTGGGGATAAGGATAAAACAACGAGCAACAGCAGAATTTCACTGAAGATAGTTGTTGTAAAATGCAGCACTTGAAAGTGTTTGTCTGTGTTTATTTATTTAAAGTACAACTTATCTATTCCCTGGTATCTTTTTAATGGTGCTACTTCAAGAAGTTACATTCAAGAACATACTGAAATGACACCTGAATTGTTTTTAAAAGTTAAAATTTTCAATTAATTCAGTACAAAACCCCACTAAGTGTTACTGAAACTGAACAGAGGGAAAGAGGAGGTTACCTTATGTTGTCTTTTTAGAAGCTATCAAAGCTGTGCATTATTTATCTTTAAATGGAAAGACAAGAGCAAAGTGAGGGGTGTTCATACCGATGGAAAGGCACATGTTCAGCCCTCAAGGATCTCTCAGGACAAATGTTTTGTCCCTTTATAAAGTGTTCTCCTCAGAGTACTTCCAAGAATTAATGATTGTATGCCTGCTAAATTACAAAACACGGAATGCATAGAGCAGAAAAAAGTTCTCAGATGAACAAATCCTGTCATCCTCTAGGACAAGGTCAGAGAAGCATCTATCTTATTATTAGGCTTTCTCCTATAGCTCCCTCATTAGTAAATTTGGAGAACTGGACTGTACAAATAAAGACCTGAAACATAATTCTCAGGATTTGCTCCATGGAAAAAAATATCTTGAGACCAGATTCCAGCAAGGGAACAGAGATCAAAGTTTCCGCCCTCTTTGCCCTTCAGAACAAGTACTCAAATCAAAACAGATTGCAACTGGGTAGAGCTTTACACAGTCACAGTTGTTTCACTGAAGACATTAAAACAAAGTGAAAATAATTATGTATAAGAATTATTGTTGTTTTGTTTGTATCACACACACATTTTCTAGCACCTCATCATACTTTTTATAAATTACTGAAGGCTCAAATTAGGTACAGTTTTAGAAGACTAAAGCTGTACAGTCTAAGAGCCTCCAAAGTTACAGGCACATTTAAAACAGAACAAATAGGACGGGTAGCATAGCTTTACACTAAACTTCTCTTCTGCCTTTCTGCAAAACTAAACAGATATCAGTGGTTTACAATTTATAAAAAGCTTTTCAAATATTCTAGTAATAATTCCATATTCTTAGGCTGCTACTTCTCTACCCATTTCTGTTGTCCTTTATTCTAAGTGACGTCACCATCACGGTCACTTATCTGGGAAAAATCTTGAAGGCCATTCTTTAACTGGTAGAGAAGATTGAAGGGTGCATAATAACAAGGCAGACAATGTACCATGTGCCTCACATCTTCTCTCTACTCTCTAATCGCAAGGATTTTTTCTAAAAGTTGTATGGGACCAGCTTTCACCATAAGTAATTCTCAGTGCGCCCTGTCAAACCAAAACATGTTTGAAGCACTTCACAAATCAGCAACTGAGCAATAAAATGTTTGTAGTACTGAAAAATGGCATATTTGACCACTTACCCTAGTTTAGAAGTACCAACATTATAATTTACATTATTGTTACAGCAATAGCCACACAAAAACAGTTCTGCTATGCTGCACATCTTATGGAAGAGTAGCAGAGAAGGCATATTAAGCAAGGTTTCAATTTAAGATATATTGCATATAACATGTGTATGAGTACATGTGTATACCTATATTAATATAATCAGGAGCGTGTGTGTGTGTGTGTCCATACATATTGTTTTCCACACCACTAAAATAAAGCTTCTGGCATTAGGAAGTGCAACAATAGAGTTTTAATGACTGTACCAGAGGCATGGTTTGTAAATCACAGACATGTGCTAAAAACACCAAAGGGACAATCATTATCAAGTCATTCCCTGAAGGAACAAGTCTTGGGAAGTGACACTTTATCCCCATCTATGTCACCCCTGCCTCACTAACCTTCCCTCCCCACTGCTGAATTTCAGCCTACTTTGACATAAGGAAGGGCTGTCAAAGCTCTCATGTTTCCACATGAGTATCAGCGACAAATTACAGAACAGAACTATTTTGCAGGCAGAGCTCCATCTTTGTCCATGCAAGAGGAAGCCACCAGACGGCCAGGCAGCACTTATTTATCTCAAGTTTGCAACTGTACATTCCCTTTGTTTCCCACAGAAGGAAGGCAGGAGCAGGAGGCTGGGGGAACACTGGAAGAAGCTGGAAAGTCCTGTGATGAATAAATGCTGGAAAGAAGAAATTGAATTAGCTGCCAGAGAGAGAGAGGGAAGGGGAAATGAGGAAGGGGATATTAAACCACTATTATAAAGTACATATCCACATGATCCAAGCTCATTAATTTTTTGTTCAATTCATAAGTGAGCATGTTGGTTTTTAAATGAAAAGAGACCCCTGCTCTCAACTACTGTGAGTCAATACTGAAAATATCACATCCAATTACAGAGCTGCAACTCATTATCTTGACTTCTGATTTGTGGTTTTCTAAAATGTCTACATTTTAAAATGTATTTATTTGTAAGTGCAAGATGAAGTATTTTAATTGCAAGATGATGAAGAGTATGACAAAAACTTTTGATTCCAAGTTTCTGGGACAATTAAAGAAAATCAGTCTTGCTACAAAAGAGCATCTAAGAAATCAGCACACTTACCCCATGTTTCTGAATGGCAACATTTGTAAGATGTACAAACATGTTATCCAGTTCACTTGTACTTGGTGTGTATTTCACTGTGCAAAACCGGCAAAACCCAAGCTTATACCTTAAACGCAAAAAGTCATTAAAATGTGTTAAATCCCTGTGAGAAGCAAGGAAGTGAGCATCCTAGGATACCAGTTACTGGTTACACTTCCTTGTGCAACATGCACAACATTATTTTGACTACACTGGACATTATCTCTAAACAAAATACAAAGACATGCAACCTTACATGTAACATCTCAGTGGACGATAGGTAGACACCAAAACATAAAGACGAAGATCAAATTTCTTTCCACCAATTAGTAAGGGATTGTTGATGTAAAGTGAAATCACATAGGCTTCTTTGGAAGACTGAGACACAAACCTGAAAAACACAAAACATGTCTCACAGTATGATATTTCCAACAATACAATCCCTGAAGTACTTTAGTTCTTTAGAAGTGTTCTGTAAATTTTGAGTTGACTGAAATTTTGCATCCTTTGCCGAGATGGTGTATAAAGTTGTGGTGGTTAATAATACACACTTGGCATCAGGCCTTATATATATAAAAAAAAGCTGAAAATACTATAGAGATGACCAAGATCAATTACCCATTTAAACTCACACAATAGCTGACCAAGCCATTCACAACGCAGCTCTACAAGCCAGCCTTATTCCCTTGAAGAGAATTTAGAACTTGGCAAAGTCCAGACAAGCAAAAATAATGTAGTGCATTATCTTCATTATTCAAGGTCTTGTACTACTGGAATATTTGCATTTCTGCTTGGTGTGCAGCTGCAAACCACTGTGAAAAGTTAATATAACTTTCAGATTGTGACATTCTTCAGATTCCAACCAAACAGGGAAAAATACTCAAATGATATTCAGCCAGTCACTCGGTCACAAGAAACAACGTAAGTTGCGTGATCAAAACTTCTAGAGAAATACATAAAATTGCTAACCTATTTCATTCATTTGAAAGGAGATCATGAACATGACATATATTGTGTTCCAAAAGGAAAATACATTTATTTCATAGAAATGCATTCTTATTTTGTACTAATTTAAAAAGTGATTTAATATATATTAAACAATTATTGAAATTGCTGAGGTGAAGATTTTTCTCTTGCTTCCTGTTATTTAATACTGTGAAGCAGAACAATTTGTTTCTGTGCAAGTTTTCCCCCAACAAGACTGAAAGCAATTTTATAAAGAGTATTAACTGAACAGTTCTGTGTACCTCCTCATACCAAAACAAGTTGTATTATAACCAGTTGAAGGAGGAAGCCAGGTAACAACTGAGATTAAATGCAAACCTAACTATGAAATTACAAAGCAGTAATAATAATTGCATACTTCTCCCATGCATCAGATACTCAGCAAGTTGATGCAGTTCACCTAATTACAGAAAGTACAATAAAGGGCTCGGTTTCAAGAACTTACGAAGATGTTTTGCTATCTCGAGACCATTTTTTTATTTGGGAGAGTTTGTTGATTAGAAATATTCCTTTTCCTTGAGCTTTGCCACAAGGTTTCATAATCCACGTGCTGGAGGGATTCTTTCTGAATTCTTCAACAAAGAGATTATAATCGGCAGGAAGCATAAAAGTCACAGGAACAAAATCTGAATTAAGGGGGGAAAAAAGGGTGCACAATTAAACACACTCTATCTGATAGGCTACTGACACATAAAGACTAAAAAAGAAAAGTTCTGTATTTTCAGTTTTCCAGTCTGGCATGATCCACCTTCATTAAGATCCATGTTGCTTTTTATCTCATTTACATACTAGTTTATACTTAAACAATTGCAAAATGTTGCACAATGCTAACTTCATAGTAATAGATTCTAATTCATGTGAATAGATTTATACGATTTATGATAGATTCCATTTATATGCTGTGCCACTACAGTATTAGATACCATTTCAACAAAACAATTAACATTTCTCAATTTCCTCAATCAGCTTCTACCAATCTTTATCATGCTCTGTTGCAGGCAAAAAACCCCTTTGGCTGTGTAATTTTGATTTCCATGTAACTCCCACTATTCTTATTTATTATATCTTATTCTGAACTCCTATTATTCTTCTTTGCTCCCACACTCAGTTTTACTGTGATTACTGAAACCTAAAGAAAAACATTTTTCACTTTTTGCTATGAAATTCTCTTCAATTCCATTCTTGAAGACCTGCCTTCTTACATGGATGAAGTGTTTTCATTTCACTTTTCCAAGATGTAATTCACCTCCGCATATCTCACTCTCTTTCACTTCAATGCTTTCTGACCTCCAAACCAACTCTGCTTTCCTCATTCCTGATCTATTCTTGGTTTAGTTTTGGGGTTTGAATTTCTTGGGTATTTTTTTGGTCTGGTTTGCTTTCTATTTTATTTTTAGCAGTCATTATTAGTTCCCCAACTTCTCCCAAATTTCCCCTCTGAGGTGTTTGTTCATTCAGTGACAGAAAACTAAAACCTTCAAAAAGGTTTAGTTGCTGCTCCATTGTAAGATTTTCACATAATAGTTTTTCACTTTTGAATTAAAGAAACTGTAACCCTCTCTCATATGAAGTAGCAGAGCCCTTTGGTTTCACCACTAACCTAACTGCAAAGTATTTTAAACCCACAATTTTCCCTCTCCAAAATAATTTTTGAGAAACCCCAAATGAATCAAACCCAAAAAAGGAACAGAGCACTTCAAGGTAGTCACTTTAATGTCATAACACTCCAGAGTTTCAGTTCTTCATGCATAAAAAAACTGGTTCTCTTCCAATTATTGACTCTCTAAGAAAACAGCTGAATGTTGAAAATAAGAACATACCCAAATAAATATATTTCCCATTTTCATCCTTTTCTGCAAGAGGACTTCCTTCTTTCTCAAGTTCTTTTCTGTATCTCTTAATATTCTTTACCATCAAATCTTTTCTGGTCAGTTCATAGTGGTTTGGGAAATGATTGACAATTTGGTCATCAGAGAGGCGGTAACCAGTTTCCACACTGAACACATTTCTTATTGTTTGGACGCTCATCCTGAAACCAGACAGACACCAAGTGATTTCTCTCAAGAAACACACTTCAGAACGACAAATTAGAGATCTTTTCCCTCCAATTTCTTCATCTTTTCTCCTCTCATTTCTCTTCATATTTAATATTTTGCTGCAGTGACAATCCAACATACCCTGAAGTTCTATTAACAAAGCAAATTAAATCCTGCTGAAGGTTTAATCAGTTCCTCCACTACTACTGAAACTGGTGCATGAAGTGAGGACAGAAAGATGACAAGTGGGTCCTACTGGACTCTGGCTTGCTGATAGTCAGGTCAATCCCCAGCAGGGCCTAAAAATGACTGAAGTGCCCCCAAATGCTACAGAATCCTCTTTCTAAATCTCTTACTTCACACTCTTGATACTCACCTTTCCTCTTCAGAAAAGTCACAAACCCAACCTCTTACTGACTGCCTTGCTACTTGGATTACAAAAGGAATTCAAACATATGACTTGAAAACTGTTTAAGAGAACTTGCTAAAAACACCTGTGCCATTTAGTTATATAACAGATGAAAGTGCTGCAGTGACAGAGTCATTAAATCAGCTATCAACTACACTTTTCACAGAAGATAAGAGTGGGAACATAAATGCAAAGAATTTTCCATATTAGATGTCTCAATGCGAAAATTTAAGAATATTTCCTGAATGCTACCAATCTGCTACATTTCCATTTCAGAAAGAAAAAAAAACTAACCCAAAAGAATACAACACAGCAATTTCCATGAGTGTTGCCCCACTCCCCCAACTGCATTCCAAAAGCATGAGCAGATTACTAGATTCCTGCCCATTTAGATTCCTGTCCATTTAAATAAGTGGTTCACAAAGGGTACATCTGGCAGCACAAACTGCCATTCTGATGTATTTCAAAGGAACATCATAAATTGTTTTGCTTATTTAAAGAGTACTGTTTCTGCCCATTAATAGATTACTGCATTCTAGGACAGCACTTATATTAGACAAACACCAAATGAGAAGATTATTTACTCTCCTCCTTTTACAATAATCTCGGTCTAGTTTCTCATTCACTCTCAGTATTGAAATGTTGAATAGTTAGCCTGAATATAAATCATTATCATGAAGAGAAGGAAAGTACAGTTTATTACAGAAGTGTGGACTCTGGTAACAGGGCAAGCCTCCATAACATTGATAAAAAAAATTGGGAACTGTAGCATACTTACCAATAAAAATTCCAGTCTTCATTTTCTGCCACCTGAATCCATCCTCTTTTTTCAAAGTTGTTTATTAGAACAGATTTTTCTATGTCAGTTACCCACTTTACTTTTCCTGCCATTATCCTGAAGTGGACTCAACCTGTTCATACAGAAAAGTTTAAAGTTGAAAATAGGGGAGGATACAGGGAAGTAAAAGCAGAAGAAAAGTGGCACCTAGAAAACACTTTCACATAAGTATTAGTAGCTTAAAACCCAAGGAAAACAACATCTAGGCTCAGACTAAAACCCTGCACTTCTCAGCTGGAGAACTGCACACAAGGACACTGGTTACAGGGAGGGTTTTCACACTCCCCACCTTTTATAAATAGGCATAAAACCTTCCCTTAAATACACTACTGACAGAACCAACCTATTCTACACTGGGTAATATTTAAAGAATCAATACAGACATTGCATTGTTTCTAGCTTAGGGACATATATTTTTGCTTTCTTTTGAAGCGCGAAAGTTCATCTGGATCACGTGGTGCCTGTAGAATAAAAACTCATGATTCCAAGGGAAATCCCTTACATGCTCTATCAAAAATCAAGATTTGCAG
Organism: Onychostruthus taczanowskii; assembly: GCF_017590055.1. NCBI lineage: Eukaryota > Metazoa > Chordata > Aves > Passeriformes > Passeridae > Onychostruthus > Onychostruthus taczanowskii. The sequence continues at coordinate 104,362 of NW_024507546.1, forward strand.
TACCTCAGGGGAGGGAACTAAAGTTACTGACCTCGCAACTGGTATCATTAAACCCTTACGGGAGCATTTCCCTAAACGTCAGGCTGTTAGAAGAGTGCTTACAAACTGTAGTTCAGCTCCTGACACCAGGTGTCACTTTCTACATTAGATCTCTCACTTGCCCAGGTCAGCCTTTTGTTAGGATCACTCGACCATTCTGGCAGGAAGGGACCCCAGCAAGTCCCCTAGTCCTGCCTCCTGCTCAGCGCAGGGTTAGCTACGAGGTGTGGACAGTTTTACCCATTTATGTTTTGAAAAGCCCCAAATACACAGACAGCACAGCTTCTCGGGGCATCCTATCACACTTCCTCACTGACCTAATGGAGGTGGGGGGAGGGGGTGCTTCTCCCAATATTTTTATCATTTTCCCTACATTTTTCATTATTACTTACTTTCCCAAGAACAAAACTCGCTGTGCAAAGGAGTGGGAGAGAGCTGGGTTATCACACACCCACAAGCAGCCCCATGTACTGTCCCTTCTACACACAATTTTCTATTGAAAAGTAAATTAAAACATAAAAGCATGTTTACTAAATGTAGTAATGTAATTAATGAATGTTAATTCAATTTAATGCTAATGCCATTTCTGTAAGTAACATGTTGGACTGGAATTCAAGGGTTCTTCATTTTCCAGGACTAGATATGGGAATGTACATTTGCCACCAAGCTCAGGCCCCTATTGTTTCTTTCTGGGAGGTATAACCCATATAATCCCACACAGACTATTTATCCTGTCAAATCCTACAAAGCCAGAATGTTTACTAACAAACTTCAATTTTAGAAAGTTTAGGACACACATTTTTATTCATGTTGGTAAAGCAATCAAATCAAGCTTAGATAGAAAAGAGTATACAAAGGCTCAGGGTCTGTCTTCTTGTGTGTGCTTTTATACAATCCCTAGTTCTACAAGGTCATGATCTTTCTCTGGGCCTTCCAGATGTTACCAGAACAAAAGTAAATGAAACAATTAATTATTTGTACCGAAGTTTCCATAATCCACGATCAGTAACTCACTAATACCACAAAGCACCTTGTTGTGGTTTTAAAAGTTCAGGGATTAGTCTGCTTGCAATACAACTGTCCCTTCAAATGGAAATGCATTAAAGGCTACCATGGTATTAACCAACCACAATGCAAACTTTTCAAAAGGCTTTAAACAAACATTCTTCATATCTCCAAGCTATCCCAAGAGGTTCACCAAAATTCAAACCTAACATTATACCTGTTTCTCTGACTCCTTGAGCAATTCACACTCAGGAAGGTGAGCTAAAATTAATCCAGAGCTAAACACTGGAGACAGCTTCTACCAGAAATCAAAAGAAAAATTACAAGAACACAATTCTTTTCCTGTTTTGGGATCTTGGTGCCCCACCTATCCCACCTGCAACAGAGGGATTGAAGGCAGACTGAAAATTTGTCCTTGGTTTCTGCAGAATTTAATCAATCTCAGATGATGTTTAAGTGGCCTGTAAATAAAACCTTCCAATTTTGTACAAATTGATCGCCGAAACCCACAAACAAGAATGCACAACAAATAATATAATTTTAATGCAATGTACTTTTCTAGAGGAATCCACTAATCTGGAAATAGGTGTTCTAGATAACCCAATGAGATCGCACACGATAGCTACACATTCAAACTTCTGCTCAGCTGAGATCCTTAGCTTCACAAAACAGCAAAGAAGAGCTTCGTAACACATCCGTAGCCTGCACATTTGTAGTAAGTCAAATCCTTCACAAAACACCAGAGCTCCTACTCAAGAGACAGCAGGCATGTGACAGAGGCACAGCAGGCCCGCCACTTCTCCGAAACACTGCCTTTCCTGCCCAGACTACTCCCACTGGCAGGAAGAAAGCCTCGCAGCAGCCTTACCGCAGGTGAGACCTCTTGCTCTGGTACAAATTGATGAACTGAGATCCAAAAGCAGCCTGGATGGCATCACCACCACTCTAGGGAGCCATAGGTGCTGATGGCAGACTTTTCACACCGCAAAACAGGGGTGAAGCTGTGCCTCCAGCACCCGATCCAGCAATCTCTGTTTCCTTCCAACAGTACAAAATGTAACTGTGCTTCATAATTAAATTTACTACTGGAAAATCCAGTTTGGCTGTGCCATCACAGGAGGCCAAGAGGGCTTGCTACGAGATTCCCGAAGCGTTAGGGAGGAGGAGCCCAAGACTGAAAGAGACACATGGCCGTGTGTGCGTGGGTGTGTTTGGGGTGATGGAGGGGTGTGTGTTTCTGTGTGTGGGGTGGTGTGTCTGTGTGCACGTGCGGGGTGTGTATGTGTGGTGATGTGTGTGGGTGTGTATGTGTGTGGGTGTGTATGTGTGTGGGATGTGTATGGGTGTGTTGGGGCTGTATGTAGGACAGGCACGGGGCTATGGAGGAAGGAGATGGGACGGGGGATGTGTAGAGGCACTGTGGGGGGGATGTCAGGGAGGAGAGGGACACCCACAACCCGCCCGACGCTCACCTGCCGGCGGGAGCGTGGCCTCCACTCCCCTCAGCCCCGACCGTCCCCACCGGACGCCGCCATCGCCCCGCCCGTTCCGGCCACCGCCCCGGGGCGGGGCTGCCGAGGCCGCCGGCGGCCATGTTGTGTGTGGGGCGGAGCGCGGAGCATGGCGAGGCCGGGGTTAGCCCTTCCCCGAGAGGCAGGAGCGTGCTGCAGTCCTGACGGGGAAGCCCCGAACTCGCCCAGCCGCCTCAGGGTTGTCCCTGCTGTCTGGGGATGTTTTGGTCTCAAGCGACTGCGGCTTGGGCCTGCCCCATCATCGGGAAACAAGTCCCTAACAAACATCAGTCCATGAGTAAATGGGGGTTTGTTAAAGGCCATCGCGTGACAAAACCTTCCCGATGTTGCCAGAATATAAAAACCCCGGGGACACTCAGATGCCAAAGCTCAAGTCCACGTTTGAGCCTTTCAGGTGCTAAAATGTTCTTCGCCGTACAGCTGCAGGAATAGGTGGTTTTGCACGGATACTGTTCAGAGGAAGCAGGCAAATTTTCACCCAAAAATTTCATCACAGAACCCTAGACTGGTTTGGGTTGGAGGGATCTTAAAGCCCATCCTGTTCCACCCCCTGCCATGGGCAGGGACACCTTCCACTATCCCAGGTTGCTCTGAACTCCACCCAGCTGGGCCTTGGACACTGCCAGGGATGGGGCAGCCACAGCTTCTCTGGGCAACCTGTGCCAGTGACAACAACAATGTGGTCACTATTTAATTTACTCAGGGAGAGCTGAGTGAGAAGAGTAGCACCTAAGAAGTCATGGTTTTAGTTCCTGTGTGAAGAAGCCTGATCTGTGCATACAAAAATCCTTCCAAAAAGAGATCATTAAGACAGCTGCTATACATAAAGGTCACCAGACCTTCAAGTCCATTCTGTGATGGGCTTGATACAAAACAATAAGATACTACATAGTGTACTCCAGAGATCTGAAAAGTCTTTGAGGGAGACTCTGTACGACATATTCTATCTAATATTTACTTTGTAAGACAAATTACTCATTTAAAAATAGATACATTAAGACAGTAGCTGAAATAAGCAGTTTGCAGTGTGTTGGAGTACAGCAAATTCCTAAGAGCCTTAATTCCCCAAATAATCTGACTAGAATAAATATACATTATGATTTCCTGGGCGATGGTACAGTAATAGGGTGTTTCAAGGATGCAACTACAAGGAATGAGTTAATTTAATAATTCATATAATCAGAGCTATTAAGTATTCCCTAGTTTAGCCATGAAAGCAGCTGCAAAATGCAGTGTCACGTGCATGGCCACATGCAGTGGAAATTTCCTAGCACAATACCTCTGGCAGCAGAAGAGAGCAGCCTTCACAGCCTTCTTTCTATCAAGAAGGTATATCTGCCGTGGCAGCTGACAGCAAGAAAAGTGAGCCTGAATCTTTATGCTGGTCAATCCCTTTTTGTTCCTGCATCCATCATACCTCAGAGGACAGATGACAGGAAGATCACTTTTTAAATGTATTAAATATTTCATTAAGGACAGAAACAGTTGTGTTGGTGGGGTTTTTTTTGTTGTTGTTGTTTTTGTTGTTTTTTTTTTTTTTTAATTATAAGAGTTTTTTAGCTTAATTTAGCAGTTTTTAATTGATGTTACAGTTCCGTAGTATTAGATGTTGTTTTGCCGTTTCTCTGAAATTTACACTGACACTATTACATCACAGTTTATAATTGGTGCTGTGGTTTTCAATATTAAGGCATCTCCACTTTTTAACATTATTGTTAAAAAAAGGGAAGTGGGGTGTAATTTGAGAGCAGCTCAGTGGTGCTTACTATTATTGTGTCAGGAAATGCAGTGGCAGCCCTGGTGTGCTATCTTTGTGACAGAAATTACTCCTATGATGACATTTGGGTATTTTATTTTAAGCTTGAGGCAACTCACAAGGTTACCTGTATGTGCAAAATTCAGCCTGGTGTCAAGAGATTAACTATTATTGATTTGAAGTGGTAAATACAAGAATGGAAATATCAGAACTGGTGAATAGAAGAAAGTCATGGCAAACAGTGACAGTGCAGAGGTTAATTTACCTTTTATTATATTGTACCTTCGAGGCAAATTTCTTCCAGCATGTGCGATTGTAAACACAGCACAGTCCTTGGCATGAGTTGGAAGGTAAGCTTTGTCATGTTCATTTTACAGATGAGTAAAGCTCTTGTACGGCACTTGATGGGGGGAGACAAGGGGGGTTTTACTGCACAGTGCTGAAAGAAGTGGTTTGCATAAGACACACACACACAACACAGGCAAACACTTTTATACATTTAAAAACTTAGCCAGGAAAGTCTTAAGGACATCCCAGCTCTAGGTGGAGTGCTGTATCTATGCTGCTGTTCTGCTTCTCCTGGTGTTTACCTTCACTCAGAGAGATGAAATCATACTATAAATAGAGGGCAAAGTCCGCTCTCAAACATTACCTGGTGAAGTCTGCTGTTTGACATGACAATAAAGTGCAGAGCAATAGCGGGGTTGGTTCTTTAGAGCTCTTTTGCAGTACACTGTGCTCTCTAGTGATGGGTGATACTGACTGAATCACAACACTGCTATCACCAGCACAAAGAAAAACACCGCAAGTCCCATGAGCTCACTAAACCTTTTGGGCAAGGTGCCAGTAGCGTTTCAGCAGATCTGTCTCTCTTTAACCTCTCCTCTGCATTGGCTGTGCTGCCAGGGCTTCTATTCTCTGCTCCACACCCTTTTTCCTCAGGTACCCTCGAGACAGTTGGGGATGCAAGTGTATTTTTGCTGCTAAGCTGAACTAAGAGGAAAGCCTGCTCCTCCCTGTTTAAAAGTGAACACCACCACCACCACCACCACATTCCCAAACCAAAGCCCTGCGCGGGTTCCAGCACGCTCAGCGTGCTGAAAAATATCCACATGGGCCCACTGGGAGACAAGAGCAGCCATTTCTAACAGGGCTCCTTCTGCAAAAGGTGCCCGCAGGGCCTGCTCCTGCCACTTGGCATCTCCATCGGTGCGGCAACGCTCACGCACGCCATGGCGGCCAGGGGGCCGTGGTGACCAAGAGCCGTAGTGGCCACGCAGGGGTCCATTCCACCATGGCCGCTGTTCCACCGCGGGATGGTCCTCTCCCGGGACCATCCCGCCCCACCGGCTCCCCCCGGGGCCCACGGCGCAGTCAGCCCCGCTCCCCCCGCGGCGCTTCCCGCGGCGCCGGCAGCACCCGGGCGGGCGGGCGGGCGGGCGGAGGTGGCGGCGGCGGTGTCCCCGCAGGGGCGGGGCGGCGCGGCCGGGCCGGGGCGGGGCGCGGGTGGACAAAAGGGGCAGTCGGGCAGGATCACCGCCGTGAGTGGCCAGCGCGGGGGGCGCGGGGAGCCCCCTCTGCTGACGCTGCTGTGTGCCCGCGACGCGGCGGGGACTGCGGGCCCAGGTGAGCGGCGGGGTCCCGGCGGGACACGGGCGGCGCCTTTCCGCGGGGGGAGCGGGTGGAACCCGGCCGGGCTCTCCGGGCAGACCCAGACTGCACTCCCGGGTCGCCGGGGAGTGCCGAGGGCTGCTGGCGGTGCCGGGACCCGCCGCCTCACCTGCGCGCCCGGCCTCGCGGCGTACCCCGGGACGTTTCACGGGCAGCACCTCCACATCTTCGGCTCCGGGAGGCGGGATCGATGCTCTGTTACAAACGCGGCGGGCGGGGATGGACGCTGTGCCCGCGGACGGGGAAGCGTCCGGCCCCGGCTGCTCAGCCCCGGCAGGGACCTGTGTGTCCCTCCGAAGGATGCTGCGAGCACCCGTGCACTTTGTACTCAGCTACGGTGTTCTAAGCAAATGAAGAGCGGAGTGCGTGTACTTTCACTCTTAGCAAAGCAGGAAATAAGCCCTCAAAAGAAGTCCAAGATATGTAGCAAAATATGCCAGAGTTAAACATAAAATATCCCTGAATAACTCATTTACTATATCTGTGTACGTTTAAAACGGTGCTGTTGATAAACGGGAATGATCTGCAACAGCAGTGATGAATACAAAAATCTGTTCAGCAGCGTATACTTAGTACTTAGCAGTAATGTTTAAGTCATTTCACAAGGAGTGATTTCATCAGCGTGGTGAGTTCTGTGATTAAACAGATTTTGAGATGTTCAAGTGGAAAGTATTAGCCTGAGATTGCTTTTCAAGGCCATAGCAGAAAGACAGACACATGTATAACAGGAAGACAGAGTAGATTCCATTGTCATTTTCTGTCACAGGTACATGGACAAAGTTATTTTGAACTAAAATATTGTGGGCACATTAATTTTTTTTTTATTTAATGCATGTCAGCTGAATGAGAGTTGGCAGTGAGTATAATGAAGAAGAAAATCAGTTTTATGTAAAGTGTTTGATATCTTTTGCTGTAAAAATGTCACCTCTGTAGAGACAATCTCTCTGAAAAAAAAAGAAATTTAACAAAATTGCCTACTTCTCCTGTTTGGTAGGTGTCTGTGGTAGTTATTTTTAATGATTTCTGTATCAATAAGTCATTGACTATAAGATCATTTAGAGCAGACTAAAAAAAAATTGAATGTACTCAGCTTCTGCAGGGTAACAGCCTGCTGGGTAAAGCAAGAGCTGGTGGGAGTAGAATAGGAACTGTGAGCTTGACCAAATACAGGAAATCTAAGTAAAACTGTAAACAGCATGGCATTTTAATTCTCTATACTGATGTTCAGAACAAGGACAACATCAATACTGACATAAATTTGAGTTCTTTTACTCACAGTCACGCTGTTCTTGCATACTAACAGTTTCTCTCACTTTCCCAGTGTGGCAGCAGTAACTGGGATTCCAGAGGCATCTGTAGAAGATGCCACCAAAGGTCTTAGAAGATGATGAGTTTTCTGACTGAAAGTCCAGTAAAGTGTCCCTAAATGGGACAGGCTGAAGGTGCAAGGTGACAATGTGGGTGCTGTGCTGTGCAGTGCTCAGTGGACCAGGTGAAGGAAAAAGCAGCCCATAGCTCTCCCAAGTGTGCCAGCTTTTTAATATTATGAATTACCAGGTTTAAATTAAAAATGTTATTTGGTCCATTAAAGCTCAGCATCTGCCTCAGTATTTTTATAGGTTATGACCTTAGTGACCAGCATCCTTGAATTCTACATTTAATATCAAGGCATGAATCCCATAATCCATTTGCTGAGGATGCAAGCAGGTTCACTGCAGGTACTTTACCCTGCAAGTGGATGGAGAGGTTGAACAAGGTCTCTAAAGTACATCAGATTTTAATTTTTAATTTGACTGAACACATCTTAAAATTAAGACTCATATTTTACTATGTAACTGTATTATATGAGTTTTGCACAGACTTTTTAATAACTTTTCAATAGTAACTTTTCTGTCTGCATAGTCTATTTTAGGAGCTTTCAAAAATACAAAAATCTAAGACAAAATTTTGGAGTAAATGTGAACAAAGAAACATTTTTCCATTCACAGATTATTGAACCATATATATTGTCATACCTCCAACAATTTGGTCATGCAATTCAATAATCAATTTTAAGCAAGTTCTTATTTCTTATATAAGAATCTTGAGCTTTTGGTGAGACAGAGAAGTACAAAGGGAAGAAGATGTTTTGAAAAGGAAATGTCAATGTTTGGGCAGAATCTGACTCAATCTAAACCTTAACTTCTTATCAGCAAGTAGATATCCCTGAGATAGGTGGTGCTGTCACAAAAAAAAAAAAAAACAACAAAAAAACAACCCCAGAACAGAGATGTGTGTGTGGTTTTGGGTTTTTTGATTAGAATAGTTTCACTGTGGTATCAATATATTCTTATCGTCAGTGTTCTTAGTTCTTCGCATGAAACCTCTTGGGAACTGAATGTGTTCATTTTGATAGAAGCAGACACCCCTTGTTTCTTTTTCAGTTTAGAAGCCATTGAAATAAGTTTGTGAGCACTGAAGGAATCCATAGACTCTTTAAGGAAAATTATACTTTATAGGCTTATCAAATGATGGCTTTTTAATGCAGACATAACTGTGCTATTTACTCTTTAAGGTGGAAATCTCTTGTTCTCTACAGTCACAATCCCTGTCACAGTCAGGACTGGTGCTCTCTGACTGCTCTAACAGACAACATGCTGATGATAAATAAAAAACTTGAAGTTCTTGAAGTTTTGACTCAATCAGAGCCCCTTAAACATTTTCAGCGGAGTCTGAAATACAAAATATCTGTACATGCTCTTTCCTATAAAAGGTTTCTTCCATTTAAAGTCTGCTGTATGCATTTCTTTTGCTATTGAGGTTACAGAACTTGCTTAGGAATACATTTTTTTTATGTTTAAATATAATCAAATGCTTAATTCCTATTCTGTTTTGAGGTAAGAAAATGTCTGTTACATTCCCAGTGGAGGCATGTTATCATACTAACTTACTGAGCATAAAACCAAAAATGAAGTAAAATGTAAGAAGTACAGTGTGTATTTTTTAGATTTGCAAAGTGTCCCTTAATAGCTGTTTGAGGCAATATTAAGAAGTGTTTTGTGTAAACAGTCTCCAAGGTCATTGATGTTAGGCTGACTGAGAACATGGTAGGAGACAAAGAATTAATTTATCTTTGCTCCTTGACGTAATACTGATTTAAGAGTTCATCTAGCACCCTGGGTTAACTTAACCTGCAAAAAATAGTAATGATGACTTAACCTCTCATCTTTCTAAGAGAAACTCAGGTTGCTGATGGTTACATTGCAACATTTTTCCCTGAGCTGTGGTGGCTCCAAAGGCAGGTGCCCCTGTGAGGGAGGGGCAGGGATCTCTTGGTGCCCATGGGCGGTGCGCTGCCTATTGCTCGCAGCGTCTGGCCTGCAAGGGAAGCGGGCCAGAAGTCGAGGGCAACTGCTGCTCATTGACAGAGGTCACAGGAGAGCCTAAAGAAAATCAAACAAAAAAATGCCCGAGAATTTAAAGTGTATATTCCTGTATGCCAAATATTGCTGTTTCTCTGGAACCTTAACTAGCTCTTAATCTTCAGTCACTATGTCAGAGACTTGTCCTTGTAAAATAGCACAGAGATTTGTGCTTGCAGCCATGAGGATGATGTCATGTTTTGAAAGAGGTGGCTATGGATTGAAGATATATATGCAAACAACCAAGCCTCTATTTGTTTTTCATTTAAATTTCATTTGCATGGGCAGCTGGTAGAATCTGAAGCAGTTTGAGATAGGCTTTGATACTGTGGGGGTAAAGGATGAAGGTCCTGTCTGTCAATCCATATTTATGTAGGCAGTTGCTGGGAATTTTGAGCCTGAGCACTGGAATTAGATTATCAGTAGTGGTTTTCTGTTTTCATAACCAGTTTTAAAACATAGTAAATAATATATTGTCATAGCTTTATTGTGTCACATCGGCATAAAATATGTAAGGTTGTATGCATAAGACATAAAGTGCACATGAACTGCATTGATAAGTTATAAAATACTTAAGAATAATATATAAACTATAACTAATGCATTCGGTGCATTGTACTAAAGAATCATTGTGCCAGTCTTAAAATCTGTTAACACAGCAAATCTAATTTAACTGACTGCAAGTAAATTTCAGATCCTTTTGTTTTCCGCAACTCACCTGCTGGCTTGCCTGGTTTAGCGATGTTTCCTTTTCAAGATTTTCTGTTCTGGTTTGGTAGATTAAAAAACATCCTCACAAATAAAACCAACCTGACTATGCAAAGTAAAGACATCGTCAACATAATCTTCCTACTGAAGATGCTTCATTATTTAATCAGTCTTGTGTTCATAAATTGTCATAATTTCCATCATATAATTAGGCATTTGGAGAGCTGTTTTTAAAATTTGGATCTAGACCTCTTTTCATCAGAAGATTAAGTATGTTTTTTACTTGAAATACATTATTTATTCTGCTGAAGGCATTTTACCATTGAAACTAAGCTTTAAGCATGCTCAGTCAAAGCTTTACAGGGAAGCTTGAGCTTTTTTGATCTGGTTGCTTGTTTGGAAATGATCCCTGTTGCTGTCATGGGGTCATGCCAGTGCCTCCTCAGAGGTGTTGTGGGGTGGACACTTACTCTCTGAATCACAAGCAATTACTCACAAACATGTACAACCTCTTTGGTCTCTGTAAACCAAAATCAGTTTGCCTTTTCTTCCTGTATAAATGAGAGAAAGAAGGGAAGGGTGAGATGGGTGGTAGAAGATTAATACATCCTGCTGTGGAGAATGATACATGCTCCTTTTGATCAGTTCTGCACAGATCCAGACCTGAGGAACACAACAGTGTTCCATATTAGTGTAGCTTTTGTGTGCATTTCTACATTATACCTATACATCCAGATTTTTTAAATGATGACAGAAATCAGTAAATGGCCTCAAGACAGGTAATTCTCAAGAAGATAATTGCTAAGCTTTGCTCTGAAACTAAATTAGACCCATCCTGTACACCTTCAAGACAGTGACCCTCCCAGACTACCTTTACCTCAGTACTGCCCATCCTGTAAAATACATTTGAGCATCCCTCCTTGCTGGATGGGCCTTGCATTGAGACAGCTTGGTGAGCAAAGCCAACATACAAGGCTGCAGCTGAGCTGTGGAGAGCATGACCCAACAACTATTTTTTAGCCTGTGGGAGGAAGGTATTATCATGGTAACAGGTGTGAGGTAGCATATGTTGCACTTTGGGCTTTTGTTGTGGCACTGTATGGTTTATTTACATGTCTGAGTTCTGTACTGTGTTGACTTATTATAGCTCTTTTTCAGGACACAGTTTTCGTCTCACACAGATATAGACATTTCCGTTGTATGGCCCTGTGAATGTGAAACTAACATTGAGTCTAGAAATGAAGAAGAAAAAAAAGAGAAAAAGAAAATACTTTTTTTTTAGTATTTTTTCCCTCACTATGTCGTTGTGAAAGCTAAAAATAGTAATACATGTGCAGGAGACAGCTGACCTTTATGCTTGGTCTTACTACATTTTATCCATTATAGCACTTGTTTTACTAGATAACTTCTAACAACTTTCTGAACTGTGAAGAAACACAATTAATACATTTCCATTTGTACCCATTGGTACAGGCCACAGGAGTACACCACTACAACCCTAGATGTTTACTTTGTATGTGTGAGCCAAACAGTTGGGTTGTTAAACCTCCAAAAGTGCAGCACTGCGTGCTTTGACTGTTTCTCTATGCAGGCTACTGAGATTAACTGCATCTGGAGAACTGACACTTTAAATGTCCAGTTGAGCGCTTCAGCATCCCTGGGATCCTCCAAACCCTGCTCTGCCGTTCCCAGTTTCCCATTCATGGATCTAAGGATGTCTTGGAGCTCCTGCCCAAGCTCTGGTGGAGTTCTCAAACCAGGAGCTGCCCTGGGTCACCCAGTCCATACTGCAGTAGTGTCACATTGGACCTTGCATCAGAAAGGGACAGGGATACCCTTGTGGGAATGTGATCAGCCCTTGGCCACCGCTACACCCAGTAACCCACTGGTCTAGATATTGCCCTGGGAAATGAAAGATCTGTTCAAGTATCTGCTCCAGTGAATATGGAATGATTTAATGGGATACAGCTTCATTCTGGTGTGTGTGAAGCCTTGGCACCTGATTCAGAGCTACAAAGCCCTAGGGGTGACTGGGTATCTGGAAATCAGGTATGGTGCTGGAATGCAGAAAGTTCCTCTATGGGCATCACCCTTTTTCCCCCTGATTTTTTCTTTTTTGGATGGAAGAGAGAGACACACAGCAATACATAAAGGAAGCATTTAAAACGGGACAGGGCATCTTTTGAAGCAAATACAGCACCTAAAACTACTGTCTCTTCTAAAAAAGTATTATCTGAATTAAAAGAGCTTTTTAGCTCACCTAATAAAATACATTCAGATAGGTGGAAGTAAGGCTGTGGTATTTCCCCTTAAAAAGAGGGTTGGGTCACACAACTCCCTCAAAACCAGTGCAATAAAATTCAGAAGACCTGATCCCAGCTTCTCTTTGTCATGGCCAAACTACACAGCTTTTCAGAACTTTCAGAACTCTGGATATATTTGAAACCCTAGATTCTAAACATCTTTGTAAGTAAAGCAGAAATGCTTGTAGCATAGAAGGAAAAAAATCCAGAAGATGAAACTACAAACTGTATAAAACACATAATATCTGCCAGCTGACACTGGTCTGTAACATGCTTTTCTCCAGCCACATTAAACACCCCTGTCCACTGTAAGAGGATCCTATGCTTCTGTAAACCAAGTCTATTTTCATTTAGTTAGTATCACATTTTTGTGAGTTTCCTTATGCAGTAATGTATACACATTAGTTATGAATAATTTTGCTTTGTGGAAAATGTAAACTTCATCTAAATATTCAAAGAAGATCACAAAGGCCCTAACTTCATCCCAAGTGTAAAATTTAAAGTTTTTGCATGACTGCAGCAATGTAGCAAACCAAATTCATACCAAGCAGCATTATGACATTACCTTTTGCATGGTTTAGTTTAATTTCTGAGAATATTTTCTTTGCATTTTATTCATTTGACCTGCTGAGAGTGTGTTTAAAATGAGAAAGAAATTGAGGCAGCAGAACTTCCCTTTGTTGCTGTCCAGGATCATTCCATCAACAAAAGAGATAATTTTTTTAATGACGGAGCCAGAAAGCAAAGAAACCATAAAAAAGCTAGCCAAACCCAATGCCAGATAAAACCAGAGCATTTCCAGATGGTTGTAATTAAGTTCCTCATCAGGTAGAGCCTTCCGCTACAGCAAGTGTCCAAGGACTTGTAATTGGAATAATCCCCATCTGTAGCTCTGATGTTGTTTCCCTTGATAAACCAAATAAAACAATCCTAATGACTACAAAAACATCAGCTCTGTTCTCCAAACACTGCTCTGTGTTACACAAATTCTTGCAATATTAACACAAGACACGTGCTGAAACCTGTTAAATTTTGCCATTGATTTTGTGGTACTGGTTGTGAATAAATTTCCCATTGTACAAGCAGGCAGCTTGACTGATTTTACTGGTTCCAGCTGTCTGCTCCTTCATGTGGAAAGTTATTAATGGGTTTAAATCTTTCTTATATTTTATTTATATGGTGAGTTGCTTGTAATTTCCATGGGGCTAGCATCCAGCTGAAGAAGATGTGTAAATTTGGACCTGAATTAGACTTAGAAAGACCTGTTCAAGTTTGTTTTAGGTACTTTGCTGCCTGGGCTTCTCCATGGGTTAGAGTGATTTAATGCCAGGCAGGTTGTTGCAAACAATGTAGGAAAGCATATTGTACTAAGTGAAACTACTGAGAAACTACACTTGTCTACACTAGTTATATTTATCGAGATTTTCCAATTTCTGGATTGTTTTGAGCCAGTATAAAGTAGCAGCCATCTAAATGCTGCATGTTTGAATTGCAAGACATCTGATAGGTCACTGAAACTTTCCTTTGACTACTCTTAAAATAGTAGTCTTAGAAACATTCGTGTTCTGGCTGGAGAAGTAAAAAGAGTAAGAGCACTTTAAACAATTTCCACCTAAACTAAAAAGACCCTTCATGACATGAAGCCCTAAGGTTGTCTTTCATGACTTGTTGCAGAGTAAGATGTCTCAAATCAGGAGAGCCCCCAGGCACTTTGTCCTCTCCAGCTACCCCAATGGAGCACCAGAAGAGGAAACCTACAGTAACCTCCAAACAATTCCAGACACCACACAGCAAATGGAGCTTGATATCAGGTATCATACTACATTAATACTCCTTCTGTCCTCTCCAAGTACAAAGTGCCAGACTTCCAGAAAACTGCTAAGCCAACTAATCACAGTGCATACTACTGGAAATGGAATAGATGCAAGTGTAGATAACCTGTGGTGCTTAACACTGACTGTTCAAGATTATGCTGCATTAAATGTCTTTAAGTTTTTATCTTGCACAGGGGCACAGATATGGCTCTTTACTAGAGACCCACCTGTTACAGCAAGCAGCTGAAGAAGCCATTTTTACATAATTCTCCAGGCGCCACTTAGAACAAACTAGTAGTTCTGTCTTGGGTTTTTCTTAATCCCATACATACATTTTTTTTTTCAGTATAAGAGTCAGGGGTTTCCTTTCTCCCCCATCTGTGAAAATTCCTTTATGTGGTTTTCCTGTTTTTTTCCTGGCTTTTTGTAGGTGGACTGACCAAGCCCAAGGATTTTTTTTCAGCAAACTCTAGAATTAAGCTTTTAAGCCTACTTACTATTTAGCAGATCTGGAAAACAGAGCTCAGCAGAAATGCAAATTAAAATAAAAATGTATATTCATATTATTTGTCTACCAGAACAAAATCACGTGTCTTAAGAGAAGCTACATCTAGTGCGAAATTTTCATCAGGAAAACATAACCGGTTTTTAGCATCAACATGTACCACAGATGTTGTTCAAGTTTCTGTATATCCCTGGACCACCCTAAAAACATTAAGGTTTTGGTCAGTTTGTACCTGGGCACCACCCAGTAGCTGGAGACCCACACTGCACAGTGGAACACATTGGAGTAAATCTGTTGGATGACAAAGCCAGCATTTTTGTAAGATGAAATATCTTGAAAGGTTTGAAGTAAAGGCAGTTTCAATATTTTGACTTGGTGGGGAAGGGAGCAGGACAATCAAAAACCCCCAGAGAGAATCCCATTGTCTTATATAAAGAAATGAAACACCTAAATAATCAACATGTTTTTTCAAAAGTGCCAAATATGCAGCTTCTTATGAAAACATCAAAACACTTCATGAATGGGCACAAAATACTTAATCAATAAACCCATAAATAATGGGAAACAAACCTCCTGTAACATTTCAGTTTTACATTCCCAGTTTAGCCCAGCTGTTGGGGGAATTACATTACCTGACTTTTACAGAGTGCTTCTAGAAAATTGCTTTTGCAGAGTTCTCCTCTAATGTGTATATTCTGACTGCTTTGCAGCTCAGCTACTCAGGTTGGCCATCAGCTGGCCCTGATCGGGGATGAATTTAACAGGAGGTACCACAGGACATTAGAAGAAACACTGCTTCACCTGGCACAAGTGTAAGTTATCTTATTGGCAGATCCTTTTAATAATCATGTTAGACAAACAAGAATGTTTCTGTACAAAAAATAAAAAAATTATTGCTGCTACTGCTGCCTCATACAGAACATAGAAAAGCAAAGCAGCTTGTTTTACAAGGAAAAACTTTGTAATAACGTAAAGTGTAAGTTGTTTCAACAAACTACAGCCATTTAAAGCTGAAAGACTTAAACAGTGTCTTGCTGTTTCAAATTCCTCAGAGGTACAGTAACTTTAGACACAATTTTAAGTACAACTGAGTGATGAGAGACCTGCAGCCCTGTGTGAGATTAACATGTTACTGCATGTGCAACAACTTAGCCATGCACATCCAAGAAAACATGGCTGGAGCTAGTTTGATCGGCCTTTTATCTGCTGTGAGCTGAAGGGTTGTCCTGCATAGTTAACTGACGTGCAGCAGTGTCCTGACATGAGACACTCAGCTGTGTCTGAAGCCCCAGGTACTCTACCTTATTTTCTCCTTGCTTCTGGGAGGGGATGGTCACTCATTGCAGACCTACCAGAATGCAGTCAATTACAGCTGTGTAACATAACCTGTAAATATATCTGTATATAACATTTGTACACATCTATTTCAGCAAAGCTGGATTCACACTCCAGAGAGAGCCTGTAGCATTACTGTGTCAGTCTTGTATTGCTGTCCTGATTCATCAGACATAAACATCTCTCATTGGGTTATGCTCTTCTAAGTTTAAAACAACTACAAAGATTGTCACTTTATCACTTAATTCTGAACCTAAATTATCTTTAGATTTCAAAGATCTACTTCCTAAGTATTTAGAGACATATACATGTACAGATACACTTTTAGGAAGGAATATACTAAAGGTTTCTGTTTGGGTTTTGTTTTGTTGGTTTTTGTTTCCTAAACATTGCTTTTTATTTGCCACTTTTTAGAATAAATTTTCTATCCTCATGCTTTCTTTGTTTTGTTTAAATCATCAGGGTTGCTATCAGTGTTTTCCAGACATGGAATGGTATCAAAAGTGTTATAAGAAGCTGTGGAGATGTGAGCAGTAACTGGACAAAGCGGCTCACTGGCTATGGAGGCTGGGTATGCTCTCTCCCTTTTCTCCCACCTTTTTGTTGGCACGTAGGCAACAGGAGCACCTGACTCCCTTGTACTGTCAGGGAGTGAAGTGTATCATGTGGCTTCAGGCTGGGGTTTATCCCTTAGTTTGTTGGTACCCCCTCAGTGCCCTGGTTTTTTTCTCTTTAGGCTGAAATTTCTCATTTAAAAACTACCCAAATCCCACACAACTCGCGGGGTTCCGTTCAGAGGGGAGGCACCTGCCACTGTCAGATGCTGGAAGGTTCTCCCTGGGGAGATAAGCAGAGCTGCTGCTAGCAGTACTTACCCAGAGAAAAAAGAGTAGGATTCTTTAGTGGCTGGAGCCCCCAGTAAAACCTATAAATATATCTGTATATAACATTTGTACACATCTTCTATCTCAGCAAAGCTGGATTCACACTCCAGAGAGAGCCTGTAGCATTACTGTGTCAGTCTTGTATTGCTGTCCTGATTCATCAGACATAAACATCTCTCACCTCATCTCTGACTCCCTCTGCATTTCTGCAGCAGAACTGGATCCTGCTCTTGGGCCTACACTGACGTCCAACATGGGCATTCTTCTAGTTTCCTTACACCTTCTTTTTGCTGCTTGTTATTTCTAATTACCAACCCCTTTCTTCCCACAGACTTGCAGGCTTCCTGTCAGGTGCCTCTGCCAGAAGCTGGTGCCTGCAGCCTTGCTTGTTGCTGCCTTTTGGTGGGCCATGAATTATGGACTGTAGAATTAGCACACAGAATTACCACAGGAGGTCATTGCTGGGCACTGACCAACATCACTAACACCCCAGTGGTGGCAGCTGGTTTGTTTTTCAAATTTACACTGATAAAAATCTCTTTAATATTTAAACCTAGGCGAGTGCTGGGTCACTGCTGTTTCATATCTTTTTTAAAGAAAAAACTTTTAAAATAAGGAGGTTGTTGCTGGATAACTGCCTGACTTGCTAGTTTCGAAATGTGACTCCACGCATTTAGAAAGTCTGTCTTTTTTGTGTTTATTTTAATGCAACATAAAGTGTCTATTTCCTATAAATGAGTTTGTTAGATTGTGGATGTGAGGAAAACTGAAGGCATGCTGGCCATCCTTTAAATGTTAACACTGTAAAAGCAATAGTAAAGATTAAAACCATGATACTTTTTTAAAATTAAATTGTTGCTTCAAAGCTTTGCAGTGTTGTCTGCTTTATTTTCCAAGACTGCTATCAAACATAAATGGCAGTATCTTCTTCCCCTTTTCAAAGTAAAACTAGGAGCTGCCCAGAACAAAACCCCAAGAATTGATGGATTTCGAGAAGGGATTTTCTCAGAGGATGCATGTCTTTTTGCGAGGCACGTGCTTGGGGACAATAGAAGTCTGAGGGGAACATGAGCACAACTTACAGGATGAAGATGGCCGAGATGTCACCCTCCTAGACTCCATGGGTGGCCATTAGGGCACAGCTGAGTTTTTCCTCTCTCAGCATCTCCCATTTGTGCCTGGTTATCCTCTCTGTATCTGAGTGCATCTTCTCTTTTTGCTGTTGAAGCTGGTTTTCAGTATCCAGCTATAGACTCTCTCAGTGAGAGAAAATGAAAGTGCAGCTCTGTGGTTTGGACATTCCCCTCAGCACAGGGGATGCCTGTTTTTTCCCTAACAAGCAACTCCTACCCTCAGCGTATTTTTAAAACAGGAGAATACAATATTCAATGGATTTGTGATCTAAGCACTCATCAAAGAAGTTGGAGTGTCAAGTTCGAGTCTCTGCTGTAAATCAACAAGGAATTTAAACCCCTCTTTAGTGAAGACAAATGCCAAGTCAAGCCAAATTTAAGCATGTTGAGGAACATGCTTCCCCTCTTTAATGAATGATGCCTAAATACCATTATGATGCTAACTGCTCATCTCAAAAAATGTTTCTGGGGGAAAAAAAAAAATGAAGCTTCACTAGACTACTTCATTTGACCATTTTATGCAAAGGATTTTGAATTATCTTTGAATGACTTGAAATGTAGAGCAAAAGGAAAGCAGGCAAAGAAGGAATATAAAGGGTGATGGCTCCAGCATATCCCAGAAATTCAAGCAGAAGCAGCTGCAGCAGCATATATTCCAGTGTCACATTATTCCAAAATGCTCTCAAGGTGATGTGCCCTTCAGCAGCAGGTAGGCAAGTTTTTTCTAGAAAAGCACAGTTCACACACCTGGAACTGGAGTAACATACAGGCCAGAAGCAGGTCCACATAGCCAAGAAAACAGACTAAAGTTTTGTCAGTGACTACTCCATTGAGCTCTATAATAGCAGTGTGATAGAAAAATATGTTAAAGTTATTCTTTAGTAAAGGGTAAAATTTAACATCAGTAGTGTCTAATAAATTCCTATGCATTTATTAGATATGCCTCATATTCATATGTAATAAAAGTACCAGCTGTGAAAAAACTGACTCTTCCCAGCTGAATCATTTTAATACTACCAAGTAATTATTTCTAGATAAATAACCTTTATGCACAGGGGAGCAATGATGAATGGAAGACTCTTCACTGCCTATTTCATCCAAGAGGTCTGTGGGGTGATTCTCCTTTTTCCCACTCTTGTGTTGAATCACAAGAGAGGAGAATTTCATCATCCACCATGTATGGAGCAAAACACAGTCTCAAGGAATACAAAATTCAGTCTCAGCAAAGAAACAAGTGAAACACAAAGCAAATGGCATCCAAAGCCACAGCAATCAGCACTAACTGGAGTAGCAGGGAGCACTCAGTGCCAGGCTCTTCTTTCACCTGTGGAGCACAGTTAGTTAATCCTTTAGTCACAGCCCCACAGTGACTCAGGGGACCCAACATTAATTCTGTTTTTTTTCACTGCACACTTCCTGATATGTGACAGCATTTACAGCACTTGATTTTCTTCCACATCCTGTTATGCTTGTTCATAGGCGAAGGAGCCACACTGGTTTCTCACCTCTCAAACATTCAGTTTCCAGAAGCAGAGGGGATAGAGAAGCAAGAGCAAGATCCAGGATTCGTAATTACTTGGGCACTCTCTGCCCAGGCACAGGCAATGTTACAGCGCATGTGAGGGGAGGCTATGCTGACAGGCAGAACAAAAAATAAAGCCCTGAACACTCTCCATACAGAGGTACAAACACCTCCATGACACTGCCTCTGCTCCTAGGAATTGCAACATCAGCACAAGAACATGATTCCCTCTGGCTTCTGGTTTTGGAGAAAGTAAGTTGACTGAGGAGCAGCCTCGGCTCAACCACTGCACAGAAAAAAAGCAAACACCCAACAGTGGTGACGGGTCCTTCTTCCCACTAAACAAGACCCACAACACTGGAATGCTCTTATGATACAGGTTTCCCTTCAGCATTCTTCAGCTGACAAAAGCGCAAAGGTTATCAATGGTTTGCAAACAAGAGATTTCTAGCATGGATTTCCCAAAGAGTTTTAATTCCTAGCAAAGTGTACAACAAAATGGAATGAGGGGGGAAGAAAAGAAAAAAAATTATGGCAAGAACACTACAAATAGAAAACAGGTCTCCAACATTTCCTCAGAAAGGTTAAATAATTAAAAAGAAAGTCCAGAACTTTCAAAGCACTAAAATTAGTGCCACCAACATACCACGCTCAGTTTCAGCTATCATAAAAGCTGGTTTGAAGGTCATCAACGTTGCATTTGGTCCTACATGGTGCAGTCAGAAACTTCTAACACAGGACAATCCAGTGTTTAATAATGTGAATGGGATTTAGTTGCAATATTCTAACCAATAATTCTAACTGAAGATTTTTGTATACTTTTCTGAATAATTAACACCTTACCTGTAACACAGGAACCTTCACTGGAATAATTTTCTTTACAGTTTTTCCAACCTTTGATCATCAGCCTCTAGCAGTTGAATGGTGAAGCTGAAAAACTCTGCAGTACTTTACTAATTGTTACTGTTTACACATGCTAAAAGTGGAATTTGTACTGTGAGGGCAGGCACAGCTGCCAGCTGCAGTCCACAAAAGAACTATTTAATAATACAGCCCACTTAGCAATGATAAGGGCCAGTGTTTTTAATTCACTCTCCCTGTCATAAATGTGAAATTACAGAATGATTGGTACTGTAATTGGAAGTTCTCCTGCATTTCATAATAACTATTGAAGACACTGTCAGTCATTTGATTTAAGTAATATATCCCAATTTTTTTTTCTATATATCTGTTAAATACAGCATTAAAATACCAAAATAAAAAATATACACTGGGTAATGGGAAGCTCTTTCCAGGAGGGTTTGGGACAGCTCATCATTTTGCTCTCCAGCTCATCATTTCCTGCTGCCAGGAAATGTACATAATATTTTTGTAAAGCTTTTTTTCCCAGTGAACATTTCTTGTGTAACTTAGCACAACCAGTGTGGCATTGGACAACTGGAGGGAAAGTTACTTCCATCCACATGTGAACAGATGCACCCCAAAGCATTAAAAATAGCAAGAAAAGCTTCAGTTTATTTATAGTTTAATGTTAAGAAAATAATGTTTCTAGTAACATCATCTGCCTCACTCAGCTGCTGCCTGGCAATGTGGACACAAAGTGAAAGAACTTTACATAGATGAACACCCCACAAGCCATATGAGTAAGAAAACAGGAACACCAACACAATGAAAGCCCTCCCAACAAATGGCTCCTCTCAATGCACCCTCCAGCCCAGAGCAGAGCCCTCCACAACCTGAAGCCAACAACCCCTGCATTCCTGCACATCCCTGCACTGGACCGCCAAGGCTACCAACCAGAACCTGAATCCACACCCAAAAATCTCCCCGAAAAAACAACCAAACAAAACCAAACAACAACAACAACAACAAAACCACCCACGAGGCAAAGTTGCTTGCAGGATTGAGGCCAAACAGTGCTACTTGGCCTGTTCGTTGACAGCTTTGCAGTCTTGACACATATGGAAGAGCCAAACTTTGCTCTCCCCTTTCCACACCTGAGGAACTCAAAGGAAAATGTTCATTGCAATTATGCACATAGTGAGTGCTCTTTACATCATGAGAAGCCATGAATGTTTAAGACTCCCTTATTTGGGAGCACAAAGTTTTAAATCAGAAAAAAACTGAGTTGTGTGGATTTTTCTCAAAACATTATTTAAGTCTCCACTGCTTCATCATCTTCCAGAGCATCTACATGTTTATATTGTTTCCATGCCTTTAAATTACATTGTTTGAGAATGGCTCCTAGTTGATTCCCGGGCCCCACTTCATATGTGTAAGGAAATTCTGTTCCTTGCTTTCTTTCGTACACTGAATGCATGGTCTGCTCCCACAGAACAGGTGACACCACCTGCTTCACTAACAACTTCTGAATGTGCTTTGAGTGCATGTACTTTTTGCCATCGACATTGGAATACACACAGAGCAGCGGTTTCTGAATTTCAATTGATTTTAGGACTTCAGCCAGTGGCTCTACTGCTGGTTCCATAAGTCTGGTATGAAAAGCCCCACTGACTGGAAGCATTTTTGTACGTTTAAAATAATATTTTCGGGCATTCTCCTGCAAAAACTCCAAAGCCTATAAAAGAAAGAGAGAAGTGAGTCTTGCACAACAAAGGTTTTCTCAGTCACCCCACAAGAATCACCTCATCAGACTTACTGTGATAAAGGGATTCCCTTTATCAGTTGCTCCCTACCCAACAACTGAATGCATGCTGGGAAAAAAAAAACCCACAGATCAAATACTTTTGTCTGGACAAACTAAGGCCATACGTAACACCCACACAGAAGTGCAAAGTAAGAGTTTTTAAAAAGTTAAATGCTCAGTTCAACGTTCCCTACCCAACTGAATGCATGCTGGAAAAAAAAAAACCCCACAGATCAAATACTTTTGTCTGGACAAACTAAGGCCATACGTAACACCCACACAGAAGTGCAAAGTAAGAGTTTTTAAAAAGTTAAATGCTCAGTTCAACGGAAGGAGTAGTTACTCTGAAGCAATACCTGTAAGTGTCCTGCAATGACTCTGCTGTCTGGAAACAAATAGTTTGAAACTGTGCACACGGGGTTCTCTATACCCAGCGATTCACAGTGTTTACGGGCTTCCAGGCAGGCAAATTTGTAATTTGCCTCTCGCCGGCCGACAACCGAGAGCATTCCACTGGGGACAGCTTCTGACGCCTTTTGCATGGCTTCGGCGCGCACTTTCACCGCGTACAGCGCTACGGAGAGAAACAGAGATGCTGCGTAAATATGAGCGCGGGCACCTGCGCGCAAGAAAGGGCAGTTGTTCACTCGCTGTGAAACGTCAATGCTTTTAATGCCGTATTACACACGTTAAAGCAAACAGCCGAAGTAAAATTTATCCTCTAATTAAAAATAAAAGCAGGAGGGACACAGTGATAATAACAGGCAACACTTTGGAAACAGCACGGGCCCGGGCTGGGAGATCCTAGCAGGGAGTTCCGCATGTCCCCCAGGCACCTTCGGCAAAGCCCAGGGCTCCAGCGAAGACCAGGGCCGCGAACTCCCCCACGCTGTAGCCGGCGGCCGCCACGCAGCGCTCCACGACCTGCGGGGACACAGAGCCGAGCGCTGCCTCAGCAGCACCGCGGGGCAGGCCCGAGGGGCCACCGCCCCGACCCCCCACGCCCAACGCGGCCCCTCACTTCAGGCTGCAGGTGGTTGAGCTTCTCCACGGCGGCCAGGGAGGCGACGAACACGGCGGGCTGGCAGTGCTGGGTGCGGTCCAGCGCGTCCTGCGGCCCCTCCAGGCAGAGGGAGAGCAGGTCGTAGCCCAGCACCTTCTCGGCCAGGCGGTACATGTCCCGCACGCCGGGATACTGCTGCAGCCCGCGGCACATCCCCACGAACTGGCTGCCCTGGCCGGGGAAGAGCAGCACCGTGCCCTCCCGGGGGCACCGCCGCTCCCGCCTCGCCGCCGCCGCGCCCGGCTCCTCGGCCTCCACCGAGCTCTGCAGGAGGTCGCTCAGGGTCGCCGCCCGGTCCCCAGCGCCGGGGCGGGAGCTGCCCCACCGCCGCGCAGCGCCGCGGAGGCCGCCGCGCCCGCTGCAGCCACCAAGCCGCCATGGCGCCGCGGCCCAGCCGCCCATGTCCGCCGCCCGGGAACGGGCGTTGCCACGGGAACGGGGCGGCCCCCGCCGGCAGCCGCTGCCGGGCCGGGCGCCGGCAAAGGGGACGGGAAGAGAGGGAGGGAGGGAACGAGGGAGATCGGTCGGGCCGCCCCGGCGCTCGCCGCCCTCAGCCTCGCGCGCCGCCCTGGGCCCGGCCCGCGCCAGGCGCCTCCGCCCGCCCAGCACCGAAAGCCCGCCCCGGAGCGTGCAGCCCCAGGGGCGGTGCTTGGCCGTCCGGGCAGAGCAGGAGCGACTGGCGGCAGCAGCAGCGCGGCACGGGAGGAGGTAACGCCGGCCCTGCCCGCGGCACGGCTCGGGACGGGACGGGACGGGACGGGACGGGACGGGACGCTGCTCACCAGGAGGGGCCTCCCGCCCCCGCGAGGGTCCTGGCGCTCCCGGAGCGCTGCCGCCGCCGGGACCCCGCCGCGCCCCGGGCTCCCTCGGCTCCCCCGCGGGTCGGCGGAGAGGATTGGGGGAGCGATCCCGCTTCCTGCTTTTGGCGACAGCCCCGTGTCGACCAGCCGGGATCCCCCGGGCAGGACGGGAGCTACGATGCCGGATGGAGACGGGCGGGGCGGGCCCCGCTCACGGGCGGACAGGTCTTGGGCAAACACTCATGGCTTTTCCGTGCTGGCGTTTAGCATGGAAAGTGCTTTAAAATAAACAAACCAAACCACCAAGCTATGAAGCTTGTTCTTAATTTTGATCCGGCACACGAGCTTTTCAGTGGTTCAGCTTTTCAGACAGCTGTGCGCGCACGGCAGAAGGGCAGAACCTGTTCCTCCGGTCTCACCGGGCCGGCGGCTCTGCCGCGCACATTCGCTCTCGGCACTCGGGAGAAGTTTTCACGCTATTTACCTAAAGGTGTATCTTCCTTCACTGTCGCCGAGGAACATTTCTTTAAGGGTGAAAGAAAGGGCTTTGGTTTTCAATTCCGATTTTTTCAGTGATACTTATAAATCAGCCCAAAATGCACTGTGATATAATAGGAGCGTTCAACGCACAGATAAATTTTTTTTAAAAGCGAAAGTTGGCGTGCCGGAGTTTGCAATTGTGTAACGACTTTGCATGAAGTAAAGGTTGTGAAACAGTATCAGGCATTGAGTCAGAGCAGCTCAGTAAAACAGACTGTTAAGTACGGCTTGGGAGAAGGAAAATGT
Organism: Onychostruthus taczanowskii; assembly: GCF_017590055.1. Taxonomy (NCBI): domain Eukaryota; kingdom Metazoa; phylum Chordata; class Aves; order Passeriformes; family Passeridae; genus Onychostruthus; species Onychostruthus taczanowskii. The sequence continues at coordinate 129,266 of NW_024507546.1, forward strand.
GTCATAATAGCAGGAAATTATGTTGACTTTTTATTTTTCTCACTTTTCTATTCTCTGTGCTATTTTGTAAGATGATTTCTTCCATTTGTGTCAGCCTCTAGGTAAAATATCTGGAAGTGAGCTGCTCAAGTTAGCTGAAATGTATGGGCAGTAACATAGGAGATATATGACATATATGTGACCATATCCCAGCCCGTGGCTGCCTCTACCTGTAACAAGCATCAATGAGAAGAGATTGAGAGTAAATGGCAAATTCTCCCGGCAAAAATCTTGCTCCAGTATGCACTTCAGTTCCCTGTATGTGAATAAACCATAGATTTATTTGCACAACTTGTGCTCTGCCATGTTGAAATCTCACTAGGGAGTGAGATTTTTTTTGTTTTCATCTGTACACTTTGCATTATAGTCTTCAATAAATACAATATTTTAAAAAATTACAAATACATATTATAAACATATATTATACACTTATTAGATATTTATATTCTATTTATATCCTATAACATTTATTGTTTGAAGTGTCTCTATTACTTGAGATTAGATAGCCTGCTTTTTTTTGTGGTAGCTGTATTTTTTTGTCATAGGCTGTGATATAAATTTGATTTTAGTGTTGCAGCTTCCCAAGAATTAAACCCACAACACACATAAATAGTTTATCAATATAAATTATGTTGTCTTTAATTTTTCAGACAGCTATCTTGGGAAGAAGCCTTCTTCCAGGGGAAAATTTGCATGGTGCCTCTCAGACCTGGGCAGAGCCTTATTTGCCCTTAAAAGAAATGTATGGTAGAGGATGAGAGGGAGAGTATCTGTCTTGGGGACCCCCTTCCATGGTATGGTCCCAGCTTTGTCAGTCTGTCTCCAAACACTGGGCACTGGGAACCCCCAGGGCTGCCAGGGTGATTTAGCCCTGCTGGGAGATGTGTTTTTAATGCAATTTTTAAGCCACATGTGATTGGGTAGCCAGTCCCAAGCTGCACAGAATGGAACTAATCAGAAGTTTTATCAGCACAGGGCTATAAGAAAATGGGATGAAAGCAGTTCTCCTTTCCTACCTTCCTTCTCCTTCCTGCTGACAGAATGCCCAGAGGAGGGAAAGGCACCTGTCTTTCAGAGACCTCCTCAAGGCAAGGAAGTGCTTCAGTTCATTTTTCATCAGGCTGAAGCAACCCAGCTGCTCTGTCGTGATATATCTAACCCCACCTACAGAGCAGCCTATCCCTTTCTTTGGATGCACAGTATTTTTTCCAGAAAGAGGACACAGAAAGCTTCTGGTAGTTTTTTCTTCATGTTATGCCACCATAGAAAAACAGCAGAGAGAAGTCCATTAGGCAGCAAGTTTAACTACTGCAGTTTTTTTCCCCTTTATTTCTCCTTTTACTTTATGTAGCTGGAACTAACTTTGGGCAAGTCAGATATTTTGAATACCTAGAATAATTGCTCTAGCATGCATGTAAAGCAAAGAAGCCCTCACTACACTGCTGCAACTGCCTGATGTCACACTAGGGCTAAACAGAAAAGGGGCAGCATGATGAAGAATATGTTGCAGGGCAGAGATAAAGATAAGAAGTGGAAAAGAAGTAAACAAGTTAAGTGTGTATGAGAAGAAAAGATTTCCAACCTTAATGGTTCTTAGAGGCAGATATCTGCTGGGTACACTGCAGATATCATTCAGAGACATCCAGCATTCTTCAGTATGAAAATGAGGGTGCAAGAATATTGTGCAACTCACCCTGGAGCTGGGATATGATTGGGAAAGTAGTTATTTTTTCTAGGTTGAGTAATGCTGCTGCAGCCAGTGGGGCTGTGTTAGCAAGTCTGTGGTGTTTAAGTTCTCACCGATTCATTTCAGATCATCAGCTGTACACTGAAAGGAAGGCAGGGCTGATGAACCTCTGTGCTCACATTACCTTTAGAAAATGTACAGGGTGTTCTGTAAACATTGCACAGCTCTTTTACTGCACAGGTAAACAAAGACTGAAGCACTGGCCAGTGCACTGACTCTCCAGTGCATCTTACCTTTTACTCATTCTCTTGCTAAAGACCTACATCAGGTAACCAGACACAGACAGACGTGGCTTCTTCCATGCTATTTTCTGAGTTGCCTGTGCTTTTTTATGGAAAGTTGGTATCAGTATTTAATTTCTTGGGAATGAAAACACAGAAACTCCCACTGCTGATGGACAGCTGTGGTCTTGCTGCCAGCACACTTTGCTGCATGGTTTCATTCCTCCTTCTCCTTGCAAGATAGAGTATTTATTCACTAATTTATTCACTATTTATATTCACTTTTTATTTATTCCCTAATGACTGCCACAGAGCAGCATTGTTTCAATTTTATAGTACTTAGCACTTTTAGCTTACAGAACACTTTCAGACTTTGTTCCCTGGGAGGAAGTTGACAGAACCCCTGACAAAGTCTGTTGCTGAACGCTGTGAAGAGACCACCCTTATATTGTTAACATCCAAATAAATGATTAAAGCCCTTTGGGTTCTTGCTTATCACTTTTGAAAAAATAGTATTTGGCAGCCACTCTGGAGTTGCATGTATCACAACATGTGTAGAAAGCTAAGCCTGGCCTCCCTGTAGGCAAAGCAAAAGAGTTAAAAATTAGTGAGATCTTATTAACTTTCAAATTCTAACTTAACCTTTAGGAATTACTCATCTGAAGGCAGATAAAGAGAATCATTGTGGTCGGTGCTCTTGTTCCCATCACACCTTGTTGCTCCTGCACATGGCACTTGCTTCACATTCCAGTAAAAGCAGACTTTCACACTGTCAGTGGGGATGACAAATAGTGCACACAGCAGCTGGCAGCCTGCTTCCTTGGGAAATAACAGCACAGATCTAAGTGCAGGAGAACAGGGGAACTCTGCTCTACTTAAGATGCTTCCTCATAAGTGGAATCCACTAGGCAGAAGTGTGGCAGCAATGAGCCTGCAGATTTTTCCTCCCTCCCTTGTCCATCCCCCACCTAAGACCCAGTTGGTCCTATCACAGCAGATTACGACATTGTCATCCCCTTCCTCCTTCTCCCCAGCCTCAGTTCTGAATCCTTCCCTGTTTGTCTCTTTTCACCCATTCAGTCTTTTGTTCAGTTTTTGACCTTGACTTGTGTCTCTGATGGCTTCGTCTGCTGCCTTTTTTGTGTATATTTCTATTCATTGCATATTTCTATTCATTCTCCCCCCAAGCCCACAGCCCAGGCCTACCTGCCCTTTCTCAACCTGTGTGCCTTACCAGTCTCTCCATGCTCAGTTTGCCTTCAAAACTCTGCTCTGCTTCTATCATCAGGATTTCTCTCCATCCCATGCAACCTGCATTGTGGTTCCAGCCATTGAAATCTCACATTAAATCTGTGTGGGCAGAGCCCTGAGTGCAGGGACAAAAACCATAATGGAAAGACCTTTCTTGCTGCCCAAGCTTACCCTGATCTCCAAACAGAAATTCACCAGGTCAGAGCTGTGACAATGCAACCTCATCTGTGCCATTTCCTGTCAGTTTAAGCACATCTGTCACAAGTAGGATTTCCTCTTCCCCACTTCCTGCCTCATCATCCCAGCAGTCATGGCTAAAGCAACAGAAGCTATGAAATCCAGGGAAACATAACAGCCAAGACAGTATGAATATGGCACTTTTCTCTGACAAGCTTCTGAAATGCTCATTGATCTAAAACTTTATTTTCTCTCCTGTGCCTTCTGCAGTTGCTCTTTCCCCACTGCTGCAGTCTCTCATAATCTCTCTACTGCATAACAGATGAACAGGAATTGGGTGTATTTGCCGACTATACATGTGAAAAAATATCTTTCAGTTCTGCCCTTTTTATTTATTGTAGCTCTAATGTTTACATTTCAGTAAACTAAGCACAGCTCTTCTGTAGCATTTGGCCTTTGGCCAGAAAATCTGCAATGAAGCTTTTTCCTTCTTGCTTGCTTGATGGTTTTCCTGCTGCCTGTGCCCTAACTAAAGCAGCACGGCCCAGCAGAGCAAAGCATTACTTAGCCCTACTTCTGTAGGCAAATTTAATGGGCTTGGCAGCTACAATTGCTGCAACTGATTGAATGCTTCATGAGGGAGCCAAAGGTGTACTCCCCATGTATCCAGATCACCTTCCTTGTTTAGCAAAACATCAGTTAAGTACTTACCTTCTCATTGTCCTCCCTGGTGTTTGTGTTCCAAGGCAGCTTCTCAAGTGTCTGCTACTATTCACATCCTTCTGGCTCCCACTGAGCATCCTGCAGATGACATCTCACATTCTTTTGCTTGAGCACAGGAAAGCACATGCTCTTTTTTTCCTTGGCTCTGCCACTTCAATGAGGGAATGGGCTTTTTGATGAATACAGAAATACACACTTCATACTGCATTTATTTATTTTCCAAGTGGAGTTCATATAACATCAAACTGCTTATTTCTCTGCCATACTTATTGGTGAGGATATTTCTGTAGGTAAAATTCAGTAATCTTCATGCACTTAGCTGAGAGAGAAGTAAAGGCCTCACTTCCCTCTGGCTCCCCCCTCCCCAGGGACAGATTCCTTTACAGGTACAGGTAAGATTACGGTACAAGATCCATTAATTTCAGCTTCAGTCTCTCTCAGTGACAACACTAGGCTGTGGATCAGATCTGACATGCCTATTTTTAAAATCCGTTAGAAATGGAAACTTTTGCAGTTGCATTTTAAATGTTCTCTACCAATCAGTGTTTGGTTTTATTTCAGGTTCACTGTCTCAATGGAAGTGGTACCAGCCTGGGCCCCAGCAGTAGGTTTCACACTCCTGCCACATGCAGGAGGATTTTTAGGAAGCAATATAACCAAAAGGGAAATCCCAACATGGTATCAAACTCTACAGAAGCCATCCTGGTGTCCACCTAACTGGGTGTTTGCTCCTGTTTGGGGAACTCTCTATACATCTATGGGGTATGTTTTTCACATTCACTGGCCTGACCTCTAAGTTCTATTTGGTATAACGCTGGACCAGAGGATATGACTGTACTCCTGTGGCTGTATGTTTGTAAGAAACTGTGTCAACCTGCCTCTTTAACAGGTAAAAACTTGTTTTGGGAGTCATGTGTGGGTTTGATAGGACATTTTGTATGCAGAAGTATCTGCATCAAAAGCAGGAGCTTGAAAAGCTGCCATTAATTTGCTTTCCTCATTCATTCTGAGGGGAAGACCTGCCAAGCTGGAAACAGCAGAGCAACGCAGCACTGGGATTTCTTCTAAGCATATTCTTCAGTAGTTTCAAGAAAATTTAAAAAAAGGAGTGGGGGAAATTAGGACAGAACTGATCTAACAGAGCTTAATAATGGAATGGATGAAACTGAATGCTAGACTGGCACTCCCGTGTTCTCTCATTTTGGTTTCATTTTCTTTCCAGAAAAGCTTTGTAATTTTTATAGCCTCATGTCCTATCCCTTCCCACCAGACTTCTCTTTTCCTTCTCCTCATACAGATTGTACTTTTAAACTTATTTAAGTAGAATACTTTTGTATTTGAAGAGTTAACATTTGAATGAGATTATTACTGATCTGTGAATAAAAATATGCCTTTTATCAAGGAGAAGAGAAGTGGGTGGCTTTCCCAACTTCCTGCAAGTTGATTGCAGAATCTGTAACCCTGTGTCTGGATTCCTCACCACAAAGCCGGGTAGCAGGTTAAATACCTTGAAGTCCAGATTGTGACAGTTTATAACTTATTTTGGTAATAGCAGAATCAGTGTATCCTAAGGTGGATGGTCTTGCTTATGTGTTATACATTCAGCCCAATGAAAAGATCATACTCACTACCAGCCTTCCCTAATCCACCATGTTCACACATTCCTTGAATGACCAAGACATTTCATTCCTCCAGAGTCTCTTAAATATTTGGAAAGCAACAAATAACTAACAGCAAGATTTAATAAGCTTACCTGTCTTTCTTGACACAGCTTCATAGATTTGTACATCACAGTATTGGTCTGAAGTTGAAGTCAGGTGTATGAACAAGTTGAAGTCCACACTGTGCTTTGGAAATCACTTAGGAAACCGAAGTTTCTAATGCTTAACCTGCCCCAACTTTATTCTGTTTTCATTATTCTCTGCAATCAAACTGCCAAAATAGCAAAGCTGCATTGTTCAGTCCCTGTGAAAGTAATGAAAGTGACCAAAGGGTTCTTCCTGCTCCCCATACTGAACTTTGCTTTGGGATCCCACTCAATACCATTCATTTTTTTAATGGTAATTGATTTCTTACATCTACTTAAAAACTGGGGTTGGATTTATTTTTAAAAAATCTTTAAAGCACCATGTCCCAATATAAAAACAAAGTTTCTTCACCGTTTGCATCTTAGACTTGTTTCCATTTCAACACAGTATTCTTTTTAAAAACAAATGCAGTAGGTTATCTGCTTCTATGCACTTTAAAGTAAGAATTCCTGCATGATTGGAATTTTTCTCTCTCCATGTTGTTATCCAGAGCAGCTGATCAAGCCTGTGCTGTCAGTTACTTTGCCAAGTAGGACTTGGATCTCTCAATCTTCCAAGTTAATCTAGACTCTGGCACTGAACTTATTTCATGGATCAAGAATGTGTGGTAGCTTTAAACAGTGTAGTGAATGACACATCCCCTTTGCTTTCTGCAGATATGGCTCCTACCTTGTGTGGAAGGAACTGGGGGGCTTCAGTGAAAAGTCAGTGGTTCCTCTGGGTCTGTATGCAGGGAACCTGGCATTAAACTGGGCATGGACTCCAATATTTTTTGGAGCTCACAAAATGGGATGGGTAAGTGGAACACTTAAGTTATTAGCATGAAAGGTCTGTGTCGTCATCTTTTCTCCCTGAAAATGGGCCTGAATACAAAACATGGCTTGCAGAACTTTTCTAAAATTCTCTTTAATGCATGCTAGCAGCAACCTGAGAGAATTTACAGATCTAGACCATCCTTAAATTGATAAGATTTCAAGCAGCTCTCTGCCAGCCTTTGATAAGAGCTTTGTGTGACTATAAAACAAACATTTATACCTTATTGCAATTCCTAGGTTTCTCTGGCAAACAGCAGTGATAAGCAGCTTATTACAACATTTTTCAGGTGATCAACACCCCTTTTAGAAAAGACTCATCTTCTGCAGCTCTCTGAAGAGAAACCACTCAATTCTCAAAATAAGAATTGGTAATACAAAAAATAAAATAGCAGTACATGCAATGCTGTAACAGGGAAAGACTCTGCAATCCATCACATATTCATTCACATCTCATCTCTTCAGGTGACATGAACAAACTGGACAGGTTTGCTTGCTCCAATTTACTCTGGGAAGTGTCTCACTGCCCACTAAAGAGGGTATGGGTGAGAGAGACTTCATTCTCCCTCTCTGTTCCTAGCTGTAATGCCCTTTCCTGTATGGTTTTATGTCTCAAAGTGGTTTGTAACTCAGCAGAAATCTATAATCTTTTTCTGCTGGCTGGTTTTCTGAGAAGGATTTAACACACAGAGGGATAGAATAGGTGTCAGAGCTAGGGGGAAAGTACACATAGGAAATACAACAAGTAAAACAACACTAATCACCTTCTGTGTTTCAGGGGTTGGTGACTCTCCTGCTTACAGCTGGTACAGCAACAGCTACCACTGCTTCCTGGTACAACATCAACAAAACAGCAGCTTATTTGATGGTTCCTTATTTAGCTTGGCTAAGCTTGGCTTCTGCACTCAATTATCAGATCTGGAAGGACAATCGCAACAAGAAAGACTCTGAATAAGCAGTTTTCAGCCAAAACTGTATTTTTTCCACAATAATTTTTTATATAAAGTTATGGCCTTAGTTTAGTTTTAGCTGAACTACTTCTGCCCTAACTTTGGTATTTACAAGTTGACAAAACAAATACAATTTTACTATGCAAGCCACAAAGGGGTGTATACCTGACTGGGTTTTATAGCAAACTAAAAGAAAGTCTTGATTGAAAAGTGGTAAGTGCCATATTCCAGTCTTATATGTTACCTGACAACAGCATTGTAACCATTACCAGAAGATAGCAGGGACTCAAATTTCCTTATGTTCAGAGGAAGAAATCCAACCACACACTAACAGTTCCAGAACAGTGTTCCTAACAGTGACAGGGATGATTGTGGCCTGAATCTTTCATATTTACCACTAGGCATAGTGCTTTTATGCTATGATATGTCCCACTACAGCCACCAGATATTTGTCTTCTGGCCACTATACTCTGAAAACGTTTAAGACAAGCTCTTTTTAACAATTTGTGCCTTCCCACTTGGAAGAACTGTACGTGCATTTAGCTAAATGCATTAAACTACATGTAAACTTAATAACGTTGTTCCTTGTTCCTTGCTGGTATTGTTTTAAATTGTTTTGAGCAGAAAACCACTGAAAGCAGCAGGATGCTACAGCCTCAAATGCAGCCCCTTCTTCTCATTTCCTCACCTTTGCAATGGCCAAGATAAACCAGGAAATTCAGAGCACCTGTAAAGAAATTGTGAGAACCCAGTCACAACATTTCTTTGATCAAATTTAAGTAAGGAGCCCAAACCATTTCGGATTCCCCTGAGCAGCAGGCCAGCATGGTGTGAGCATCACTTCTGGCTGTGCAACCCCGCTCTCCCTTCTGCCTCATCTCCACAGCAACTGGATTTTCCCAAGTTTATTTCTCCAGCCTATGCTCCAGTCAGTGGAACAAAGCAGGTTCCTGCAGACCAGCCTGAAATAGCCTCAGATATTCCTTTATGTTCCTGATTGTGAGGGACAACGTTGCTGCATGTTTGCAAAGCTGGAAGCAAGGTTTAGAACACACAATTTTATAATGGTACTTTCCTCTCAAGCACATCCTAATTGTTGCAATCTAGCTTAAATAATTACTACCCATACAATATATATGTCGTGGCAGGCAGAATTTTTTCAGCTTGCACATAAAATAGCTAAATTTCAGCCAAGTGGCCTTGATTTGAGGAAAGATTAGGAAAGATTTCAAATGGGCACCCCACTGCCAAATACCTCTCTCTTAGGCCCTATTTAGTCCAAAGACTGTTTGGGGTTCTAGCAGAGTTTTCAAAATTCCTTATTTCTTCTGTGCTGCTTCAGACATTGCCTCCTGCTCACATCCTCAAAAATCTGGTTTCTTTAAGGGGCAGGCTAAGGATGACAGCCATCAGTAAAAGCTTCCAAAATGCTGTGGGGTTGTTTTCTCTCTTTTAAAATAAGGAAAATAGGACGATCCATAAAATCTTTAGTCTCATTATCCCCATAGTTAATTGCACTGAAATGCCTTATTATTATTATTATTATTATTATTATTATTATTATTATTATTATTATTTCCCACCCACCAGAACCTTTTAGATCTTTGTATAGGAGGGGTTGATAAGAAAGAGACATGCAAACCCCAACATGATTCAGTAAATTACAGTTTTAATGTTGACACAAGGAACTTGTGCAACGTTTCCCAGCAAGCAAGCAATCAGGCTACCTGAAAAACAAGTCCTACTTTGAGGTCTCCAATATTCAATAAACAAGACACTTTGTCAACACACAACAAGGTTTTACAGAAAGAACAAAAGCAAGACAAGGACAATGCAGACAAAGGGATTATCAATACATTATAGGCATATTCTTCTGATACAATTTTTTCCCCTGGTGATCAGTACAGGAAAACAGTTGCATCAGCAGCTCATAGAACTGAAATATAAATCGTGCTGTTAAGCATATCTGACAAGGAAATTGATGGAGTCAAATCTCCTGTAGTTACACAATGCGTGTCACATGGCAGTTGTCGGTGTCATCCAGAAATAGGGTGCTGAAGACATCATTAAAAAAGGTAGGGTGGTATTTGCAGGCTCTGTCACAGTCAGGATTAAAGTTCACCTCCAAGATCTGAGGCTGCATAATTCTTTTCCCTGTCAAGGCAAAGACAAACACTGCTGCTTAATACAAGCTCTACAAAGATCCCAAATCACTATTTGTCTTTAATCCGGAAATTATGGAAAATTATTGGAAAAAGCATCTTTTGTGACCCAAACTGCCAAGCTAGTAGGGTGTTTTTGTTTCAGTGGGTTGGTGTTTATTGGAGGAACAGAAGTATTTTCTACCATCATTATCCAGAGGACAATTATCCAACAGATTCTGCAACCACTGTGCTAATTCAATGCCTCCTCTGGAATGAGAATTTGCAGCCATTCAATATGATCTCCCTGAATCAGCTGTTTTGTTTGTCAATTTCAAACATCTTCAAGTAAACTCTGCTTCTCACATTTCAGTACAAACCTTGCTTTCTTAAACCTCCTAGGTATTTAGCGGTCCTGTTCCTTTAACTGCAGCCACTCCCATCTGCCACTTCATGCCACTCCTAAAGGAAGTCAGGAAATTTAATTTTCTCTTAAAACTTCATCAGCTCTGAATCAAATGCATTCTATGCAGAGAAAACCAAAGGATTTTGTTTCACGTCTGGTGTTGAGATTGTTAAGTGAGGGAACAACCTTCTGATGGATAAGTAAATCCTACTGTGATTTGCACAGGAGCAACAAATCTCTTTGTTCAGAGGCTGCTCACAGCTTTACAGCATTGCCACTGGCATCACCCTTCACCTTCAAAAGACCAAGGACCTGTGCAGTTCATGTTCAGCCAGGCATGTAATGTGAGGTTGGTTCTTTTACTACAGTAGTTTTCCTTAATCTAGTAATGTTTATGAGCTGCTTTGCTTATCCCATTCAGGACACCTCTGGGACAGGTGAAAGAGGATCCAGTGTGGACATAGCAAAGCACATTCAACCTCTTGCTCCACCTCATCTAAGCAGCAAAGGCTCCATTTTATATCTTCTGTTTCTCAATCACTTCCCTCCATGAAAGCAACTCAATCTTCACAGAATCAGTCCCTGCAGCAGTGGCCATGGGGCACTCACCCAACACACATCTAATTGCTCTGCAGGCAAACTTGGGCACAGGCAATCAACTTCTCCTGTGTCCCAGAAAACCCAGTACCACAAGAAGAGTATGCTCAGCTCTCTTCAACACTCCCTGGCAGTTCTCTTTTTGTTGGTGCCTCTGCTACTTTTTTACCTCTACAAGAAACACATGTCTGGGTCAGGGACATTTACAGAACATTTCTGAGCCTCCTAGTGAGACAACAAATGATTCAGTCTATCTGGTAGACTTTGCTACCAGTCCTCCATCCTCCACAGCTGCCTGGAAGAAAGGCTTCAGGTAGGCAGCCATGCTGTGGCACTGACATGAAGAAGTCTCACTCACATGTTCTTGCAGAGACTTGGTAACAGCTGAATGTCAGCCCTGAGGACATCAACAGCACTGAAATAGTGAATGTGGTCCCTTCCCTGCCGTAATAAGTCACAGTGCACTGAACACTGCTCCAAGCCTGAAAGCCACAGACAATTAGATGTTTCCAAGGTTTTCATAGAGTTGAGTATTTCAGACATTTGTTTGGGGTTTTTGTGTATGTGGTGGTTTGACTGGATTCTTTTGGATCCCCCCCACCCCTCTGTTGTTTTGCTCTGTTTTTCTCCAAACAGAGAACAACAGCAGCAGGGAAAGAAGGATGCAGCCCAGCAGCTGGCAGCTGCATCACTCCTGTTAAGCAACAAGGCAGATGCTATCCCCATAGATTCGCAACTTCAGGTGTCAGTGGGAGGCACAGAAAACAGATTTCTGAAAAGGTCCACCAACATAAACAATTCAACATTCAAGTAAAGAGCTTCTCACCATCTCTGCTGGTGTCCCATTTAAGCATCAAGTCAATGGCATATATTGCTCTTGAAGATGGATAATTGCAGATGCCAAGAGGGGCAGGCTTAGATGTAGCAACTTGGAACAATTCAGCAAATGTCTTAAAAATACTTGCCTAATAACAGAAAAAGCAGTGAATTCTGAATGAGCAGTGAGGTTCCATAAAAGCAACATACATGTTTCTAATCACTTCATTCATGCAGTGTTTGAAAGGGTTTGTATCAATTGCACTACACAGCAGATGAACATTTGCACAGTACAGGCTTCCAAAATGTGCATTTAGACCTAATGCCAGCACAGAGAAAGAACTCAGCACCAGGCAATATCCATGGACTTTTCTGGGGAGCCACTGAGTACTATGGTAATCCTAAAAAGAGTGCATTTAACATTAGAATTAACCCACTTCTCAGGCATTATGCCAAATATTGCACTTATGTGTATAGGAGAGGAAAAAGAAAACCTAGGAGAGTTCTGTGAAGACCAGAAGTACAATTGTGAAGTTCTTGCTTTTTTTCCTGCCTATTCAGTTGTATTCTTGCTTTGTTTTGTTCTGTTCTGCAATGAAAAATCTTCTACCTGTTCATACCCCTAAGAAACATGGGGAGGACATGGAAATTTTAAGAATGCATTACATAGGTATTTTGAAAAACAGTCAGATATCCAATCTTGAAATGAAATAAACCAGGAAGAACACAGAGATGTGAGTTTTAGCATTGAATTTATGCTGCAGTGAACCATTCCCTCTATTTTCTGTACAGTGTACTACTTTGGATAACCTACGGGATATATTTTGACATCTCTCTTTTCACCCCTTGTAGTCTCTTTCAGACTATTTTAAACCCTGTCATATTTTGAGTATACAAGGGTCTAGTTAAAATAAATGTGAGTTGATTTAGGAAATCAAGTCACAGTTGGATAATTTATGCACTTTTGAATGAATATGCACATATAAAGGCTCAGCTATCATTCACTCTGTTTCTTCCAGCTCCTAATAAATATGGAAGAATGAAAGAATTCAGTTTTGTGCATGTTTCTGAACCAGATCTTCACATTCAGTTTTTTCTTTCAAGTATGAATCACAGGAAAAATTAAAATCAATGAGAAGGCCCTCATCTGCCTTCCTGCATGTTTTACGGAACTGTAGTATTTGGAGTTTCCTTTTTACAATCAAAAGACGCTCTGGTATGAGAGAACCATCTGTGTTCTTGTGAAAAGTCATCTCTGCAAGGAGCAGGGACAGGGCTCTGGCAAGGCTTCTAACACAGAGAAGCTAGGGGCTGCAGCAGGAAACTCTGCACTTGAGAGTAGTCAGGGCTGGCTGTATTGCTAAGTCCAACATAAAGAATTATAATAGTGTGATCATGAAGTAAAATTCTCAAATTATAAAATACAGTCCTCAAACAATCAAGTATTTGAAGGCAAATTACACAAAGTTCTGAAGTAAAGGTTAATATATGATCTCCTTTGTGATACACATGAAATATGCCTTCTAAGAAAAGAAACCTTAACAACCCAAGACGTTTGGAAAAGCTGGTTTACTGAGTAAAAAAACCCCAAAACAGATAATGAACATTTACATGAGAAAGATGAGTTGCTGACTTACTTGTACTGTTGTCCAAGGATACTCAGGATATTGTTTTTCAAACAGAGGAATAAAGTCTTCACAGTGCACCTAAAACAGTTTAGTAACATCAAAAGCTGTCTTGGTCAGGAATGACAAGAGAATGGAACATGAAATGTATTTGCAATTCATACAAATGCAAGTAGAGAACTAGGGAATTAAGACAGCTCGTGAACACCTTCCTTGTTCCAGGATTTCTTGTTGTAAAAGATCATACTAAGGCTTTGACAATGACAAGCCACCATTTTTTATAGTTCTTTTTTTGTCTCTGTCAATGTGGGTTCCATTCAGAACGTAGGTTTGTATTACCTCAGATGACCACCGATGACTGGGGTAAAGAGGGGAAAGCGTCTAGGAAAGTATTTGCTTAGGACTTTGGTATTTTGAACACCCTGTTGAAGTGGATGTGAAACAGACTATTTGCTAACAGCAGGCACCAGAAAATTTTTCCACCAACAGAAAGGTGAGGGAGTGTTTTGGGCTGCTTGCTTACCTGTTTCAATGTCACACCAGGAGCATAATTCATGACAGTGAAGTGCTTCTCATAGTCATCCAAGTCATCAAGTGAAAATGCCCTAAGGAACAGAACAACTCCTCAGTTTAAGGGATCCAGTGTCAGCAGGTGCAGCCTGTGAGGGGGGGTGAGCACCTGTTGGAAAAGCGCAGCCAGAACACATCGTAGCTGTAGAGCCGCAGAGGCTGCACGGAGCGCAGCAGCACCACGTAGCGCACATCGAACTTCACCAGCCCCACGTCCTCGCGCTCAAACAGCACTGGCTCCTCGATGTATTTGCACACCACCTACAGCACAGCACGTGGAACAGCTCAGGTGAAATGCAAGTGTCACTGCACCTCAGTGACTTTAGGGCAGCCCTGCCTGCATTTCAGCTTTTCCTCAGAAAGGTGCACAAATAGACAACGTTGCTTTCTGTCACACTCTGACTACAGGGTGTGGAAACATGGAGGCCGGGACGTTCTCATTTTTAAAAATCACAGATTTCTAACTCTGGTGACCTTGCTGTTTTGCAACAATTGTGAAGCAATTCTGTGTGCATTTCTGTACCCCAGAAAACACATGCAGTCAACATGTCACCAACAAATGGTGCTGAAGCAAGCTCCAGTGCTCACACACAATGAGGTACAGCTGGATGTTGCAGGCTCTCTGTAAAAAGCTCTGTAATTCATCTCTTGTTGTCAAGGGTGGTCCTTTGTGCCACTGAGCAGAGCAATAACAACCAACCAGGGGACAGAACCAATAATGCTCCCAAATTGATGAACAATGCTAACTATAGCCAGTGCGTTTGTCTGCCAGCCTGAGGACTGGCATTACAGCAGAAACATGCCGGAGTATCCCTTATTGCCAGGGCAAGTTTTATTCTTTACATAAGACAACATCAGTCTCTGAGTTCATCACTGCAACAACTGGAGTTTACCAATTTGCAACTGAATCTACTCTGAACTATATGCTTATGGCCAGCATATGAATTTTGAAGAATACATTTCCTTTGTATTTTCAGACCTCCTTCTACAAAGCAGTTTTTTCAGCTCTGCTTTTTAAATCCCATTCAAAGCTATGCCCTCTCACCTTTGGGCTGCTTTCCCTGTGCCTGATGATACTGTTCAGGTGGTTGGTGATGTGGGTATCCAGACTTCTGGCCAGGTTCCATGGTTTGCATATCCAGTGATTATCTTCTCCTCTGGGAGAGAAAGAGAGAGAGCAATACCTGTAAGTATCCACCTCACTCATCTGGCTGAATATCCATTTGGCTTGATCCACATCTTCTCCTGAAAATACTTTATAAAGCTGTGGGCTACACTCCAAGAAGTAAGACTTTTGCTGTCAGCTGGGAGGAGTAGGTCTTAGGAATAAGGGAGAGAAAAGGCAGTGGTATCTTTCACAATTTTTTTTTCAGTTACGGCCTAACTCGGTCTCACTGTTTATCTCCTTCTACTGCATCTGACTCCATCAAAAGAGAAAAACAACCCATCAACAGCATCACCGTGAACATGCACAAGCAAGTCATGGTATGGACTCGTTCTGCCAGGAGCCTGAGAACACTCTGGCAGGCTAGTGTGCAATTTTCCAAGTTGGTCCCTACTGACACCTCAAAATCATTCACATTAAATGACACGAGAACTCATCTCTTTGGGAAAAAACTTCACAGTGTATCAACAGTTCACACTACAGGAAAATAAAAACACACCACCATTGTCTCACTTCCTAGCACCCAGACATCTCCTGGGGCAAAATTCTTTGAGATATCCTTGAGAAAGTCCAGCAGTATGCTGGTCTTTCCATCTATCTTTCCAAGTCAGGACAGGGTGATGCTATTAAAGCATCATAACGTGAACTGAAGACAGCATTTAACTTCTGTTTTGTTTGTTTGAAAATTCCTACCACCTCCTTCCCATTAAGCTTACATACACACTGCTTGCACTGTCAGTCCTTGATGTTGAAAAGGAATTAAACCACCACACACTAGGGACAAGTGGCAGGTGTGCTCTCTTCTGGTCAACGCCAGTCCATGAGAGACTATGTATAGCAAATAATGGCCAAATGACACCTGGCAGGTGTCACCATAATAAACAGGTGTCACCAAAGCAGCAACCTTTCAACCAGAGTACTCCATGCCAGACAGAAGAGCAGCAGCTAATGCTCTCTTTCTCTCTTACAAGAAGAGAAATCATAATTTCCATCCAAGGGAGCTGCAGCAGAAGTGTGGATTTAAAACCCTAAAGCTCCACAACTGCTTCAGTCTAAAAATTAAATTCTACTTTCATAACCTTACAGAACCCAAGTACTTTAAACGTTTTCCAGTCTGGCTTAAGTGCAAGAACAACTGCTACTGTCCCCTGGAAAAAAAATCCCACACTTGTTGCAAACACATTTTGAGGCTGTGTATATCTGTTAAACACAAGAGGCAAGATGCTGACTAAGAAAAGAGCAAAGGACTTCAACTATGTATTCAAATCACAGCAAAGTTTCTGGGTTTCAAACGGCATTGCTTAACTACTCTTACCTAAAATAAAAACCTAAAAATCCCCCACTTTTCAGGTAAAAATCACTTGAATATAAATGCAGCAAGAGCTAAATCATGGTAGTGCAACAGCTGCCAAGACTAAAATGTAGGCTCCTGGTCTTTGAGGAAAGTGAGATCAAGACAGGACAAAACCTAAGGAAGAGGAAACACACAAGTCACCTTCTGTCACGTTGCTGGAAGCAGCTGATGAACTGAGGCAATTCTGTCTGGAGGTTGAAAGTCCGAGGCAACCACCTGGGCCCATCTGGTCCTCCAGCTCGTCTAGCAATGGATGCCAAGCAGTCTTTGACAGTCAGGAGGTTCTCACATGGGAACTGATTCACCATTACCTCAGGCTTCTCCTCACTTAGCTTCCTACAAAGCAAACAAGTGCTTGGTGAAGGGGGAAGGTTGGGAAGGCCTTTGGAACACAATTCTTATACAAAAGAAGTTTAAAAAGAAGTATTATCAGGGGAATAATGAATCCTATAATTAATTAACCTATAATCTTTGAAGTGTGAGAAGTTGTAGAGGATGTCTGCTTCTCCCTCGTTGTCTGTGAATACAAAACGGGGATGTGCCAGGTTGTTGAGGACTTGCTGAATGTCTGTGAAAACCCTAGAAGAAAGAAGCACATGAAAGAAGAAAAATGTCAGTTTAGTTCCTGAAACAGATCAATTAATGCTTGAATAGAAAAAAAAACTTTTACGTTTTTCCTGTATACACTCTCTGTGACAATCTCTTCTTGATTCACAAAAACAACTTAAATTGAAGTGGGATAGATTAAAAACTTGTGAGAGATTACCTAAAAATTATCTATTTTGAGATAGTAATCTCAAAGGTAGCTCTGACTGCTTCATAAAAATAACAGTTCAGAAGATGATGACTAAACCCCTGACACAGAAGCAGTAACATGAATTCACTGTTCTACATGAAATATCCAGAAGTGAGAGTGGCCTTGTGAATACCTGCACTCCTGAAAGAGCTCTAAAAATCAACCTGCTGTCATCCACATGAAAGAAAGTCATAGGAAATACTGTCAGCTTAATTTTGTAGCTTCAGAAGATTATTTTTGTTTGATCAGAACTGTAAATAACCCAAACATATGAAAGTAGGTATATGCTGGGAATACACAAAACTTTGAGGCTTGATACAAATTCCCTCTCAACCCCATTTAAAAATCACACAAAATCCCAACTCAGACCTGACAGACATTTCAGAATGTAACCAATAATGAGGTAAGTTGTTGTGCATCTTGGGAAATTTCCTTCTCAAATAAAACCAGTGACTTGGATGCTAAAATAAGCAGAGAGAAATAATGGTTATTTTGATGACTTTATAGCTGTGAGGCCACTTAATTCAGAATTCAGCATGTTAACTCAAAAAGCAAGACTGTTTTTTATATCATTCTCATGGCAAGGAGACATTTAAACAGAATAAAAAATGACTAATTTTTTCCATGAGAAACTACTGTATTCTTCCTCCTCTCCAGGTCTATTCTTATCAGTTGTAGAACTTTCCACTCCTCCTCCACTACTAACCAATTGGAAAATATATTCCCCTGAGAGACACTTCTCTAAAAAGATGAACTGCAGAAATAGTCCAGTCACAGGGGAAAATAAATTCTTTAAAAAACAAAGTATGTAAGGTACTTTGCATAGCTCCATGTGTGAGATATTACAATAGTTATACTATTTATGCTGAAGCCGATAATTGAGAGAGACAACTTCACTCTGGATAAAGGGAATCAGCCTGTTGAAAGAAGCCACCAGTTCTTCCTCATTGTTCCAACAGAACAAAATTAGTATTTCCACAGAGTCCCACTAGCATTTCTTCCTGAAATTTGTGGCTCCTTGGCTTCTCCTTTTAAGTCTGCACACCAGGGGAAAGTGTAATACCAAATCTGGTGTACTGGATCCACTACAAGTGTTGCCAAACCTACAAGCTCCCCTAACAGCCACAGGTTTGGAGCAACTGTTAGTCCTTGCTGGAGCAAGAGGAAATCAAAGTGGTGACCTAAAGATAAAAGGCCAATTATATAATGCTGTAACAAAGCCCTGAAGCATCCAAAATCTCCAAACAAATAGGCAAAAAAGAACACATGCAGCACAAGAACTACTAAAACTGAAGTTGTTCATAAAGTACCAAATTGGTTCCTTACAAACACCCTACAAGTCACCATCCTACAAAGATCCAGTGCCAGAGCCCTCAGGATTATGTATTTGAAGACTTGCTTAAAATGCAGCACAAAAGAAATAGGGGAGCTCAATTTAGCTTTAAGTGCAGGAACATCATTGCAATAAGATGAGGGAGGTTAAGATTGGAGAGGAAATAAGGTAATTTCATTTGTTCTAAGGTAATATAATGGTAATATGACAAAAAGATACAGACAGGTAAGGAAGTCTCATTCTGACTTTGGCAGAGGGCAGAACATCTCCACTGCAATCTTGTATTATCAGCCAAGCTATTTTGGACCTTTTAGTCCAGTATCAGTGATACACTGAACTGATGAAGCCAGCTAACCATACCTTCCCCTGGTCTCACTGAAGTCCTGGTAGGGATGCTATGAAGTCTGGGATTAAAGATGACATTCAGTGAAATGATAAAAGGAAGACAAATAGGTTTAGATGTTACTTAACTTTAAACTCAAAATATTTAAAGCCAAGAAGCAGTTATGAGAACCAACTCCCACAGCACAGAGCTGAGAAGACCAACCAAAACAAAGAGTTGCCTCATAACAGCTCTTTGGACATTTTAAAATAGTAACTGATGTAGCTGAAGAGAAACATGAAAGATCAAAAGAAACAGAGATGATCAAGCCCAACACAAACTGGAAAGACTTTTCCTAATAAATCCATCTTTGAAGCATTTAGTTATTTGATTCTTTTTTTCCATTCAGCAATCAGCACAGCTGGATAGAACAATCACCCAAGGGCAGCAGTTACTATGCTACAAGACCTAATTAAACCTATAATTTTGCTGTATCAAAGTACTTGTACTCCCTCCCCTGCTTTTCAGGGTTCAGGTTAAACATTTATTTGCTCTTCCACTCTCTGTTTTAACTCTGCTTGGATAAAAGATGACTAAGAGTTTGTTCCAGGTTCTAAACTTTGCAACTTGAATTTCTTCTGAATCCTCTAAAACAGCAGCAATCCACAAAGGAGAGCAAAAACCTTATTAACAGGCTACACCCATCTACCCAGCTCCACATGTTCCCATCTGTCTGCCCAAGGTGACAGCCCTAAAACCTTTAGAGAAGGCCAAGAGCACTGGAAGGCTGCAGCTCCCACTCAAGTCATCTGGACTCTGAGATGCTGCTGCTCTACCTGTGGAGGAACATTAGTACACAAAATTCAGAGCATGAGAAAGACCTTACAGCCTTCTGTCCAGATATAAACAAGATAAAGGAAAAGAGAGGGAAGCCCTTAAGAGTACATTGACTGGGTGTGGATTAAATTCCTTAGAAGAAGAGCAGGAAGAATTTTATGTGTGTCCCCCTCCTTCCTTGCCTAATGTGAATGCCATTCATTTGAAATGTAAGATACAAACTAAAGAGGTAAGCAGTGAAGAATATATCAGTGTTTCCCAACATCCTCAGTATTGCTTTCTGCCTCTATGAGAATGTATCTGCCTTTGACTCCTGTATCTGAGTACATCAGACAAAAAATATCAGCTTTTGCTTATCCTCACAGTCATGTAACCAGAGATTTCAACTACAAATGGAACCTTGACTACCACTGGGCAAGTTAACAAATGCCTCTCCACAAGAAGTAACTTGCTTTTCAGTAGTTCTTCTCAAGTAAAGTTCATCCAGGGAGTAACAAATCAACACAAGAAGCTGGTGTGTGAGTCCACCTACCAAATACATTTTAGTGCAACTTTACCATTTAAGCAAAAGGTTTCAAGCAAGAACTGTGACCCCAGTGTCAACCTACGAACACCCCAGAAGTGCAACTCACAGCACATGCTATGCAATGGTTTGTTCTTCTGGAATAAAACCAGTAACAAGGCAGCCTGGCCATGTAGCACCACTGGTTTTGCTCAAAAAAAAATCCCTTATCTTTGCAATGTTCTTCCAGATTTCTTCTGAAATGGTTTCACAGCATACGGCCCATTTTTGTAGCACACACATGTCCAATTTAAAACATCTCAGGTTTTTATAGGATTCCTGTTTGGCAATGCCATCTGAACAAGGGGAATAGTCTGTTATCTACAGAGCACAGAGCAATCCCTATAGACATACATGCTATAACGCAGAAGACAAGTCTTTAGTGCCTCTTCTACACCTTAAAACATACTTAGTGAAAACAACACTGTGTAAATTAGTGCTAAAATATGATGCAACTTTTCTTTCACCCAGAATGTGGCACTTACTAAAAAAAGAAACAAAAAACCAAAGTACATTTATTTTTTAGAAATTGTGTAAGAGACAATTCGTCCGCTTTGAAGAATAAATCCAACAGGAGCAACTAATAAGTCAGAATTTTAGGCAAGTGGCTCCATATAAACCCATCTTTAACTTGCCTCTGTTGGTCAAAGATGGAAAAGGCTGTTCAGCCAGAACACACTGCAATTACCACACATAATTGTGGTAAGAAAACATTTTGTTTGTGGATACGTACTTGAAAACTTTGTCTTTGGCATAAACGGGTGGATTTATCGCTACAGGAAGTTGTTCCTTGTTTTCTGCTAAAATTGCCTAGAAAACAGAAAACCACAAAAAGTTAATTCTAAGCAGAACGGATGAGTCCACTGCATGTCTTACTCCATTCTCTTTGGTGCAAGTGAATTTCAGTAAAGTTACATTTTGACAATTCTATTAGGTTGTGTACTAAGTACAGAAAAAAAAACTCAGTACAAGAGCAGAGGCAGAAGGAAATTCTAACAGTAAAAAGTAAGAAATAAGGCTTCAAGACCAGGGCACATCAACACTGCTGTATGACCCTGAGAAATTCTTGTCCCCTAAACATGAAAAAAAAAATCCTCAAATCACAGCCAACCATATACAATAGAAGACAAAGCTGTTTTATTTCCAGTAAACTGGAAGACTGATCATTTAGTTGTGATACTTTGTTACAGATGACTAAAAAAAATTATAGGACGTTGGAAGCCAATTCTGCTCGTGTGAAAATGAGCAAAATGTTTTTTGCAGCTTCAGCAGTAACCATGCCTGCAAAGTCTCTCTCCATCCTGTACAGCCCCCCTCTGACTGCTAAAAGGAAATACACTTCTGCATCACTGCTGATGCTCTGCAAAAGGAAGCAGCTCTCAGAAACTCTCGGACATGAGAAGTGCATCTCGATAAGGAAAAGCAGCTGCTGCTGTACAACAGCTCTTTGAATTCCAGTTGATCCAGACTGTCATAAGTTGCAGTGAGGTGTCTGTCTGTCCAGCCACAGATGTACATCTTCACCTTTAAGGCTGGTATAGCAATGAAATCCTACATAAGTGGAAAAACAAACAAAACCACAACGGTAATCAAAGATCTTAGACATCACTTAAAACAGATTGGACAGGACAAGTACAAAATAACTCTTGTAGTCACTCCAGAAAAAGAAAGGAGCCTGTACTTTTATGGTGAGAAGAATACAATTCTCAGAACAGTTCCAGAGGATGCATTACTGTGTTTTTTGCATCTCAAACCCAGGGAGCTGTTGAAATCTCCCTAGTCCCATGAGATACTTCCTCCATCCCAGACATTTCATTAGAAGCTGCCTCCCCTGACACTTGTTTCTGCAATCATTGCCTCATCATCACCACCATATCATCTAAGTTACAGTCTTTGTGCTCTGTGCTGGAAACCAGAATTAGGTAACAGAATAAAAAATAGGTAATAAAAAGTTAAGTCAGAATGTTGCTGTCACAACTCTCTCATTATTTTACATATAATGAGAACTGTCAACAACACGGTATCTCTTTCTAGCTGTGTCACCTTTGGTGTCTAGGGATGTGGCATGCCCTGAGCTACTCCTCACTGGTCTGTCACCAGCTGAGACAGACCGGTGAGGAGTAGCTCAGGGACTTTCTTTTACTCTAGAATCTAGCAGTAGTTGAAAGTTCTGTTGGTTGGTTCTAGCATCAGTAGAGCTCTCATCTCTCCTCAACAGCTGAGTGGCAGAAACAGTTTTAAAAAAAAGCTACGTTGAAAAGATGTTTTTAAGGCAGAATGGTAAAGGAGGATACTGGACTCATTTTCCACACGCAGTTCTTTAACTTGACCTGATCGTACCAAAACGGAATTAAAACATGCAAAAGTTGCCTTCTCTGAGACCAAGGCACTTTTGCCAAGAGAATACATGTAAGACAAACTCCGGGTGCATTACTGTTCCTCTGTTAATGCAAAGTACAGCTCTTCCAAAAATGCAAAATCCCAAACAACCAATCTGCCTTAGGTTACAAGATAGCCTAGCTATCATAAGTGTACAACTTTATTTAACTTCACTTCTGACTAGATATTGTTAATAACAAGCTGGATAGAGCATTTTCTGCCTCTCATTCACCATAAAGAAACAGAGAGTTGGGGTATAGAAGCTATATTTTGAATGCTGTTAGCAGCCAGTACAGCATCCTCATAGGCAACAGTTTCCTCATTTTTCTAAAATGTGAATCTCATGTAGACATTGCTCATGACAAGGAGATTCCAAATATTCATTTCACATCCTTAAAACACTCCTAACATTTATAAGAAAGGAAACAAACTGAATGAGTACTTTAGAAGAATGCCATCAAATTAAAAATGTTTCTGCCGCAATATTTAATGGCTCTAAACCACAACATAGCCTAGCATCCAGTCTGAAAAATTCAACTTTTCTTAAAATAATAAAACAAATATTTCTGTAATTCAAGACTGAACAGGAACGCTACAATAACAAATTCAATTAATAAGCCTATTGGGCAATGTATCAAACATCTACTTGGAAGATGGATGCCTCATATGAAGTATATTGTAGTGTGTTTACAAAAATAGTCATGCAATACAGCATAAAATATTAAAACTCATTTATGTTGCTCCAGTATTTAAATACTTAGATATTACATACAAGACATTTCTTGTTTCATTGTGCTTTGAATTGTTTTGTTGTTTTGTTTTTTTTTTTTAATTTTAATAGCTGTCCTCTGAATCAGTCTTTAAAAAGAAGCAAAATCAGAGTTCTTGCAATGCTTTTCTAGACACTGCCTCCTCTTAAAAAAGATATGGAATTAACTTGTCAAAATCATACCTGGTAATACTCATCTGGTGGCTCTGGAGTAGAACAGCTGACATCCAACACTTCAGTAGGCACCCAGGGTAACAAAACACACTTCCTGATCAGGCGATCCGTCTCCCCATAAGCATAATCACGAGTAACTTCATCTGCAGCAAAACCAGCAGAACCTTTAGGAACTGCCTTTCATTTCCCACTAAAAATCCTCAAATGACAGCTGTACAGTCAATAACAGCACAACTTTTGTTATTTAAATGAAAAATTAGAGATAATTAAAGAAACGTGATAAAAGAAGTATTATTTAGGATGTTTATCTTCTCCACGTGATGGAGGCATAGGGTGGCCCCTGAAATATATATGGAATGGAATAAATATATATGGATGGAATAATCATTGGCCTGGTGTTTCCCAACTTTCAGAGCCTGACTTTCTGACTCAAAGCTACAAACATAGATTTTAAGGGATTTTTTTTAAAGTCCTCAGATGACTGAATTTGCAGTTTCACTAAGGTTGTGATGTAAGATTTAAATTCTCTGTCAATAAAACAATAGCAAAATTTTTGGACTGGTAAAAAGTCTCTATCCTAAAATACAGAAATAACAGACAGCGAGAACTTTTATATTTGACAGTGTTAAAAGAATGCAGCCATTTTGATCTTGAAACATTTGTTCTACTGTGAAATGTTCAATGATGTTGTAAGAACAGGCCGATTTTCTATTGCAAGCTTTAAAGAAAACCCCAGCTCCTCAGACACACACTTACCACCAGTTTCAAGGTCTCTCAAAGGCCAGAGAACCGTGTAAGCAATTTGCTGAGGCATATAAAACAGAGGTGCTGCTGCAAAACTCGGCTGGTCTGAATGCTGAATGCGTGATCCAAATTCATCCATGATGTACCAGACAGGAACCTTCTCCTCTGCAGTCTGTATGAATAAACAGAGGGGGACATCTCGCACACATGGACTGCAGGAAAAGCTCCATGAGACAGAGGCACTGACAGCATTCTACACCACTTCTCAGATTCCTGCTTCAGCCTCCTCTTTCTTGTGCTACTGCTACTGCCTACCAGACCCGCTTTCCGTGAACCAAACCAGCTGCTTAAGACAGCTAAACTAGCAGAAGGCTGCTTGGCAGGATTAGTTTTCCTTCAGTTTCTCTCAGAAGCCATCAGCTAAGAAGCGTTTCAAGTTTAAGAGTGAACGAGAGCAACACTGCCACCTGCAACAACAGCTGGCTGCAAGTGTTGAGGCTGCATCATCAAAGCGCCCACCCCTTCCTGCAACACTCTCACAAAAAAATCCTGAATGAGAAAAGAAACTTTAAATTGCTTGGTAGCGCTACTGTGGCCTTTTTATGGAGGCAGAAAAGGAGTAGAGACACTAGACTTGAGGTATTTCCCAGAAAAGTGAACAGACGACAAGTTCAGCTACAGGCTGAATTAACTGTCTTCTGGAAAATCACTTTTCAAGCGGTAACACAGATAATTCCATTTCACTCACAAGCTGTTCATGACAAATTGAGAAACAAAGAGATAGGAGAGAAAGACTCAGAGATACTCCTCAGATTTCCCTTTCATTTAAGGAAAAAGTCACAATGAATGCCCTTCTCAGGGATTTTTCAGACCTGATTCTACTGTGAGTTAAATTTGAGCTTTAATGATAAAGATGACCAGTCCAGAGAACAATATCAAGTCCCTGAGCTAATAGGGGCAGTTTGATCATGCTCTCACTGCTCAGGACTAGCCCTGCCCATTGTGCATATGGCTGAGGCCAAAGAATTCACCTTTCTCTTCTTTAATTCAAAAGACTCAAAAAAACATTGGAGCTCCACTGCAAACCCTACAACAGGGTTTTCACCTGCTCTCCAAGGGCTGCTGTATTCCCTCAAAAATGGCATATGTGCACTTGAAGGTGTTTAAAGGCTCAAGACATGTTGGTACAGTGCCGAAGGACTACAGAGGGCAGGGTTGTTATAAATAAAAATATACCTATTTTTGTTTAAGGTTACAGAGAAAAAAACGGTGGGACCAGTTGCTGTTAAATTAGCTTAATTGTAAAGAGTTCTTTAATTGCCCGTTAATGGTTGGTGATTTAGCCATTGTCCTCCCAATGCTTGCCCCGGAGCTACACCTGGACACGCAGCCCAGGAGAATAGGAGTGGCCTGGGACCACGTATGCAAATGAGAAATGACCCGCTCCAAAATTTTCCCGTTTTCCTAGAAAACCCCTAAAAACAACAAACCAATATAGAATTAGGGGACCCTAGGTGATGTCTAAAGATGGGCGTGAAGTCCAGTGCCTGCTTGGATCCTTTTTGCTTCACACCCTGACCTAAAAGGATGTTCACTAAGGAGGGGACCCGGAGTGTTGGACCGAAAAGCAGGAATCTGCGAATCTCCCGTGAGGACGCAGTCCCCAGCTCTGCCTGCAGACCAGCGGACAGAGCTGCATCACCCTCCTCCTCCGTGCCACTCTTGGGGACAGCGGCGGTGTGGGCGCGACCCGTCGATTTCTCCCCACCTGAGCTGAATCTCTTTAATAAAGGCATTGAAAAGGAGAAAGATCTCCTGCCTTATTTATGTCAGGGTGACCAAATCTGGTATGGTGTTAATCACACACCTGAAAAGTAGCATCTGCTCTTCTTCCAATTAGAAGGAATGCCTGTAAGGATCTCTGTTAATATTCAAGTACTGGAACATATCCACCCCAAAATTTTTAGCATCCCATACAGTCTTACACCTTGAGAGAGCTGGTAGGTCTGGCTGTACTTCCACATTTCCTGCAGCACCTGCTCGATGCTGCCCTCGTCCGGGACCTCTCCATGGAAGGGGATGCCCACGAGGTTGGCCATCCTGTGCAGCAGGCCGGGCACGTGGCGCAGCTGGTGCCGTGCGTGCTCTGCACGGTAGGTCCAGGCGTGGTCGATGAGGAACACGCTGCAGGAGAGTTTGGGTGGCATTACACTCCAGGGTGGTGTAACGCCCCGGGGCTCTCTCACACACAGACATATGCTCTGAACAAAAGCTGCCTTTCCCTGGAGATAAGTCTGATAGCTAATCTGCTCTTAGTCACAAAGTCACTCCCTGAGCACACACTGTGGCATTGCAGGAGCAACTTTCCAGCACTCTGGTTTTGCGCTAGAAAGCTTATGGTGCATTAGTGAGCATTTCCATGAAAATGAGGAGCAGATAAAAAACAGGCACTCAATTTGTGAGCTTATTCCCTTTAAAAGCCAAGAACACAAATGCCTTCCCTTTTTATCACTAATAACACTACTGCATCAACCTGATATTCTTGCCTTAACCAGGAAAACAATGCACTGTGTTGAAAAATTACTTGAGGACATTGCTAGCCACAGGGTTTGTGACATCTACTGTCATCTGTAAAACCAGGTGGAGAAGTCTGATCATCAGAAGCCTGTATATGCTATTAAAAGAAAATGAGCAATAAGTTTTGATAGTTTCTTGATAGTTTCTATTTGTTTGTTTTTTTTTTCTTTGGGTGGGGATGGGTGTGTCACCAAATTATTTTTACAAAAAACTGCATTGCTTAAAAAAAATTACCATCTAACCCAAAAGAAAACCATACATATCTGGCACAGCTTCCCTTGACAAGTTTAACCCTTGTTTAGGCTGCATGACTTTTAGAAAAAGACACAGTTTTTCAAACAGAAGGGTTCTTCACATTTTGGTGATATCATCTGGCTGAACCAATACAGAGAAAAATCTGAATTCTACTTGATAGCAAAATCCCCAAACTACACAAAAACACCAAACATTTCAGAAAGCTAAAAACATGTCAGCTGTCGCATAGGGCAAATATGGTTGAACAATTATTGTATCCCAGATTCCACACACACATGAAACCTCATTTGATTTTAAAATTAAAGACTCCAGAGAATGCTAAGGTCAAGCTCTTTCAAAATGTTAGCAAACAGCTGTGCTGGTGTTCTGCTCCCATATTCAAACACCTGAATGCTACGAGGAAGCCCAAGATTATCACAGGAGCTGATTTTGAACTTAATAATTCAAGTGTATTCTCAGATTTAGAACAGTGATTACTTAAGTTAAGGCAGGGGTATTAAAGGCACATACCTATGAATCTTTGTTGGTTTTACTCATTAAGCTTAATTTAAATGTTTAGGTTTTGCATGTTTACCTAAGATGTAAAAAGTATGAACGGTCTCACAGAAGTTTTACAGAACTGAGCAGAATTGAATTTTGATCTCCAGCAGAGATGATTTCATCTCACTGCTTTTTATGAATGTACCCGGTTCTATGTTTGAAACCAGTAAGAACACAAAAAGCAGTACTATAATATAAAGTTGTTTCTTACACAACTTTATACTATACTTTATGCCTCCTAGTCTTACATTCATGACAGATAAGCTGGTTTGTAAGCATAAGAACAGTAACTTGATACATTCAACTCCACACACATACACACGACCTCTCTTGAATTATACTTTAGCCAACTGAAGGAAATGTAAGCCCACAGAATATTACTGTGAGTATGTTCTTGGCATGAGATTTGTGGAGATCACAAGTATTTCTTTAGTTTTTTTCTTTTCCCCACAGGCATACAGTCTTGCAGACACAAAGGTTTGCTTTATATCTGCAGAAATAATTTCAAGGTGGCTTTTTCCTTAGTTTCCTCCCTGAGTTTACTAAAAACCAATTTCTAAGTATCTTCCTGCATGATTTAAAAAGGAGCCATATTAAAATACTTGTGCTCCCAGTACCCTTTGCAAGGGATGCATCTCTCCTCAAACATGAAGTTATGTCTTAGAGGTGGAAAAGAGGATTTC
The DNA here is from genome assembly GCF_017590055.1 of Onychostruthus taczanowskii. Lineage (NCBI taxonomy): Eukaryota > Metazoa > Chordata > Aves > Passeriformes > Passeridae > Onychostruthus > Onychostruthus taczanowskii. The sequence goes on from NW_024507546.1 coordinate 157,639, forward strand.
TGAATAGGTTGCAACAAGTCTCAAAGCAAGCTGTCATTATTATTTTAGGGTTTCACACTACCCAAAGACTGAACACTATTTTCAAAATCACAACTCACCTATCAGGATTGGAGGCCTGAAGTCCATTCTCATTTGTTACAATAACTTTGAAACAAGGTCCATTTCCAGGATTTGGTTTCTTTTTCAATTGTTCTTCCATTTCTTCATCAACTTCTTCCTCCTCATCCACCTCTTCTACTTGCATTATTCCAAAGTAGTCACCAGCATCAAATATCTGAGATGGAAAGTGCACAAAATATCATGCAACTGGGTAAGGCAGCACACTGATAAGCACAATGACACACCTGAGACATTTCTTCCCTGTAGTCTGATCAGAAATGGCGTTTTTAACTTAAGAGATGAATGAACAACATTTATTTCTTCTTTCACATTTATTTATTCTTTCACATTTTAACAGAACTGTTTGTTTGGGAAGTTTCTTTAGTTAATACTGGCAGGAAGCTTTGTTGATTTCTTTGGCACCAGCAGGTCTACTAATGATTGTCTATCAGTTTAACGCCTCATTAAGAATTTTAGAGGCTGAAAACAGAATACCCTTGCTCAACCTTTGCTAAAATCAGTAATTTAAGACTTGCAAAACCGAGTGTTACCCATACTCCACAACCATACTAAAGCACATTAAAGTCCCTGAAGGAAAAGAGCTTTCCCCAATTGAGTTCTGAACCAGTTAAGAAATCTCTCCTTCCTCTCTCTTCTTTCCCTATAAAAGGAACTATCAGTGCCCACTCACCCCCAGGTAAATTGGGAGATTTCTTATACTGCTATATACAAAGTTAAGTTTCAAACACTTATGTCTACTAAGGTGCTGATAGGGGTTTGTTTACATTCTTGCCACTCTGGATGCAACAACTCCATCCAGAACATAAAAAAATGAGGGCAGTCACCACACAAGGCTCCCTTGCCAAACAGCAGGCTTGCATATCTGGCAGAACCAAGACCCTGCTGACCACTTTCATCATTTCAAAGTGAACACATGCTTTTAGGAAGATAAAAATAGGTAAAGCCTCAAAAGACTGTTGAAATTTTTCAGAGTGAATTATTTTTCTAGAATCACTCACACACTACCTAATAAACCAGGCATGGGCAAACAAATCTTTTGCCTCAATCTAATATGACTAAAAAGAACCAGGGAGGGAGAAAGGTCTAAAGTGTGAGCTCTTGAATTACTGGTTCAACACTCCAAACCTGCAATGGTTCAACACATAGCCTGCAATGCCACATTATTAAAAATCATTACTTCTATATATTGACAACTTAGCTGTAAAATGCCAGTGGCAATAACAAGCTTTCATTTGTTCATGTGAGTGTTTCTATAGGACAATTATTTTTGCTAAGCCTCAACAGGAGGGTGAGGAAATCAACTCCACAATTGTGAAGAAAGGCCACCTAGTAAAAGCAGACAGCTGCTCAAAGAGGGAGTATCCACCACTACAGGGAGGAAGTCAGCAGGAGAACAACAGCTACTTCTCATCTTAAGCCACAGTTCACATATCAGATCCAAGTGGAGAAGTATCTGAAATTCCCTTCTGAGGAACAGGGGATGATATTTTCCTCTGGGATGGCAGAAGCCAAGGGGAGGGGGCCATGATGACATGGCAATCATAGAATGTCTTGGGTTAGAAGGGACCTTAATGATCACCTCAGTTCCATCCCTGCTGCCGTGGGCAGGGATGCCTTCTGGATGCTAATAATTGCTAACAGTTCCTCCTTAGCACACAGCTTCTTAGCTAAATGCTAAGGAGATGCTAACAGTGTGTTGGCTAATACATACATATGTGTTTTTTTAGGGTAAAGAAAATTACTCTTCAAACAAACTTACTAGAGATTAAAACCACACCTATTAAAAAAATCAGAAACTTAGTTTCTTTCATCAGGTATCAAAATAGCAATTTCAATTTATTTCTAGTTTTCCAGTTGCTAGAAGAGGATAACATTACTCAGTAGTAAGCAGTATGAAACCCTCTTGCTGTTCTAACAGTAGCCTCCAATGCGTTTTTAAGTCTCTGCATGGTTGCCTTGAAAATTCGTAGTTATTGAATTTCATGTAGCTGCAGGCAGGTCCCAGCAAAAGCAAGAGCCCTTCCCTGTGCTCACAACTAATTCTTGTCAGATTGGCTCCCATCTGGGCGAGCTCCCTGGTCTGGCTTAGGGCACAAATGCTAATCCCAGCCCATGGCAACCAGCAAAAGCAGTGTGCCAGGAAACACATTCCACTCTTCCCTGAAGTGACACTACAGTGCTCCTGCCTGGATCAAGGGCCATCCTCAACAACATCCTCATTAGCCAGCAAAGAAGCGACAGACAAGTGACTGGGAGTCATCAGAAAATGAAAAGTGTAAGTGTGACTCAGGGGAGCCACTTAGAATGTGCTGCAGCGTGGCACTGCCTGTGTTTTCCACAGTGGCTTTTGTCTTAAGAAGTTTTGTGAGAGGGACAGGAGGCCAGCCAGCGGTTGACTCGGCTTTAGCCTTCCCTCAGGACAGGCTCCACCCATTTACCAAACACCCACAATGAATACCAAGTTCCTCCACAACACTAAGGGGAAGCTATTGCATTTTTATTTTATTTTATTTTTTTGTATTAAGTATCATCTCAAGACTGAAAAACGAAGGGATTCCAAATGCCCTAAGCCAAAGTTTTGGTCTTTCCCTCTGACAAATTATCAGATACCAAAGGCTGTAGCAGTTGCATTCAGCAAAAAATCTCCACTTTTAATACCTTTACAAAATTACTTAATGAAAAATTTCTCCTAGAGAATTTATAACCTTGTAAAAGTGAACTATGTGTATTCCTCACCCAAAGCAAATCACACTTCTTTCAGCAGCAGCACCTCAAGACCACCTTAATCAGTGGCTTTTTGTGAGGGTTTTGTTGTTTTTTAAACTCATAACTGATAGTACAAGCAGTTCAACAGTTCACTGATGGGTTTGGCAGAAGCACATCGTTGTCAGTGTGGATACACAGACAGTTTTGTGTCTCCTCTCTTCCTTCCTCCCTCTGAGCCAGGCTGTCACACTGAACCTAGCAACACAGCAGCTCCATTAAGGGAATCTTAAGTAAGCGCCTTAAGCAAGAACCAGCTGGATAAGATCACAAAACCAATCTGAAAAGTAATCTCTGGCTTGAAGCAGAACTGGGAGGGCTCACATTAAGTATTCCGCCAGTGCAATCAATAACCTCTAGACAGCAAAAGGGTACCAACACATTCCAGTGGCACAACTGCTTGCAAGCAAAACATGTTTGGGCAAAATCCTACCCTCTTCATGTTCAGCACAGTTACCACCTAACCAACCCCAGCAAACCAGAGAACTTGATACCAAAGCAGGCACATGTCATGATAATTACCACAAAGACATGTTCAGCAAATTCTTTTAAGGCACACTGCAAACTGCTTTGAAGGGCACAGGTAACCTCTGAGCAACTGGCTGCCCTCCACTGCTCTGGAAAATAAAATCCAGCAGTATTATCATGCTGCATTCCTTCCAGAAATTAATTAAGAGCCTCCATTTCTAACTGGCATGAAACTCTAAGCAGTCTTTAGCCAGAAACATCTGAGGGCTACAAAAATCTTCCTGCAATACAGAGAAGGCTGCAAAATAACTTAGTGTATGGCTGAAATAGAAAAAGAAAAGATTATTAATAAAATTAGATGCAGGCACTGTATTTTCCACACTTATAAACATACTATACACAATTTATCCAAGAGCATAAGAAGCAACCACTACACTAGAAATAAAATTTGAGCACTTATAGTGAATGATTACACATGCACAGATTTTATTTTTCAAGTTTCTGCCAGAAACACAAAAAGAATTTCCTCCCAACAGACACTGAATGCTAAATGCAAAACGAATAAATAAAGGCAAGTTTACCAATCTAGCAGTTATACCATGTTTTGAATGAGCAATCCAATTGCATAATGCTCTCAGAAGGAAACCTGCTCCAGCAGATCCCAAGGTAAATTAAAAAAAAAACAACCCAAACCCTCCCCTTCTCACAGGCTTTGGTGTACACAGCGGAGGGAGGGTGCATTCACTCTGTATGTTGAAATATGTATGACAGTGTTGGAAAACAGCTGCTTGGGCTGGGTTCTAGAGGTATTGATGCAAGAGATATTTTTCTCTGTTTTACAGATGCAAATTTTTCAAGTTCTATGCTAGAAAGTTTTAATCTTTGCAGCAGGTTAGGACAAATGAAAAATTCCTCCCATTTAAGACATGTAACAAAGAAACTTATCCTATGGTCTACACTGCCCTGGGGTTTTGCCCCCTGAGTTATACTTTATTACCTACATTCCCAAAACCGTTTCACCCCTTCCTCTCACCTCCTTTTCCTTCTTTACTGCTGCTCCTCCAGCCATTCTGCATGGTCCAATTCTAAGTAAGGTCCTGTAGCTCTGTCTCTACCTCCTCAAGAGGTTATCCCAGTCCACAGCACTCTTCATAGTAACTTTTCCTGGACATCCCAATTTTCTCAATATCCTTTTGCCCTTCTTCTGGGCAAAAATCAGAAGCTGCAGCAGTAGAAACAAGCACTCTCAGCAGCTTGCTTTATCTTCCAAAGCTCACTGAAATAATTAAATCTCTTTTTTCACACACACTGGGACCTTGAGTGCAGAAAAGCCTGCTCAGCCACTACTGCAAGTAAAAGGAAGCAGCAGGAGCAGTCTGCTGCCTTAGGGCACGTGTGTAGGAATGTGCCCCCTAATGACAGAGTGGCAAAACTAACCTTTGTCCCCCAAAAAAGGAAAGAAGCCCAGAAGCTTCTCTCAACTGTTAGGTGGAAAGCCACCTCATAGGGCCTCAGGGACTTCACCAAACACCAGAGAACACCTAATTGGATAGAAGCCAAAAAGTCCCGCCTGATCAATCAAGTAGAAAAGGACGGAACAAAAGAGAAGAGGGGCTTTTGTGTGAAGTGTTTCTACCAGGGGCAGACGTCTGTACCTGGCTCGAGTTTTTCTATTTGTTATTTTGCCTTTATTAAACCTTTTTTGTTTCTAACACCACAGCAGAAGCCATCCTGCTTATTTTATGCCCCCAAAGTGTAGCTGAGCTATCCTTGGGTGTATTAAGTGTTTTTCTAGGGCTTATGAGAACTGGCCCCAGGACAAACAACTTAATACACGTGCTTTCTTCCTTCTGCCTTTCCTCATCTCAGCCTCCGTAAAAACATCAGCACCACGGATCTCTTCTCACTCTATGGTTTTACCCTCTCATATTACACCCTTCCAGCAAAGCTGCTAACAAGCAAGGATTTCAGCCACAAGTCACAAATCTCAAGCCTGCATTAGGTCACAGCACAGATTCAGTTTGCTACCTCCAGCTCCATACTGGCACGTGGAAACATAACAGCTTTGTGTTTAACAGCTCAACACTGGGTTTCCTTGGCAGCTTTATACTGCCTTCTGTTCCACTCTTTTCCAGGACACCCCTTCTCATATCCTCCTACCTAAGCAGAGCAGCAGATACTCCTGCTCCAAGTTCCTTGCATGAATACTTACTGAGGAAGGTGCAATTCCGCAAGGAGTTTGTGACCGGGCATATGCTTGAGATAGTATAGATTTTCTGTAATCTTCTCTGTAATAAACACATATTCCTGTTATTAACACTACCACACAACAGACTGAAAGCAGCAGGAACATACTCAGACCTTTCCTGACTATAAACACTCGTATCATGACTTGCAATGCTTTTCTCTTGTTCCTACTTTGAAGCTGAGATGGGGAAAAGAAGCATTCAGGTAATTTGAAATTACTTTACCCATACCGGATGTTAAATGGCAATTCCCTCACCTTCCCTACCATCCTATACTACCAGTTCAAACTTCTCACCCCATCTCACCCATTTCTTCATTGCTTATCCTGCCTTCCAGCAGACCTCCACTCGTTGCTTTCTGCCGTTATCACATCTCTTTCTCTCCCCAGAACTAGAAGTTCACCTCATTCATATTTTCTTCTCCAGGTCGACTTCTCCAGACTCCCTCAAGCACTCTCAATTCTCCAGATGAAAGGTTTTGGGTTATGTCTCTTTCCTGCCTCAGATCCTTATTCCTTTACCCCCACAAATCAAAGACAGCTCTCCTGATCACTGAGACTGGGCTGCAGATGTACAAACTGAAAAAAAAAAAAAGTCTAAATACAACCCGTATCTTTACAATCTGTTTAAAATCACTCATTTTCTTGTCTTTGTTTCTCTTCCCTTTCTCATCACAAAGCTCTAGGAAACAAGCAGATGGTTGTTACAAAGGTGAAAAGGGATACTCCACCCTGCAGTGCGCCTGTGCCTCCACATTCCCTTTAGTTCAGGGCCAGGAGTCAGCTTCATCTGAAGAAAACTGCCCAAGCCAGGTAACTCATGCACACATGAGATGAGCTGGCCGAGCTCTGCACAGTTATAAGTGACTGACCGCAGGGCAGATCTGTGTGGAAGTGAACTGGAAAAAAATTAAAAATCAGGCAAAAGCCAATCCAAATCATAGTGGATTAAGATATGACATCCTGAGTCTAATACTACTACCGTTGCTGTTTTTTCTTAATTCTCTTTAGCATAAAAAGCTGAAGGGCTGAGGACACTGTCTTGCATTTGCCTGGGACAGATATAATTTTTTTCTTTGAAGCTGGTAGAGTGCTGTGGTTTTTTTCGATTCATCATCTCTCTCCAATATTATGTCTCTAGTTACCAGGCTTTCCAAACGCTTCCAAACTTTACGCTGACAACAAAAAGACGAAATCAGATATGCACAAAACACCTGACGTCTTTTACAGATCCGAGACGCAGTCTCGGTAACACAATCCGCACCGTGCCTTTTCCACTATCCCTTGACTCTCGTGACTCTCCTCTCTCCCTCACCCAGGGCTACAGGGGCTGCCCTCAGCACGGCTCTCCACGGCCACTCCCACGGCTTCCGCTCGCCCCCATCTCGGGGTTGCTCCCTCAGCGGCGCTCTCCCCCGGCTAGGGGCTGCTCCCTCAGCGGCATTCTTCCCCGGCTCGGAGCTGCTCCCTCAGCGGCGCTCTCCCCCGGCTAGGGGCTGCCCCCTCAGCGCCGCTCTCCCGTGCGGAGCCGCCCCCAGCACCGCTCACCCACCTCTCCGCGCAGTTTGCGGCTCAGGCTCTCCCAGTATTGCGTGGGGACCCGCGATGCGCGGAGCGCGGCCCCGTGCAGGGCCACGAAGGCCGCCAGAACCTCCTCGCCCTCTCCCGCCATGGCCGGGCCGGAACGCGCCGGGCGGGGCTGAGGGCGGACGGGGAGGCGGGAGCGACGCTCGGGGCGTTCCCGGAGCCGCCGCGGGTTTGGCTCTGGAGCGGGATGAGGGCCGTGGGCTTGGAGCGCGCAGGGACGTTTTCAGACACCCCGGAGGAGAAGCGCCCGGAGGAGGCTTCAGTCTGCTGAGCAGATGCGGGCGTTCTGCTTTTCTTTTGTTCTTCTGCCCTTGAGCGTTAATAAAATTCACAGTGTTCGTGGTGCAGTGCTGGCCACAAGATGTTTTTTATTTCCTCGATGTTTTAGGGACTCTTCTGGAAGGCCCCAGCCATAACCCCTGAAGTGGGTTACGGGTGGGGTGTGAGGCATGGCAAGCACTGATTGCTGGCCACAGCAGTGGGAATTGCTCTCTTTGAGTTGTGATGCTCAGGAAAAACATAAGCGTCAGTCATTTATTGAATTAAAGCTTTTTTATTTTGAACCCTGACAAGGAAATTTTAACATGTAGGTCTGTCTTAAACATCTGTCAGTACAAGAGGGAATGTGTTTCTTGCAAGCACCTGTAGCTGCACCTGGGAGTGCTGGCTTCCCAGTTCTTTCATTGGATGGTTTAGAAGACATTTCTGAGAAAATCTCTTCCTTCCAAGATTCTGTGGGGAATAGCCTAAACCAGTTTAACCTGAGGCTTTTTAAGCATTACTGGTAGCTTTGGTCTTGCCTCAGGTATGGTTATAAAGCTCCAAGAGCAAAGCCAGGTGTCTGACACTGCTCAGAGCACAGGTCAGGACTTTGCTGTGCCCACTGCTGCTGGGAGCACCCAGATCACTCCCTCTGCAGATTATCTGCTCCACAGACCGTGGAAATGCCCTTTCCTGCCAGCCCATCCTCAAATCAAGGAACTGACTTCAGTGCTGCTTGGGCTGGCAGCGCAGCACTGTGCTGTGAGGAGCATCCTACAGCCCTGGAAATAGCCAAGTTCAAGAAATCTGATCTAGTGGCTGATCAAGAAAGCTTCGCTTTCACAGACTACAGTGAGTGAAGAATGTGCCATGTTGAAGAAATACCTCTTTGTTCTCTGCCCTGTCTAGTGTTGCTGGACTGGTGTCCTCTGTAACTACCCAAGAGTAGCAACAATCTCTTTCTCCACATAATCACAGAATTATTCAGGAGGAAGGTCTATAAACCAAAAGGCTACAATAGGTTGGCCGGGCAGAGAGAGAGAGTAGAAAAAGATCATAAATGGTGCCTACGTGCTGTAACTATACATCAGCACTCAGCAGCTGAGGATCTAACTCAAACCTCCAGGCTGGATATCTGAATAGTAAATGCAGGCAAATTTTCCTCTTTGCCTGAGACTGTCTGCCTCACCATGTGCTGTGTTCCCGCATTTCCTCAGCATAAAGGCCCCACTAGGATGTCTCTAAGGAGACTTCCCTGATTAAGCAGCAGAAGATCAATAAATAGTTGGATTTCCAGTGTTCCCTGACTGTGTTCCCACCCTGCTACCCTGAATTTGAGCATATTTTTTGCTAATATTGTGGTTTGGGAAAAGAGGATGGCTGTGATGTTGATCTTGCCCCTAGTATTGTAAAATGTGGAGGTTTGACCACTCACTAGTAGTCCTCCTGAGGACCTTGCTTACTGAAAAGACCACCCTTTCCTCACTTCTGCCTTTGTCATGTTATGTAGTTAAATCTTTTGCTTACCTTAAAAAAAAACCCCAGTATTTTTCTTTAAGCAGACCAAGGAGGAAAAGTTTAGGGTGTCTTCATGTCTTTGTTCAGTAGTGCCACAGTGATCATGCCCTTTCCAGAGGCAAGGGGAATGTGATCCTGTTCAAATATGAGATTTACATAATTCTTTTTCTCACCAAGTGTAGGCAGCTGCCTTCTCACTGCTTGTTTGCATTTCCACATCGCTTTGCATGGGAGTTGTGGCTGCTGGCTGGCTGTTTGAGTGAGTTTGCAGGTCTGGGGGCTGCTGCTGATAAACTCCAAGTAATAAATAAGACACAGTGAGAATCACTGATGGCAAGAATAGACTGTAAATGGGCTCTTCCCTGACTTTTGTCCAGAACTTACCTAAATATGGTCTTGCTCAGCTGCTGTGCTTGGCAGCTTGTTTTACTTTTTTTGCTGTTTTTTCTCAACAGTAGTAATTCCCGGAGCAGGGATTGGGGACCAGCACTCACAATTGTCCTACCACTGCTTCAAGCACAGTGAGGCTTTCAGGAGCCTGCTATGATGGATGCCAGAGGCACAGCCCAGTACTGTTGTGGTGCACCAGTTTAGCTGTTCTCTTGCACTGGGTGACATGATTCTTCACAGTACCACTGCTAGCTTCTCATGAAAGCAGATGTTTGTGGACAGTCTTTGTAAAGAAAAGTCACTAAAGTATCTTATTATGATTGTTTCCTTAAGAAGAGTGGCTGATTCACAGTGCCTGAACAGTGCAGCCCTTATTCAGGCAATGTGCTTGTTAAATTTAATGGATTACTTTACATAGGAATTCACAGAGAATGCAAAAAGGTCCCAGCAAGGCTGAGCTTACTAGCACTACCCCAATCTAAAATAAGAGGATTTAGCCTTCTAGCACTATCCATAGGAAGCCAACCCATGAAGCCCTCAAGCCTCTCTGCCACAGCAGACTCCATGACTTATCCACGACCACCACATTTAGTTCCTACCTTGCAGCTGTCAGCAGCAGAAACTTATCATGGGTTAGCATATGTGAAGTAGCATTTGTCCCTAGCTAATACAGCTAGAGTTTTTCAAAGTTTTGTGAGTCTGGCAGTTTGTGACTTTATTCCAAATGTTTATGGCTGTCTCATCCAAGTAGATCTGATGTGCTTTCCCCACTTCATATTCCAGTTGTTTAATGTTAGAACCTTCCTCTTTGCCAACATGGCATGGAAACCTCCTTAAGAGTGGTAAGGATATAAGGGGCAGAAGAGACCTTAACATCACAGTGAAAAGGAGATGAAGGGACATATTTTTGGTGCACTTTAAAAGAAAGCCTGTAATATGTTTTAAAATAAACCATTTGCTTTCAAGTCAACAGCTTTCTCAATGGTTAAACTAGAACTTCAGAGAGTGGAAAACTGTGTTAGGGGCTTAGATGATAAGAACATAATTTGCTGTAAATATTTTATCATAGCAGTATATGTGAGTTTAAAACTTCAGAGAGGTTTGTAGGAAAGCTGTTTTAGAAAGGGAAACTGTATTCTGCATCAAAAAAGCAGTCATTGTGTATAACTTCTGCCTGTCTGCTTTGTTCAGGTAAAACTTTTGGCAAGGTTTTGTAACACCCACCTGCCAGCTGGAGTCTGCATGAAGTCTGTCCCATATCTTGGCTACCCTGGGACAGTGGGGCTAATGCTATCCTGTTGTGTGGCTGGATGGTCACCTGAGTGAGGAGGGTAACCCATGTTTTCATCCTGCAATGGGTGCCCAATGTAAGTGTGAGAAGAAACATGTTTCCTGGGCTGGAGAGGTCCACTCTGGCTAGCTATAGACCGTTACCCACACGATACTTCATAGACAAAGGTAAAAGATTAGAGAAGCGCTCTTCTCCACGTGGGAAATGTTATCCTTTATTCCAAGAGACACATCAGGTGGACAAACCCATGGGAGAAAAGAGGCCGTTCCCTGGCAGCAGGGAGCTTTTATACCCCCTGGGATGGGGACAGAGGCAGAGTTCCACAGCCAATGGGACACCAGTGAGGAGAGGCGAGGGGAGGGGTAACCCAGGGGAGAGACCACCAGGTGGTACCTGGACAGGTGGGAAAGACCATGTGATAGGGGAAGGGGGTAACAAACCACATGATGTAACATAAGCTATACAGTGCAATACAAAACTATTCTGTGTAAATTCCCAATCACCCAGTGCAAGAGAACAACTAAACTGGTGCACCACAGCAAGCGTGGAGCTTGGAAAGAGCCCCAGAGAACACCTTGCAGGTGGATGAGTGATCTTAGCAGGTTGGACTCAGCCTCCTCTCTAAGTCTGGCAAGAGATCAGTGCGTGAAGGATAATAAACCAAATGAATTGTCTGGCACAAACAATACTTCCCCTGAGTGTTTTTCCCGAAGAGACCAATGTACTGCACCCACATTATGTGCTGACATAACATACACTGACAAGTGCAGGTGTTTTACTCTCAAAGATACTCTCCCACTGCTCATACAGTTCTGGGTAGAGGGAGGCTGCCCTCATTCTGGGGGTACAACAATGAGAAAGCATCTTGCCAGGCAGGTCCAAGGATCTTGTGTCCTTGTAGGCAATCCAACATGCTACCATCAGTCCTAAGGCATCCTGCTGTACCTCCACAGCAACTGCTGCAGTTTTTCACCAGCTACTTGGGTGCCTTCAAAGGCAGATCTCTGTTCTTCCCTTTCCCATTACTTTTATAAAAGTTGGACCATTACTTAGGAATACTGTTCTACACACACAAGTGAGGTGGAGGTACTGTTATTCTGCATGTTAAGAAGTGCTTTTGGAGAGTAATTTTAACATATTTAACAGGCAAAAATAGCCAGTTATGGTGGTTGTGCAGGTACATGTTAAGAAGTGCTTTTGGAGAGTAGCATACCTCATATTTAACAGGCAAAAATAGCCAGTTATGGTGGTTGTGCAGGTTAGGCCCTTTCTGTGACACTAGGAGTCGGTTGATGTTGATTCCTGGATAAAAGAAGAATAAATAATCTGTGCCCAGTCTGCCTTAACTTACCTGCTGTGTTGTGCCAGAGTGCTGTTCCTCAGGCCGTTATGTTTTGTATACTTGTTGGGAAGTCATAGCAAGATTGGAACTGAGAATGGACCCCTCTGCAATTTACACCAGGCAATGCCTGTTCCAGCAAATGAGAATCTTTTATTCAAATGAAGACTGTCATGACTGCTGAAACTACGTGGCTGTTATAAAATTACCTGTTCTACTCTTGTTTAGAAAGCAATCAGTTTGACAAGAAGGACTTTCCTCTCATGAAGCCATGCTGGCTGTGACCGATGCCTGGGTTGTCCCTCAGGTGTTTTTCAATAACTGCTAGAATAACCTTTTCCATGATTTTCCCAGGCACTTGAAATGACACTGATGGGCCTGGAGTCTCTGGAGTCCTTCCTTGCCCTTCTTGAAAATAGAGACAATGTTTGCCAGCTTCCAGTCGGTTGGGACCTCCCCAGATTCCCATTCTGGATTTTGTCCTTGTGCACAGATACTTCATTACCAGTAATCAACTTGATTTCCAATGACTTTTAGGAACTTTGAGGTTCAGCTTTTCTGACTTTGATAGGAGCTGGCTCTTCTTGTTGCTCATTTAAAGCTCTGAAGCCACAGGGACAGCTGAGTGCCCTTTCATACGGCACATCTGTAGTCCCATAAAAGTGATGTTGTGTCTTGGAATGCAGTGAGGATAGCTGCCATGTTACCTGAGTGAATTCCTATCAGCTGAAAAAGGCAGTAATTGATATTTTGCAGCCAGTTTCCTGATGCCTTTCAAACCTGCCAGACACCGAGAGTCATCAGTCATACTGACAGTATTTACATAATGAAAAATATATATAAAATCAGCAAAGCTGATATTGTCACATCATAAATGCCTTCTCTAAAAAGCTGAACTGCTTACTTGAAGATAGCAGCAGAATGGCACATGCCAGGCTGGAACATGAGAGCTTCCTGCCTCTTTCTTTGAGGCTGCTTCTCAATAGAGGGCTATGACAAAGGGTAGCTGCATGAGCTATACATGGTAACACCAGAGTTAGTTTAACAAGTAGTTAAAAGTCCTGGAGGGATATTGGTCATGTAGTCCTTCACTGTAGCCAGGATTTCTTCTTTGAAAAAGTTTCCTTGAAGCCTGTTTGGAAGAAACTTGTATCACAAACTCCAGCAGTTTGATGAAAAAGCTCTGTTGCTTAAGGATGAAAATTAGACCAAAATATGTAAGTGCTATCAAAAAAGAGAAGTTCTTTTCTGATTCTTGTCAACACTTGTGCAAGAAGCCTTGTCCTATACACAAATAAATGGCAGGCAGGGGTATCCATTCCATTTTATGTTTATTATGAAAGTGATTTTAAGAAAAAATTTATTACATGCTTAATTTTTAACTTTGACATAGAAATCAAAGCTATTCATATACAGAGGCAAAAGGAAATGTATTTTCTTATAAGGTACATTTACAACAACTTTTTCTACTATAAATTGGACAGAATTGTTAAAATATTGGTAAAGCTTAGCACTGTATTTTATTTTCTAAGTATCAAATTTTGTGCAGTTATTCACTACCCTTGCTCTAAACTATTATTGTACATTTCATATGGAAATAGCTGTTTTTACACAATTTACATTGGTAATAAAGCTTAGAAGTCCCAGCAGCATCTACAACAGTTCAGTTTAAAATCTCACTCGTGTGCAGTGGTTTACGTGAAGCAAATTGATGTAGAAGCCAGTATTACATCCTGTGTGCTTCCCCCTGAAATCCAGCCTGCCAGAAATTCCTACTTAAACTGGTGCTGGATATGATCATAATGAACTTTTTTAATGGTACTTTGGAGGTGAAAGTACCACTGGCCTCAGTGATTTTGGCTAAAAAAGGCTCTGTGATCTGATCCAATGTGAGGTTTTATCACTTCCACTGCTCCCTACAAGCATAGAGATCCCACAGCTTTCCTTGTCTTTCCACTATCTATGTGTATAATCTATTAAATTCCCTTTTATTTCTGAGTTCTGTGTTGTTTCTTATCCTAACAATGGAAGAAGAACCAGCACTAACTTTAAGATACATATTCTTTTTATGTTATGAAAATGGGAAGCACTTTAGAATGACACTTGATAGTCAATTCTGTTTAAATTAGAATGTTAAAGTGCCCCAGAAAACTCTTCCTGTCATGTCAGTGAGACTGAAGAAATAACAGGATCTGTAATCTGAAATGATAAATCTGGCAACTGCCTCACATCCACCCCAGTCTCCTAAAGTATCTTTATAATCAACATGTTGAGACCCTGCTGCTCTCAATGCAAATTAATGGCCTAAGTTATAAAACATAGAAAACAATATTTACAAAATAATTTTAATTAAAAAAGTAACAAAAACAAACTCTAAAAAAGATATTTTCACAATAATTAAAATAAAGTTTAATTAATCAAAGCCACTTTTTTCTAGATATTGAGAAAATTGAATTGCAATTGTTTGTATATCTTTAAACTTGTTATCTCTGCTCTCTGAATACAGATGGTTTAAATGATTAGATCTAAAGGTACTTCTGTACATTTTACTCTTGTATATTACATATTAATTTTATAGATTAAAAGCTTTATGATGAAAGAATAAATAAATGAAATAACAAACTGGAATTGTATATATTCAGATCCTTAGTTAACAATTTTTGACATTGTTTATTTTCCACTCTGCTTCTATTCAGATGAGAGATAAAACACAAGACTTGTCTCTGAATCCAAGTCGCTTGCTGAGGAGTAAGTTCATAGTACCTTACAGAAACTTCCCTTCTTCCATAACTTCTTCTGCAAGACAAAAGTTCCTTTTCCCAAGTGCTTACAACAGTCTTTAATTCTAGAAAACGACTTCATTAATGTCCCAGAGTATTGAGATTCTATAAGAAGTCCTTCAATTACTCCCATTCCTGTCAATCAGTGGTTTTAAACTATGGAAAAAATGCAACTCCTTGAACTCATGATACAGATATAAGGAACTGTGTGTCACTCATTCCCAGCATCAAAAAATCATCCAGACCCCTGAGGTGTCTGAGAAATTTGCCACTGGGTCCAGCTGTTGAAGATTTTACTCTAGCTAAGTTTTGTATCTTTGTATTCAAAGATATTTAGAGTCCAGATATGGGAGCTGTCACAGAGCAGGTGAGTTTTGCTGTCAAACACCTGTCAGCAGACCCTGTATAAGAATCACAGCACTACTTTTGCTCCTGAAGTTCCTAACCTGCTATCTGCAAGATTAAAACTGGGTTTTTTGTAGGTAAAACTGATCTGAGAAATTTGAATGTGTTGGGCAGGCTTATAGAAAGTCACAGGGTGGGGTTTGACTGTCCTTTTGAATGCTGAACACATGTAAAGGATGTTTCTCACTCATGTGGCAGCATCCTTGCATTCTGCTCACAGACAGGATTTCAGGTGAGCTGTGCTCTTGAAAACCTGCTGACAGCTCAGAATGTGGACCCTCTGAAAATTCTCTGACCCATCCTGTATTTATTTAAGCTAGTCTAAAATTAAACTAAACTAAACCTGGCTTACAAGATAAGCTAGTTTTAAGTAAGCTTATTCTAGAGTGAAGCTGCTGTGTAGAAAGGATTAGTCTAAATCTTAAGTAATCATAACTTTATTCTATGGGGGTGGCACAATGAGGAAATAAATTTCTTTTGAAAAGTTAGTCTTTAGGTAAAAATCTAATGTATGATGGAAGAAGGAAGACAGGGCAAGAGAATGGGATGAAAGAAAGACTTCAGAAATTTTAAATCCAGTTTCAGCGAGCTAAATGTCCAGGCAGGGTAAGTCTTGTTATTGAAGGCAAGATGCAGTGGCAGAAGAGGTGGCAATGCACTGAACACAGAATCCTGTTGCTCCCTGTGCTCAAATGACACGCAAGAGGCACCTTCGTGTCCTCAGCACTTTCAAGGCACAACTCATGGCTTGATGAGCAACTTGTGATTGCTGCAGTGTCCTGGACTGCAGCATGTGTGCAGGCAGTGATTTGGTGGCCTGTGAGAATGGTTAGGGATGATTCACCACCACCTCACTAAAAATAAGTGCAGTATTTAAAGCAGAAAGAGAGGCTTAAAATGGTAAGTGCTGCAGGTGCAGCTTTTAAGCATACAGGCATTTGCAAATTGAAAATAAAGAGCCCTGTTTGTGCCATGGAATTGGGAAATCACAAATGGGCACTTCTTCAGTCTACCTGCATTAACACATAAATATGTTGTTACACCTGTCCTGCAGACAATGTGTAATTCTGTAAGAACAGATACAGGGCTGCATTTATTGGTATGTTCAAATGAAGTATTTCACATTCAGGGTAAAAGCTAAAATGTTATATTCTGCCATGTTTATGAAGCTGGTTTGGTTAAAGGCAGCTGTATTTCTCCTTGTATGGTTTTTGATTCCCAAATGTGTGTAGGTCTCGTCTGTAGAAGAAAACATTCTTTGTTGTTGTGCTGTTATTGTGTAGTACCAACAGGTTTGCTGACTTTGACAATGAAGGCAACCTACGCTAACAGATGAAGAGCTGAACTCACCTCCTATTTGGTGACAACCAGTTTCTGTAACTGTAAATCTAGTATGAAAGTCAAAGCATTTTTAACTTCTAGAGCTGATATAAAAATTCTGTGCTGTTTTTCAAATCAACTGAAACTAGTTCAGACTGCCCTATATACCACTTGTCATTACTTATTTAATTAGAAATTTGTACATCCAAGAGCATTTCTATGCAGAGTGGCAAGTGTTCAAGCCTGACTCATTTTCTAAATATATCAGATATGAACCCCCTCTATGTTCAAAATCTTTTAAGTGTCAACTTTTGAGGGTCAAATTATTCTCTTTCTTTCAGCACCTTCCTTCAGCAACACAAAGCCTGTGTTTGCCTCAGACATCCACAAGTGCCTTGTCCTGACTGTGGAGTCCCTGCCCTAATGGGGCTCTGGGGAATATCAGCCTCATTCTCAGGTTGTCTGTCAGGATGAACTGGACAAAACCCTGCTTTTTTGTAGTGTGGTTTTAAGTCAGGGCAAGTGGTGCCAGAGCCAAATGCAATTTCTCTTGCCTGCATTCACCTCTCACAGCTCTACTGAGGTCCCACTACCAGTGGCCAGAATTGGGATATGTCCCTCTTATGGTTCCTCTCTGGCACTGGATTTCCCATGGAGCTAGGAACCTGGAAAAAGTTACAGTGCTGCCAGTGATACCTGGAGTCTGGCATCACTGTCATACCATGGTATTACATCCAAACATGTTGGTTGTTAAAGAAAAATTTTAGCAAGGATTTTACTAAACTCAGTGTACAGTACCAGTTTTTGAAGTTTGCTTACTCAAGTGTGAAATACTAAAGATCACTGTAAATCATTTGGCAAGTAAGGAAGTTATTTTTTGCCATATTTTTAATATATTTTCCTTCTTATCTTTCAGTAGAATGGCTGCAATCCTGACTCATTCTAATGGATCTGAATAAAACTCTGAATAACCTATCACACTTCAAACTACTGTTTGGATGAAGTAGTTTTTTTAGCTATATACTCCTGCATAATTGAGTACCTGAAAAGATTTTTCCTTTTTAAAAACTTTTTTTTTGGTACAAATGACTATTGTTAAAGAAAAAATTAATGAAAACTTGTTCTTTTCAGTGTCCCTTGGTGAATCATAAATAAAAGTAGTTTTAACATCCTCAAGAAAAAGTTAGGTTTAACAGCCTTTAACAAAGGACTTTTATGGAGAAGTGACATTTTTTTAACAGGGGTTAATGTATATATTAAAAAGAAAGCTCACCAAAGATCCGAGGTCTACGAGCGGGGAAAAAAAATGTTAGACTATAAGGTCAGGTTGTTCAGGCAAAGAAAGAAAAAAATTATATTCTTCAACAGAAAAGTAAAGAAGGTAAGCAAAATTACAAGATGCTTTAGTAGAAAAACTCAAGAGAATACTTAAGGTGTGTTCTCATAGAAATGGAATATTCAACCACTTGTAGTCAACAGAGTCAACAGAAACCAATTGTGTAAATTTAAGCAGTACTTGCTCAAGGACAAAAAGAAAGTGTCAGAAGATAACCACAACCACCCCTAATATATGTCTTTGAGAACATCCAAACACGTGTTAAACTACAGGGTAGACAGGCAAAAAAAAAAGCAGCAAAGCAAAACTGTGTGTTAGTCTTTTTCTGAAAGGATGCTACCAGAAGAGTTCATTTCTCCATTTAATAAACTCGTAGAATCAAAAGGGAAAATTATACACAAGAGGAAGGGACTGAAAAGAAAAAAGGCTGAAAAACTAACACAAAATAAAGGCTCCCCTCCCATTTGATTTAGCTTCTGTGCCAGGAAACAGCAGGAAACCCAGGATTTATCATCATGGCAAACTGTCACTCTGTGAGCAGGGCCTGAGCACAAGGCTAAAGCTCTCCTGCAGTTCCTGTGCTTGATGGGCACTGTGGCTACAAATCTGGGATAAAAGGGAGAGCCAGGTCTCTGCAAACACAGAACCTGCCCTCCAACTCTTCTGCAAAACTGTGTCCTGTTCACCCCTGAAGCTCTGAGAATCTGGGGCTTGGACACAGTTGTGTTCCCAGTGTTTTAGACACAGCAGGTCCAGCAGCAGCTCCTCCCACGTGTGTTGTCCTGAGGATGACTCTGTTGGTCTGCATGTGGGGGGTTCCCAAGGGAGAGGCAACAGCTGGCCCTTTACTGGGCAGCAGTTGCATCTCCACTGATGCTATTTTTCCTGGAATAATACATATTGAAAGAGATTGTCCCAGAGTAAACCATTATCCAGTATTATAAACCCTTAGAAGGCTTCAGTTGGGTGTTAATAGAAGTGACAAGCACTTGGAGAAGTAATTTAATTGTCTACACAAAGTTACATATAGATATGAGTAAACAGGGTGTGTGGGAGTAAAGATTTAAGCAAGAATAATATTTACAGTAACTAGAGATAACATTACTAATGTACCCACAAATAGAAGTATATATTTATATATTTATATATTGTACTTAATTTGATGCTCTCTTAATGGAAAGAAAAACAAGATGACTAGTGTTGTTGCTCATTTCTCACATATCCTATTGTAAATGTCTTTAAAGGGACTGACTGATGCATGGAAATTCAGAGCAAAATCTGTTTCAATTAAGTAATTGACAGTGGCAGACCTCTGAAGAAGTTTAGAAGAGGATAGATAAAAACATTAGGATATTAGGGCATGGGACTCAATCTCATGTAATTAATAAAATAAAATCATACTTTTTTTTTTCTTCTTTTTTTTCCTTTTTGATTTCTACTTGAACAGAGGTTCCACCAAGCCACAAATGAGAAATAACAAAATTTAGATTGTTTTGTTTTCTTCTAAAGATTCAAATATAAACTTCAAGTGCAATTCAAAATCCAAGTATTATTTCTACTACATACTTCTTTATATAACAGAACTTATCTGCAGGTAGTTTAATATTTGACTAGATTCCTCCTTTTTTGACAAAAGTTATTGTTGATGAAAAATAAAAAGCTGGAAAGAGTATTTTTACATAGTGAGATTTCAGATGAAAAGTGAGGATACATTAGTGCAGACACAAATTTGGATCTACAACTAGATGTATTCAGAGATGCATAATTTCTTTTTTTTTCTTTGTAGTAAGAATCCCATTCTGAACATTAACTTTTAACAATTACAAAACATTACAGGTGTTCTTTGTTAACAATTGTGAACAAAGTCTGCAAAAAAGAGCTTTCAAATTAGCAAATGATTCTACTATGGAGGAAAGACAATAATTGACAGAAATGCAAAGTAACCAAAAATTGAATACCACTAGACTATTTGTATGGTCGTAGAAACCTGGAAACTTTTGATCGCAGTAGCTTTATAAATGATCTTGGAAACATTTCTTTTGACTCTTGTGCTGTGTACTTGAAGTAGTTTTGAGGGTGTGCCAGTACATCAAAGAGAGCTTTAATAAGTTTCTTGTCCTATGGAAGACAACATAGATATGTTAGATAAAAGCAAGGTTTGGATTTAGTGTCTGCATAGGTTTCAAAACTGAAGAACAATCAGGTCTGTTTTGCAAAACTTGAGTCTGGATAGAAGAGTGTAAGGAAACTGCTCCACGTTGCAGTGGAGTTTCAGAGAGATGAGTCTGCCTGCTGTGCTGGATGCTTTTTGCAGGGCTCCTGGTAGGAGCACTAACTACAAACTGCAGATATCTGCATTAGAACTGCAAGCTGCCTCTATTGTCTTTCTGACCTGTTCCATGCTGCTGTCCAGGCCTTCCTTCCATGGATGGAAGATAAGGCTGGTCCTCAGGGATGCTGAGCTTTCTAAGGACCTCCTGTACCTTGAGAAAGTCTTGATTCAGAGCCTCAGCACAGTGCCTGTGCCTGGCACTGTGCACTGCAGCTGGGACCTGAGCAACCCAAAAGCTGGAGGAAGAGAACAGTGCTTGGCAGAGATGGCCAAGGGGAGCTAGCTCTTCCTCATCTCCTGTCCTTCCAAGCCCTACATTTACATGGTTCAATTTTGCCCTCTGACCAACCTTTTTTTCAGTTTTAATTAGGTAGTTGTTACAGGTGTTGCTTGTATCTTTGGAAAACCATTTATTTTTGAGGCAAGATAGTGATTTAGGTAAATACATTCTTTAATGCACAGCAAACTTAATGAGTCATTTAAACATTTAAATGCCAGACCTAGGCTGAAGAAGGCTTTTCAAACAATAGGTCCTTCATTCTTGGCTGGCTAATTTTCTGAACATACAATCTTATGAATCATATTAACATCTATTTCATTTAGTTCCTGATTCCACAAAGGACATAAGCATGTCCTGAGCCCAGCTTAGTTACTTGATTTTGGGCTGCTTCAAATACCAGCATAAACCTCAGAACACAGAGAACTGAATTTGGGATCACCCTTGAGTTTTAAATATAATGACTGTATCAAGGTATTGAGAACTATTTTAGGAAAATGCTTAGGGAAAGGGATTCTTGATTGGCCTCAAAGAAAGCAGAAATTTCTTACCTTTAGAATTTCTTGATGGTTTTCTGATGCATACAACCTGCCATCTCGAACAATGTCTTCTATTAGTTGTTGATAATCCTCTGAAAAATAAAGATCAGATGAGTGACTGGGACATCCTTTGGGAGGGCAATAGTCAGACATGTGCTAGACCTCCTCTTGAAGACAGAGCTGAGAAATTTTGTATCCAGTAAATTACTCAGTGTCTCTCAGGTACCTGTATTCTAATTTAATCACCTTAAAATTCTCTATTTCTTTATAACAGTGGTTTTGAATTATCCCTATAAATACTTACATCCTCAAAAAACTACTCTCTCCAGATAATAATGCTGTATTATCTCCACTCTAGAGATGAAGAAACAGGAATACAAAATAACTTTTCAAACATTATGTATGCTATATGTATATTATTTCAAAGTCTTTGCAACTAAAATTAAATGAGGTGCATAAGGTTTTTCCTCATTCTTCTATCCCTGCAAGCAGTGTAAGAGAGATTCTAAAGGAAAATTTTCTCTAATTCAGATATAACACAAAGATGAAAACCAATTCCATTCTCACCATCGTAAGTCACATAGGGGACCTGAAATCCTTTGCCACTGTTTCCTTCATTCGACTTGAATTGAATCCAGAGTTTCCTTGATCTTGAGGTAAATGCAATAGGTCTCTCATAGGTTTGACATGTTTCATAAGTAGTAATTGAAGTAGGAGAAGCTAAAAATAAAGTTAAATGGTGTTCTTTATATAATAATTCTTGCACCCTTCCTCATCTAGGGGTCAGAGATGTCAAATTGACAAGACACTTCTCAGGTGACATATTCCTGACAGCAGAAACTTTTTGTGACAGAACGGATGTTGTCCTTATTTGCCTATAAAGAGAAGTAGGTTTTTCCATAGAGGTATAATTTTTGATGTTTAAAACTTCTATCAATATTAATTTTTTTTTTTTTACTACTCTAGCATTGTATCCCAGAGTGCCCATATGCTTGTCCCAGACAGGTAACGACAAGTGAGCTGCATGCCAGGCAGACATGGTAGCCAGCCCCTCCTCACATGGCCAGTTTGGGGAGCTCATCTGATACCAACAAACCATTTATAAACAGAAAGACAATAAAACCAGAATGTGACGTTTGGCATGGTAATTCTGAAGAAAAGACTGTCATACCCTGCAGAGTCAGTGATCCACAGAAGAATTAACCTGGATGTGAGGAGGTGGTTGGTGACAGCCAGCACAGCTTGGCTAAGGGCAAATCATGCCTGAAGTGTAACTTTACCCTGATGTGACTGGCTTTGGTCACTGTAGGAACCACAATTTGGGGTCAGAAGGACAACTGATGTGTTTTGTTATAATAAGTGCTTTCCTTTTAAAAAAGCTCATCTGCACAGGTATAATTTTCCTTTCATCTATAGTAACCAGGTGTCTTCCTTCTGATATACAGAGATGTCAGTACAGGCCCTCAGGGATAAAAAAATTGTTCTAGCAAATAAAAGACACCATTTTTTTGAGTAAATACACTGTTTTGAACAAAAACTCCATATGAACAATTGCTTTTCAGGTTTGGTGCCTCTTGATATAGCAACAAATCACCAGAAGGATGCCAACATTCTCCAATGCAAAAGAAGAGTGCATTTCATCTGGATCTCAACTTTAGAAGTTGTTGAATTAAATTCATAATCAAAGGCACAGTGCACCCCCTCCAATCCACAGAAAAGCAGGGTAACTTTGGATTTCTTGAGGGTGTCAGTTGTACCAACACACTGCCCAGATTTAGCAATAACTGCAGCATATATATATATACATTTACAAAAGATAAGTGGGAGCACAGTTTGTACAGATTACAGAGATAGTTCTCCAAATATAATTTATCATTGTTGACTTCTAGAATGGCAGTGATTTAGCCCATGTGGTAACTGGGCCAGACAGAAGTCCATTAACTGCTTTGTGATTCAGACAATAAACTTGAATAATAAATATCACACCACTAACTGTTATTGGTAGTGTTCTAACTTGCTGTGCCACTTCATTCAAGAAACCTTTTAGAAACACTGGCTACACTGAAGACAGTCGTCCCTTCAATATGAACTATTCACTCCATGAGTTTTCAGGAAATATAGCCCATGTCTGGCAACTTACCACTTTTTCTCATTACTAAAACATCTCCACATTCATCTTCAATTGGGAGAAATATCTCAGGTACTACGATGAGTATTCTTCTCTTTGGGGGTGGATTTATATTCCAAATGCATTCCACATTAGCTGGGTAGTCTCCAGGATAGTTGGGCGATTCAATGTAGCCAGTGTAGTCCCCTAGTTCTCCTCCACAGTGCTGGTCTGGGGAGAAAGGTAAATTAGTATCTGTGTTAGTTGATAAATTAATCTGAGGTGTTTTTCTGGATCTGTCATGAGCAAGCCTAAACTCCTTCTTGTGGCTTTAGAAATGAACACATTCTCCAGCTTTAAAGGAATATTTGATCCACAAGGTTGCTCCAGCTGATGCAAAACCTTCATCTCCAGTGCATGAATTGATTCAATGCTTCATTCCAGGATGCTTTAACTTTGCTTGAGAAATGCAAGTAAATAAACATGATCTAGTTGTGGTCACCATGGATACTGTGCTCACATGCAGAAGACATTCTGCTTTAACTTACCTGGTTTTTAATTGGCTTTACCTGAATGAGAGTGCTGGTCTCAACAGCCTGCCTTACTTAATTACAGATCTGCCTTGCTTCATCTTAGATTAAACCACTTAATAAAGGATCTCCATTGAGAGATCAGTTTTTCTTTCTGAGTTTTCAAAATCATATTGAATTTGGCACAAGTTACTTAAGTTTGATCTCCCCAGGCCTACTCATCCACATAAAATTAGATATATGTTTAAACATTTTTCTTAATCCAACCCCCAAATAGTATGCAAGGTCAGAAACTGGCTTGAAAACTGAGCTGACCTAAGACAGCAGAGTAACAAGGGTGGTTTTATTTTACAGGAAAATCAGCAAACTTCTTCAAATTCCATACAAATATATAGTTTACTCAAATGACATTAGAAATTATGAAGGGCTTATAAAATACATGGCACATAATCAGACTAAAAACTTACAGGAGATCTGCACACGAATAGTCAGTCAGATGACATTGCTTAATTATTATAGGAACATTCTCTCGAATTAGCATGGTAGAGATGAAAATAAAAAGCTTGCCTAAAGTAACCAGTCATTCACAAAGGATCAAATAAAACTGCACTGAAATCCTTGGGGATATTTAAAATTTTTAAGATAGGAGGCTGAGTACTGCAAAAAAGCCAACAAGAAGAACTCACTATCATAAGCGATACCTGGCAAGTGCAGCATGCATGACCATATCTTCTGACATTTTACAATTATTCTAAAATGGCAGTTACTCTGATAGAAGATATCCTGCTCTACAGAGACATATAGAAATATGCATCACTGTTACACAACTTACAGGATCTAGGAATTTAAAGGCTCTGTAGTTTTAACTTGTAGCTGGAACACTGTGAAATCATATTAAATCTAATACACTCATATGCCTCAAGTGGTACTGTCCCAACTTTTTTTCCTAATTGTTTTCCCAACTTTTACTCTTCCCTCTGGCAGCAGATATTTGCTAAATAGGAAATACAAATCTGAAGTCCAGCCTGACAGATGCAACCTTTGAGCTGCAGTTCAGATGCAAAGACACGCTCTGTGTCACTGATATAAATGTGACTTACTTTTGCAATGCGTGACATTGGTGGAGCCATCAAAATCTGTACTGGTGTTGCCAGGGCAGGTGATGCAGTAGTTCTGACCAAACTCAGGCTGGTATGTTCCCACAGGGCACCGGATACATCTGTGTGTTGTGGAGTTGTAGTAGTGTCCAGGAGAACAGTGAACTGCAAGGTAGGAGGTGTATTATTTTCAAAAAGTACCAACCTCCAGTGCAGAGAGCTTTCCTCTGGTCTGCACACCTGGTCTGAAACATTCTTATTAGGCCATAAATGGCAGAAAAGACACCAACTCCCTGTATTTCCCAGTATAAAGAATCTTGCAACTAAAACCCAGAGCAAAACCCTTACGAACTAGAAATATGTGATACGTATCTCTCACTGTATTTTATATATTTGTAATAAATGGAAGTGATGTAAATCCACCTCAACAAGAAAAATTGCATTCACAGTAGCAGGAGAGAGGTTTCCATTAGTGTCTGTTTGCCAGGGCCAGCATGTAATTTCAGTAACTAAACCAAAATGCATTTGGGCAGATTCCTTCTTCAGCATTGGCACTGGAAGTTGACATTATGGAATACAGAATGCATTGCACCCTTACAGTTTCTGCCTAGCCCATGAGTAATCCTTAATTTTGTATAACTTTTGTAGTGCTTAGTTATTGTGATACAGAAAATAAAAAAATACAGGACATGAAAGTGAAAGCATTGTCTAATCCACGTTTGTGTTATTTATTGCCACACAGTGGGGCTGATTCCCTTACCAGTAGCAGTGCTGACCCCCTGCCTGCCTGTGGTAAATTCCAAAGAAAACCATAAATCCTGTTCGATCTGCACAACCTCGGGAGACCATTCCTAGTTTACAGATTTCTTGACCATTTCATTTAATCACACACCCATGCAGCAACAACGTTTGATTTGGAGCCTTCAAGAGTCCCTTGACACTGCTGATAAACAACCAAAGGCCCAGAAGTAGGAAGATGAATTGTGGATGCATTTTGAATTCACCTTTGGTTTCACAGTCTTGAAAGGAAACAGCACCTTCGTATTTGGTCACAAGCCCACCGCCACAGGGAAAGCAGAGGGTCCTTCCTGGTTCAGGCTGATAGGTACCAAGAGGACAGACTGTACAAGGTTTAAAACCATCTGAAGAGTAGTGCCCAGGAGAACACTGCCCTAGAAATTGAAAATGATCATCTGTATTAGTGTGTTGACTTTTCTGGATGAAGTATAAAACCCACAAGTAGTTAGCAAGGCTTTCTTTCACTTAATCATGTGACATCAAGACAGCTGCAGATTAAATTCTAATCTTACCTGCATATTTTGTATTGTTTCTGTATCTTCTTCCTAAAACCACCACCAGTAAATAGAACCAGTTTCATAATATGCTTTTTGGCAACTATGCTTCTGTTAGGATTTTTTTTTTTTTTAAGAAAGGGGTCTATCAAGATTTCATTAGAATACTTTGTACTTTCACCAATTCTTTCATATCAGTATTTCAAAGCACTTTATAGGAAGAAATGGAACTGAATCATGCCTATGAAGCAAGTTTTTGTACCTCCAAGTTAGAGATGTGGACAGTGAATCATGGGGTTTACCAGATGGGATGGTAGCAATCCAGCACCTTGTCTATGAGAATACCTAACACCAACAGCTTTTCACGTAGTTGTGAAAACTAGTGCTTGTCAGGTGCTCCTCTGCCAGAAAAAAGAGATTTGTGTAAAGCAAATTGCTTTGTGAATAATATACTGACAGAAGTTTCCAAACTGGCTCTCCAGGCAGTTTCTGATAGACATCTGTTTGGCTTGGTTCTTGTTAGCTTGAGTGCTTTCCTCTGTGAACCTGAGAACCAGGATGTCAGGTTTTTCAAGCTGTGGCATGAATTTGTATCATCATACCACTCCAGACTGGACACCAGCACTGTGAGATGCTACATATTCCCTGAGGTTGCCTAATCCCAGTACTTTGTAATTTAGCTTCCCTGAGAATTGAACATCAGACAGAAACAACTGGCTTGAAAAGAAGAGAGTTTTAAGAGCTCTAGGTATTGCTGCAGTCTCATAAGAACCTGATACTTGCTGGGAAATGTTTGGGGCATTCAGTATTTTGGGTGCTTGGCATAAGTGAGGAACTGTGGTACTCAGGATGAACTAGAGCTCCTGAGTGAAAGCCAAGTTCAAGTTCTGTCCCCACAAAAGCCAAACTCCTATGGATACTTGTGGGGCCAGGATCCCCAGGATTTCCTTGTGCTCCCATCCCAGCTGGCTGGAATATGACCATACAAACTGGCTATTGTGACACAGATCTCAGAGAAATATTATGATATTACTAATTTGAGGACAATTTTGCTCTTGTTATTAAAAGCAAAACTGATCGATGTGGTCTGGTCCAACTGGTTACTGGAACCCAGACTGGAACATGTTTCCTGGTAGGATTTGTGACCCTTGTGGGGGACCCATGCTGGAGCAGGCTGTGCCTGAAGTACTGACCCTCTGGAAAAGTGACTTATATTGGAGAACTCTTGCCCATGAGATGGGGTCACATTGGAGAAGCTAATGAAGCCTCCTGTGGGAGGGGCCCCATGCTGTATTAGACTCATTAGACTATTATAATGAGCAGGCTCATTATTAGACTCACCAACACCAGTCCAAAGCAATCCATCCCTTTGGCTCACAATACACTAAGTCCTTACAAGTCAAGGTACTCCCATACCTGAGGTGAAGCACAAAGTGCTTTGCTTGGCTTGCTCATTTCCATCCCACAACTCACACTGCTGTAGCAGATCCCATCATCTTGTCAGCAATGGGAGCACGGATGGCCCGAGCCATACCATCCATTGCTTGTAAGTGCACAGAGATTTCTTCTATTACCTTTAGAAGCCAGAACTGTGGCAGGCTCTCTCCTCTTTCAGCCTCCTTACCTCACAGGGTGTGTATGGCAACACCTAAAGGTTTTATAATCAAGTTCAACTTGCCTCCACATTCTGAGATGTTCCGGGCGCCCGCTACTCCCTGGCCATCGTTGCTGGGGCAAGGCTCACAGGTGAGTTGGCCTTCTGTGTCCTGGTAGGTTCCTGGCAAGCATGGGACGCACTGGTTGTGTTCTCCGCTATAGAAGGTGCCCGTGCTGCAGGTAACTGAGGAAACAAAGGGGAAGCCTACATAAGGATGTTCACTTTCATCACATCATTTGCCCTAATATCGAACATTTAGAGAAGGTGGATGTCTTTGGCCCCAGGATTATGATGGCACATGTTTTGCATGTGTTAGTCCAGGATCCTTGCCTGATGTAAACAGACCCATCTCTAGTTGGGTTTAGGTCAATTTCTATCAGGGTGAGGTCCTGCTTCTAATGTTTAAACTATTAAATGGCTTTGTAGTGCACTCAGGTGTTTATCACACGTGTTGTTAATAAAGCTGGGTGCACTCTTGAAACAGTCTTGCAGTTCATTAAAGCAGTGCTGCATAAAATGTGGGAAGTGTAAGCTTTTAGTTTATACCAGGTTACAAGTTGGTTTTATGGCAGATGACTACAAAAAGTCTGTCCACTGAGATCAGTTCTAGAGATTTCTCCATGGGCAATGTGTCCCCTGTAATAGTTTCTGTAATAATTTCTGTCTCTTGCCACCCAAATACCCCAACTGATCAGCATCCTGAATACAAATATGAATACATATGCTTTTCTGGCTTCAACAGGACATGTAACTGCATTTCACGTTTTTCTCTGATGGGTAGGGGTGGTTAAAATGTCTGAGTTTCTAGATACTGATAGCAACAGCCTTTCAAATACAGTTTCTATATCATTCTTCCCATATGATGACAACTACCTCTGAACCCACTCACTGGAAGCACCTATCAGATGTGACCTCTTTTGGCTTGTAAATCGCTTCATATCTCAAAAGCTGCAAAAATAGGTATGCTGATTTTGAAAAGATGTCTGTAAGTGATTAGAAAACTTGCAGTACTGAGAACTACCATTAAAAAATTTGCATTATCACACTGTCCCCAGCAAAGCATTAGAGCCTGATAACATGGGAAGAGGCTTAAAGGAATTAGGGTTTTTTTTTTTAAACTGGACCTCTTGAGCATTAAATATAACATATCCATGGGTCATGGATTATTTGATGGTGAGGTGAGTGACACTGGGGATATAAAAGTAGATGTACAGCAACTATGCAAATATCATATTAATGTTTTACTGAATTGTAAATATATATAAATAGAAATAAATGTAAATATATTAAAATATAGAAATATAAATACATGTAAATATATTTTGGTAAGATGGGAGCAACTGGGAACTAACTGCCAACATTGTCTTGTGGCAGATTTTGATACCTGCCACCTGACAGCATGGGAATTTATCCAAATTTATACTTCTGTTTTCCCAGAACTATCTAATGAATTCCCTTCAGAGTCTTATGAACCATGCATAGTCCATGTATATATGCTGAGTAATACTGATAATTAAATTCTAAATCGTTATCTCAGAGATTTCCTCCCTGTTCACCATGGAAAAAGTAATTTCAGACTGCTTGATTTGGGGGATATGACTGAATATTTGAGCTCTTTGGACTTACCACATTTTCCATCCTGCAGTACTTGCCCTGTACTGCACACTTCATGCCCTTCAGTAGCTTTAGCTGGCTTCTGAGCCACTTCATATTCTGTCCCAGAAAACTGAATGTAAAATTGCTGTTTATTAATAGATTTCCTCAATGTTTTGATTGCAGTTTGCAGCTTCTGCTCCATCCTTTTCCGAACACAGTCAATGTTACAGGTGTCTAGATGGGAAATGATAACAAAACTAGAAGCACTTGAGATTCATGTTTAAAAGAGGTGCTTAACAAAAAGCTTAGCCTGCATTGCACTATGACATCTCTTTGTTTGTTTCACTGTCTTGTCCATACAAATTGAAGCAGCAGCTCACTGTATTCAAGATCAGGCATTTCAAAGGGACAGGACAGTATCCTGAACTCCATGGAGCAGTTCCATGGCCTGCAAGTGCATGCTGAATGCTGCAGAAAGCATTAATCCCAATATGTTCTCCTTTCAAGTGTGTGTTCAGTCTGCCACCATTAATGTCCCTGAATTTCCTCTGCTTATGCTTTTCTTAGTTGGTTAGGAACTCCTGCCACTTCCCTGACCAAAACACCTTTGAGTCGGTGACAAAAAGAAAGGTGCTTTCAGGCACAACTGCTGTTTGAACCACCTGGCTAATGAGGTGCTCCTCAAGATTAAGAAATCTGCCTTTGAGGACTGACATCTTTATAGGATTCAGTCCACATTTTCTTTGGCTGGAATTTATAACATAATATTCCATCTCATTTATAACTTGAGGCAATTAGTTTTATTCCAAATTTTGGTAAGAAAACATGAATTTTTCAACTGTGTGATAAAACTGTCTGATTTGCAGAGTAAATATTCAGCAACTTATATTTTAGAGGATATTTTTATCATCATTTTTGCAGAACTTCTTCTTAATCTTCATGTTTCCTGTACATCGATTAGCACTTCTGCTGTTTAAAGAAATCACACTGGATTAAAGCGCATGACTTAACTCAAGGTCTTGAAGGAATTTTAATGCAGGTTCAGTTTTTGTTCCTTTGGCTTAATTTCATGGCAGCTTGATGAAATAGCATCAAGGAGATTTTAACACCCTGAAGAACTAAATTCTGATTTCTCTCCACAGACCAATCTTTCACAAACCTGAGACTTCTTCAGACTTCATCTCCACTTCAAACTCTGCAGTGATATGGGACACTTCTTTTGATGGTGACTTGCGGCCTCGGCGTTTTTTCTTGGAGGAATCGCACTTGAGGTTCACAAAGGTCACCTGGCAGTTGTCTTTACAGGGGAACTGACCTCCTTTGCATGAGAGAAGAAACACGGGGAAGAAATCAAGTAGCAAAGTAGCACGTGACAGGCTAACAAGTGATATCCTACTGGATTGTCATGAATGCAGTGACAGGCTTCATAACATTTCCTGTGTGTTGTTAAATACCTCCTTCTCCAGGCAGTGCTGGGATTGCTCATTTTGCTATGAATGCAGAAGGCAAAAGCACAGCCTGGCAATGCTCAGCTGCACAATGGTGCTTCCAATGCCTAAAACTGCCCAGCCCTTTTCTGCATAAGGATTAAGGATTGGAAAGCTCTTTACAGAAATTATTTTAGATCACAAATACTATAAACTATATCTGATGGCTGAACAAAGCAAGAGAGTAAATTTCATAAATGTATGAGAATGTCAGGCCTGGGCCTCTAAAAACTATTAGTGGATATTCCATCTCTTTCAGAAGTGACAATCATCAGACAGCAAAGGTTTTAAAAGGCTTTGATTATGAGGTTATGAAAATATATTGAAAGGTTTTATCTGAGCAGGAATCGTAGTTTGCCACAGGTGATGAAACTTCCAGGTCAGGGAAGAAAGAGAAGTTTGTAGCACTCAAGCCATCAGAAGGATTTCATTCCAAGAGTGTAGTTATACTATGTAATCTTACTGTTAGACTCAGAGGTCAGATGACATAATAAACACAAAGCAAAGCAAGCAAAGGACAAGGACATGCATCCAAGAAACACATTCCCATAGTGATTGTATGGACCAAAAAATTTGACTTCTATGACTTTAAAAACGAGTCTGATAATCACATTTTATTCACAGGGTAAGCATCTTGATGACTAAGACTTAAGTCAATACTTGTAAAATGAGAGATACAAATGTGTAGATTGCGGGGTAAAGGTGAAATATGAGTCTAAATTTTAAAAATAAAATCTTTAAACTATTCACTTTTTCAAAAAATAGCTGTTTTTACTCTCCTCTGTTCAGGGCTCATGTAAGATTTTGCTAGTGAAAGTGGTGGTAAGACAAATTTACAACAGAGAATGCATCACCATTAGATTTTTAGTGTAAGCTGCTAAGTTGCTTTAAGTAGCAATTTAACTTTTTAAATACAACATTTTGGTTAATGACACCTAAATATTATAAATGTTTTTTCTAATATCAGAACTACTTCCTCTTTCATAACAAAAGATCTAAGGCTGTGTAACATGAGATTTTCATTATAAACTTCCTTCTTTGGGGTTGTCTTTGGAGTTACAATAGATTACTAATCCAGCATAAACCAAAAAAAGAATAGCTTTTGTTTTCTTTTAAAAACCTCAATTGGGAAAACCAAACCAAACCAAACCAAATTGACATGGTTTCACATAACTTTGCATTAGTCACAGTTTTTTGTCTCAGGGTATTTCTGCCATTATCAAGGCCAGGAAAAGGCCAGCTTAATTCCAAGCTCATGTACTTTTGAACAAAGATTTTTCAAAGCAACTGGTGAGTTTTTCAGCACTCAAGATCCAAACACAAGGCACTGTTCAACCACAGTGGGAACCTTGGCCTTAACTTAAATTCAGACGAAATATGTAAATGATCGATTTTTTCCCTGTCTGCACCATGAAAACAAAGCACGCAAATGAACAAGAAAACAAATAAACAAACAAACAAACAAATTAAAGTGCTGTTTACATGCTGGAAGAAATCACCTACCTGAAACAGCCAGCTTCCCAGAATCTTTTGGTTTGTCTTTGCTGCGAGGCCGTAAATGGCATTTTGCATCTTTGATTTTAAAACGAGCTTTCTGCTTAATTGGAGGGGCTAGGGAATCTGTTAATGTAAAGTAAAAATCTACCATTGAGACAGAAATTAAGCGAGATCTGGAACTTATTTTTAAAAACAGTCTCCAAAGCTTTCTTGTGATTTAGAAAAGAGGAAGCCTAAGAATTACACAGCTTGTACAAGTGGGTCCATTTCCACAAGTTCATTTTTTTAAAGTGAGTTCCTACCCTTGGGCCCAGCCAGGTCAATGAATGTGCTAGTACCATGCTTGCTCTGCACATCTTCTCAGATTTTGAGTGAATTTGTCTTTTACTATGAGAAAGATTAATTCCTCCCTTTATTTTTTTCCTGGGGTCTCTGTGAAGTCCCATGTTACTTGTAGTTCTGCTCCTGCTAGTGCCAGTAAGGTTAATTTAGTGGAGCTATGCTGTTGGCAATTGAAAACCATCCAAAGGAGCTGCCTCTATTGCAGTCTGTGGCTTGCAAGCTTTATCCCTCAGGTGTAAACCCAAGGCAGGTTTCACAGTCTTGTTTTAAAGGCTGCTATACAGTCATGCAATGAGTAGAAAATGGAGCTGCTGGCTGATTTCCTCACGAAGTCTCTGAGTAAAAGACTGGCCTGGCTGTCACCTGCCAGCTGCTTTGGGATGCCTGCTGGCCCTTGGCAGAAGGTGGAGGGTGGTCCCAGGTGATGCCACAGCATGGGTCCCTCTTTCCTTGGTAGGGCTTTGCTGAACCAGGACTTTAGAGGTGGCCTGATCCTGTGCCACAAGCAGGCACATCTGCTGCTAGGCTGTGCCACTCCACAGCACTGTACCACCCAGCATATCCCATATATATAAGAAATACATAGAGAACTGGAAAATGGGAGAGAAGTACAGCAGGTATGTGTAAGGTGGGCTGACTCTTCCTACCTGCTGCATGTTGTTTCAGCCGTTTCTAATTTTGCCAGGCATCAAGTTTTTGTGGTGGGTTTTTTTTTTTTTGCTATCAGCTTTCATAAACATTTGAAATATCTGCAAAAACAGTCCAGCCATTTTTGAGAAAAAGGTGCATGAAATGCAGTATTTTCTCACAGAAGTCCCATAACTTTTTATGGGGGGATAATCTTTTACCCTTGCAGTAGGGGAAGGCTGTGCTCCCATGGGAAGGCTTTGCAGGGGAGGGCTGCAAAGGGAACCCACCCTTGTGCTACTGCTGGGTCCCTCTGGCTCACTCCCTATCCTGGGAAAAAGTCCCATTTTGATATGCTCACTATTGCCTTGCCAGACTATGGAAAGCAAATATTTCTAAATATTAGTCCTTTTTGAACATATCTCAAACCTGCAGCACTCCCACACTGACCCACCAACACAACGCTGCAGCCCCACACACCCCACCCTCAAGGAGAGGCTGCAGAAAATGAGTGTGTGCATAAGGGAATATTGGCTACCTTTGATACCTCAAGATTTTTGCTTTTTATACATTTTCAATATATTTATAGCTTTG
Organism: Onychostruthus taczanowskii; assembly: GCF_017590055.1. Taxonomy (NCBI): domain Eukaryota; kingdom Metazoa; phylum Chordata; class Aves; order Passeriformes; family Passeridae; genus Onychostruthus; species Onychostruthus taczanowskii. The sequence goes on from NW_024507546.1 coordinate 191,436, forward strand.
TAGACCATTAATATATGGTTATATAGCCTGGTATTTTTCCTACCTTTTCTCTTAGATTTTAGAATAATAAGCTAACCCTACTAATACATACTTGGAATTCTGTTTAGCTTTATTCTTAATAAGAGATTTCCTGACAAGGACATCTTATTTTCTACCATAATTTAAGAGACATAATAAGAGAAGAGAGCAAAGAAGCCCCAAGGGGGCTGACCCACGGGTGGGTTACTGAGGTAACTGATTTCCTATTGGACATCCCAGCCACATATACTAATTAATTAAACTTACAGAATTAGAGAAATCCTTTACCACATGTGCACAGAGCCATATTTTGTGCACCTGAAAGCTTTCATTGAAGATTTACTTTTTCATCTTCCTACTTTATTGCAAGAATTACTTTTTTATATTACACCGCTTCAACTCTGTTGCAAGGCTTTTCCTTCTGTTATTAGGCAACACCTTAACCCTTGCCTAACCTAATGAACGAGCCTGATGTCCTGCAATCCCCCGAGGTCCATGACCTCCCTCCCGGGCCCAGGACAGGGGAGCAAGCAGGGCAGACCCACCTGAGCAGCTGGGCAGTGTGGAGTTGCGCCTGGGCTGCACCTTGCCTTGCTGCACGGGGACACCGCAGCTCAGCGTGTAGCTGTTCTCTGAGTCTGGGGGACAGAACACAGTCAGCACATGGGCAACAGCCTCACAAACTCGAGGCTTCAGCTTCTCAGTGCCACTAAACAATGAGATATTTTAAGTGCTGAACTTGGATTTTAAGTGGCTGAAATACTTTGCCAAAAAGCTTCAACACTTCACTGTGTTGAACTTTTTGACGGCAAAGTTTGTTTCTTCCAGCACTGGAATGATACGTTTCATAAGTGATTTGGCACAAGGTTAGCTGTGCACAAGTAAAAAATATTTTGTATTTGTCCATGGCAAAATCCTTCTGCTTCCCTGTAATTTAGAAAATAAACCATGTATTTCCATAATAATTTTAGCTTCAGGCTCCAACAGAACTTATTGGCAAAAACAGAAATAGCATGCTTAGAACCATAATGGCGTTTAGAACCATAATGGTGTTTAGAACCATAATGGTGTTTACATATTACAGAGCTAAAACTCTGTCTTGGTACTTACAATTAGAGAAATGCATGTTCCACTAATATCTCCTAAATTGAAAATAAAGTGTGAATAAAATGTTAGCTTGACTGCATATAATGCCAAGGTTAAATGTGAAAGTAGACATCCAAAGATAATCCTGTGCTAGAACATCTATGAAAAAGCAATAGCAATCCCCTCCTTCTTCCCTGCAAAACTGTGAAGATGAAAACTACCAGTAGCAAATGGTAAAAAATAAAAAAAAGGAGGGAGCGGAATGAAATGCCCAATTTTTTGTAAATAATACTCAGCTGGACTGAGTTAACCACCACGTTAGCCAGGATGGTGCAGAAAAAAATTGTTATATATTGAATTGCTGTGACAAAAGGGAAGACAAAAATGAACAGTTTATTTTAGTGAATTCCTGTTACTTTTTAATACAAGCTTTTTGTTAGAATTTTCCCACCCTCTCAACTGACATCTCAAATTAAACAATGAAGGACCAAACTTCTCATGTGGCGTTGACAATCAGCTCTTCTTGATTTAACTTATAATGAGGTTTTGCTCATTTACTGTTGTCCATAACAAAAAATGAATGCAAGAATCATCAATACATTAACAGAGAAAAGTCAGTAAGTCATATCCCAGACGAAGAGGACAAATAATTTGCACAAACCTGGAACAAAAAGAGTATTGGATGGGCATGACAGGAAGCAGCTCTCTATGCCTCCTGTCTTACTGCATACTAGCTGAGCCTTGGGAGCTGTTTTGGCATTTGGGAGACATTTCACCGTATCTGAGGAGAAAAAAAAAAAGAAATGTAAAACAACTGCACACTGCCCAACCCAGGAACTTGTGTGCACACTTGGATACAATTGTGAGAAAAGGCAGGAAGTGGCAAAAACCATAATGACAGATAGAACTACTTCTGAAATAAGCACAGATAAAGGGAGAGCATCTGGATTGAGATGTTGAGCTCATACTTGAAAACGAAACTCCCTTCACATTTTTAGACCTAAACTCTAGATCTGTCTTTCTCTCCTATCCTCCATGTTGGGATCTTTGTGCTCTATGAGCACAATTCTGCATCTTGATCTCAGAAGCAATAGGTAGCACTAATCACCTGAGATGTCCTTTCTTTGATTTGGAGGTACAGCTCTCTGATTTAACAGACCAACTACAACTGTGCACAGCGGTCTATTTACTTAGATGACCACTAAAATGGTATTTTTTAATTCTCTAACTCCCACTGACTTTTTAACTTTAGCTCCATGATTTATCTTCTGGGGCTAGAAAACTTCCCAGCCAGGCAGAGGTAAGGCAGCAGATGCTAGGATGGAGATGGATAGTCCTGCTGGCCCTTTCAGACACTGCTGAAATGCCCCAAACAATGCTAGAAGGGACCCTGTGCCACACACACAGAGATCAGAGAGCCATTTCTTATCAGTGCCTACAGCATGAGGCACTCTGCAGCTCATGTGAAGGAAAATTCCAGCTTCTCCTCTTGGCTTCATGGCAGGATGAAGACAGAGCACCCTGTAGATCTCACAAGTGACTCTTCACACTTGGGTAAGGAAGTGCTTGTGTTTCAGCTGAAAACATATGAAGTTGTTGTTAATTGTTGGAGCAGTCTCTGTGTTTCACCCTGAGAAGATGGTATGACACCGATAATCATAAACCTGTTTTTATTTTAATTTTGGATTGGAGTGTTACTTAAGTACATCTTTTCCCTCACAAATGATGAGGCTCATTCTTGGCTGCAGCTGGCACATGCCACCACTTCCTGCAGGGAGGAAGCCTCACTGATTCCCTCCTTTCCCCAGAGGGTTCACCTCTGCACTGTCTGCTGACCAAATGCAGCTGGGCACCTCTTCAAGCAGCTTTTTCACACTGCAGCAGCTACTTACATCTCAGCCAGGTGGCTGTAGGGCAGATCTTGCTTCAGCCCCACAGAAATGCTGCTTCAGGTACATGATTTTTCTCCAACTGTTTCTTGCTACTTCTTCCAAATCTGCTCACCTTAGAAGACATTTGTTTTTCTCACTGGTGACTGTAGTACTGTAAATGTCTTTTTTCCTACCTGTCAGCTTGCCAGCAGATGACACTGAGGTAGGGGTTGCTTCTGAAACCAGAGCTGTAGTAGCTAGACTGATTTGGGTCTACCAGGGCTTGGCAAAAGCCCACAAAAGCCATCATGAAACTGAGCAGTTCCAAAGCAGTAGCTAGCATGAGTATTGCCTGACTTGGTTTGAGTGCAGAGGAAGAGTCCCAGCAGCCTCCAGCTAGTTTGTATTCCTGGCCTCACTGGTCATGAAATATAAACATACACAAGTCCCATAAATGTGCCTGATGTTCACATTTCAGATATGGGAATAGTCATCCTGAACTTATCTCCCTCCTAAGTCTTCTATGTTGCTCTGGTGGCATCTTTAAAGAAACTATTTCCTTGGACTGAGGAGGCAACAAAACACAAAGTGCCACTGCTGAGCAAAAGAGGATTTTGTTACTGCAAATATCTCCAAATCATGCAGTATTCAGGATCGATAAATATAATTTTTCCACTTTTTACTGTGCTTTTGTAACAATTTAGAATATAGTTTCCTCTCAAAAATGTTGGTAATAAAGGCAGGTGATCAGCAGAGAGATGATGCTCATTGTAAGCCTCACTGAAGTCACCAACTACTAGAGTGTGTATCAGTAGACAAGGGTGTTTTATTTCCATCTTCCAGCTGAGCATTATAAATAATGAGGAGAAATTTACAAGCTGGAGAATATTTTCAATACAGCAACATTCTTAGTAGGCTGAGAGGGAATACAGCACAAGTAGTCTAACTTCATAGCAGACCTTCAAAAATTTTAGCCCCGGCTGCTAACTTACAAAATCCTTTCCAGAGGAATAACTGGTATATGGCAAGGAAGACCTAGTGGATAACTAAAAACCACAGTGAGCTATTTCTTGCTATCACAATGATTAGTTCTCTACATAGCAGGGAGGGTAATAGCCAGGAAATCAGGAAAGTGAAGCACTTAATTATGCTTAGGAAGAACATAGAGGCAAAGGCTGGAATTCAGCCTGAGGCTCTCACCCCCCACCCCACCTTAGTTATAAAGTGCTTTCTATACTGCTGTATCCATGTAAAAAATGCCACAATTGCATGATCACACGAGGCCAGTGTGTACTCTCTGCTACAGATTAAGCAGTGCTTTCTCTCAGTAAGTGCAGAGATTTCCTGAAGGGAGATCCCCCTTTTTCTTGTTCTGTCTTGCTCCCAATTAGATATTAGGCGTCATCCCCAAATGTGCCTATGAGAAGTTATTTGTGGCTAAAAAATTTGTCCATGAAAAACCCCAGGTATGCCATTCTCATTAAAAATATAAAAAAAACCCCAGAATTAAAATCTGACAGAAAATAATTTGGCTGTAACGATGATCAAAATTTGCTGTGCTTCACATAAGACTCCAGAAAAAGATGTTATCTCTTTAAAGGATACAGAAATTCAGGTCTGCCACAAAGTGGCACTAGCAGCATGTACCAAATTTTTCTGGTCTCAGGATTTGTGTTCATTTTGATTAATACTTTTGACACAGCTAGTGTCAGTACATTATATGACGCAGGACACCTTTAGAGATAACTTGAAAAATTGGGGTGTGGTTCTGTGATTGTAGGTATTAGGTCCTACCATGTCCTACTTGTAAACAGTTAAATATTTTGAACATTCTAAATTAGTGTTAGAGGTAAATAGAGTTATAGCTGACATTACAGTGATGGGAAGAAGGCAAATTAAGGACAAAAGTATAAAATATCTAAGATGATGATGATAATAATAATAATAATAATAATAATAATAATAATACTGTGAATAGACTCTTAAAAAACCCCACATTCCACATGAATAAAATCGAACATATTGCTCATTCGCTAATCAACCTTGAATTGTATCCTAGCCCATGGAGCTCCACAGGATCAGGTATTATCTGAGTTTATAAAACAAATTTGGGGATCTAGATTGTGAGAATGCGGCCTCTCTCAAACAAAACCATGGGCTTTTGCACCATCCTGGAGAACACAGTCACCACAGTCACCTCTGAGTCACACCTCCACACTTACCAACACAGTCCTTTTTATTCCAGTGCAGTTTCTTTCCAGGTGGGCAGACACACTCATAGCTCCCCATGGTATTAAGACATCCGAAGTCACAGCTACCATTGCTGATGCTGCATTCATCAATATCTGGAAACATATTTAAAGTTGTGAAGAGTCTTAACCATGTGTATACACATATACTGTACACGACTTGCATAAGGAAACCTATTTCTACTGTATCTTTTACATTGCAGCCCATATAAACATGTATAAAGACAGACAGTGCCGAACAACTTTAGCGCATCTTGCATGTATTTGTCCTTAAACCCTACAGCTCCTACTCTCCCAAGTATTTATGCATTTGATACAGTTTACTTGCCAGGACCAGTTACACTGAAATTCTTGGATACAAAACATGCTCAAAACTCTCTGCAGCATCTGAACAATAATGGACAATACAGAAAAATGGCATAAACCTCTGTGAAAACAAGGAAGTAAGTTCTCCACAGTGATTCTCAGAGTTTCTTTTAGAAGTTCAGGTGAAGGGGGAAATCATGCTTTTGAAAGAAACTAAGCAGTTAAAGTGTAGTTCAGACTTCCACTCCTCAAATAAAAATAAAAGGTAAAGCTTGCAAAAAAGTGAAGAAATTATCACATATGTTATCATTGACATTCCACAGAAAATCTTTCAACTTTTGATACATCAGAAAAGTATTTAGCCAGTATGAGCTGTATCCTTTTTAATCCATGCATTCAGCGTTCATATACTCATGCCAACATGGTCAATCTCTCATCTCCTCTCTTTCCACCACCAGAAAGAACATTTATTTATTTAATGAGCTGAAGTGACACCAAATCAACAGGAGACACACAGAATTCCTGATGCTCTGGCTCACTGGTAGACCTCAAAATTAAGCATGCAAGGACTAAAACTAATGACCAGCCTAAGTGGTAAAACGTGGGGCCTGGACAAGTCTGGATTCAGAGTTGTGGTTTTGTATCTGCTCATAATGGAAAAAAGCAGGAGGTTTGGATCCAGTTATGTTTTTACTCAAAGTTCAGCACTGAGTATTTCCAGTGAGAGTTTTGGTCCTTCTTCAGTTTTACTGAAAAGACTGAAGCTGAACTGAGGCTGAAGGTTATTTAAAGACTGAGGCAGAACCCCAAACTTTGAGGCTTTCCATAAATTAGTGCATTAAGTAATTAAGAAATTAACAGTGAAACTGAAGATCAGTCTCTCTACACCTCATATAACACAGGTCCCAAAAACTTTCAGACTCTGAATTTGCTTTCACAACTGCTTTCAAGTGGGGTCTGTTCCCAAACTGCTTCCTTAGATGGACTCTTATTTCTCCTCCTGCCTGCCCCTGCTCTTATCAGGAATTCATGTGATGCTTCTCCACAAAAGAGAGACCAGCATACACCTCCTACACCTTTCTCCCAAAAAAGAAGCCATGCAGAGATACCATTAGCAGTGTCTCATGTTGACATTACAAAATCAGGTGAACTCAGCCCTCAGAAGTGAGGGGCCAGCTTCTGTTTCTGCTACATTAGCTGAACCTCTAATTTGGTCACTGTGGTAATGCTACACTTCAAAAATATCCCTCTCCTAGATAATGAAACATTACAGCACCAATTCTTTTCAGTCATACCAAAAAGGTTGAAAGCAGGTCCCCAGAAGATGGGAGGATGATCCACCACAACCTTCTGTTATGCATTTTGCAAGCAGTTTATGTCACAGATTGGACAAATGGACAAATGCCATCAGAGCCAAAATATGTAAACTTTGCGAAACTGACTTCTTTCCCCGATTCTCTTTGTTGCCAGTCATATGATATCTCCCTGCAGTTGTGAGTAACCTCAGTCCTGAGGAAGCTCTGATCAAAAAATTGTGGGACATTGGTTTTCATTGGTGTTTTTCTCTTGGGAATACTTCAGCAAATTTGAGACACTTAAATTTTAGTCACACCCAGCTCATGATATTTTATGTTTATTTTAACATTATGTCTTTATCATCTTGAGTTATAAAACCTTAATCTAAAAGAATGAGTGGCTCTGTAAACAGTTCCCAAAGCAAACAAACACACACATAAGCAAAACTCAGTTTCCAAACCTCCACAATGCGTCAGTCCGTACAAGGTGTAGCCTTTGTTGCAGAGACACTCAAAGCTTCCAGGGTAGTTAATACAGGTGTGGTCACAGGTCCGTTCAAAGGAGCACTCATCTATATCTGAATTAATAGAAAAAGCATTAAGAAATCAGATTTAACCAGGTTACACTGAATGACTGGATTTTCTCACTGGGTTCGCTTTGTTTGTTACTGATAAAGTATCATTTGCCATCCTATGTAAAATCGGAATAAAATATCATTCTCATTCCTCTAGTGCCTTGTAAAGAAAATACTCACAGGTACATGGAGAAGAACAAGAAGAGATAATTTGGTAAAACACGATGAAAATTGTATTATGTACATTCCCCATTAGATGGCAACCTTTAACTTCTGATCATACTGACCCAGCAGCGCTGGGAGTATGGAGCTTTTGGGGAAGTTAGTAGCACAAAGGAAAAAAGATTTAGGTTGAATCAAGCAATTCCCTCTTTCACTGACTAATATGCTGACATCCTGCCCACCAGAACAGGGAGTTGCTCCCAGACTTCTGCTCTGCCTTACAAGACTGTACAGACTTGAAGAGGGTAAGCAAAACACTGCTGGAGAATAAGGCCCCACAAGGAATGGACAGGTTGCACCTAGCACTGAAAATATTAGTCCAAAGCCTACATTCTACCCAACGCAAGAAAATATGACTTCTTCCCATTAAAAAAAGTCAGGCAGCTCTAATCATCACTGCTTAGTAATGTGAAACCCTGGTTTACACTGTCTCTTCCATCTAGCAAGCTATGAAAGCACATTGCTTCCATTGCAAGGCTTTGCTGAACGGTGCTGTGGAGGTTGATTTGACAGCAGCCCTGACAGAATGGACTTGCTGAAAACATTAAAGGTACCTTAACCAGCAATCTGTGCAAAATAACACTTTTGAGTTAATTTTATTGTTTTTTTAAAAAAATTCTCTTCTGTGATTAATTTTTCTGCTTACAGGTCAGAAAATTGACTACAATGACATTATTTGAGAGTGGTCATTTCAACAAATCTCATTCCTCCAATATTACTGAGTTATAAATGAATGGAATAGCATTCCTATGACAATTTCCACATTTTCTAGAGCTAGTTTTTAAGAACAAAACCTGAACAACAACATTGCAAAATGTAACTTAGACTTTCATATTGTATATGCTTGGAAAGCTGTTGGTATTTGAAAATACTTGAAAACTCACCATGCTTCAGGAGATTCTAACCCAATTCCTATATCCAAGTATTATTTACATAGTTTTGACATTTCATTAAGCATTCTAGGTCTGATTCTGTTATTATAAATACAAATACTTACCTTTCTGAACTATAAAATTAAGATTTCCTGTATTTGTACACAAACCCAAATCTGTGTGAGAGTTTATGCAGAAATTTAGAATGACACATACAGCTACATTTTATATGACCTAAAACTTTAAATGTTTCAAAATACTCGCACAAAATATAATTTACAATGCGGGAAGCAACTGTTCAGGCAAATGCATAACATAAAATGAAATAAACATGAAGAAGAGAAATCTGTGTTGTCCAGTTTTATGTGTGCATAACAATCACTTTCTATGATAAAAGTCACAAAAAGATGACAACTGAGTTTTTTCTCTTTCTTACACCGATTTAATTTTAAGTGAATTTAAAAATCTGTTTTTAAATATCATCATTTGAGTTCTGAAAGTAATTTCTTTTTAAGGTTTCTTTTATAGTCTTGAAAATGTGCAGCTTTTGAATACACATAAATGGCAAACTGTTTCATCTTTCTCTAAATAAATACACAAAGTAAAATCATTTGGGAATGAACACTGCAGCTATAGTTTAAAGGATTTTTAATGCCTAAGAAGCCAAATCATACATCATGGTTTCATTCATGTGTAACCTCATTCACTATGTGGAATTGCAGGAAATTTACAAAAGCAGTTCATTTTCTGGCCTCTGACTTACCTTGGGATTCTCTTTTTCAGAACCAATTTAGTATTTATGTACAGTGATCTTATCCTGCACTAGTTTAGTCCATAGTGTTTATGCACTGCTTTCCCATGCAGAACTGTGTGTTGCTGCATATATGGCTTGGTTTTTTCCCGTTAAGGAGGATGTACTTTCCTCTTTGCCCGTGGAAGAACAGTCTGCTTGATGAGGTGACCACTGCTTGCCAACTACCACGCACTCAGGATGGCCAAATGCATTTCTGCTCCATAGCTTTTTTCACCCTTTAAACCCCTCTTCCCCCTCCTGCTGCTGCTCTCAGACACTCAGGCTGCTGAGTTCAGCATCCTGCTGGAACAAGGGAAGCCCCGGCACAGGCTCCCCTGGCTGAGCCTCAGCCCCGACTGCTCCTGGCTGAGGCAGGCAGGGAGGGACCCAGCTTTCTACACAATCACCAGTCCCCTGAGGAATTCAGCACTTGTCATAGAAAAGGCAAAAAAATGCACCACATACTCTTCATTACAAGAAACTGGTGGTGTGATACAGGATGCTGAAATCCTCCCCCCGCCTTTTCTTTTTTTTGAAACTTTGAAATCTGTACTCTGGATGATGTTATCCCCCAGGCTTCCAGGAACTTTGAAGCTGGCCCTCACACATCTGTGGTGCTTCACAATACCTCTCCATATTTAGCCTAAAAGGATGTGCTTATTTCCCACCACACTCATGACACAGGTGTATGTCACAAGACCCCACGGAGTTGGGAATTTGACCTTCACAGCCTGGGTTTCAAATCCTGCTTTACCACAAGAACAGGGAACAAACATGGGGATCTAAACCCTGTCTCCTCTGTACAAGCAACTCTACAAAATCTGGTAGCCTCATCTATTTAAGAGAAGTCAAAAAAATACAAAAGCAGAGATGTGGCAGGTTGCAGTCCAGTTCCCACCACCATGTATACACTTGAACACAAACATTTGGGAATTGTGTTGCTCTGAATTTTCCCCCTCCCACACCCCAAAATAAATACTTATAAATTAACTTCCTGGGTCTGAGGTACTCTTAAAATGATTTAAAGTTATTAAAATTTATTTTCTAAACTGTTTTAAGATAAAAAGTCAAAATCTTGTGGTTTTGAAGAACTGCGGTGGAAAACTTCAACTTAAAGGTGAAGTCCGTATTCTGTTTTTGGTTGCATTTGGCATAAATTCATATGCAGTCCAAGCTGTCTCTGAACATTTCAGATTTGCTAACGCACTTACCTGACATCAAACACATTTTTTAATTTCACTTAGCCAAAAATTCATGGCACATTCAACACTGTGATCAGCATAGGTGACTGTGTCATTTCAGCATATTGAGGTGTCTTCATAGCTGAGCTGTGTGAGGCTTACCGGGACTATGGGGCCAAATTCACTGCTAGTAGCACACAATTAGTTTCCTGCCAGCTTTTTTTAGGAATGCTAATGATACATATAAAATCTAAGAAAGAGCTCCCTACTTTACAGCAGACCCAGTGGAAGTGCCAAGTTCAGGGGTTGGAGCAGGTGACCTCTTAAGGTCTTTCCCAGGCTCCACCATGGATTCATGGGTACCCTGGCAGTGCCAGACTTCTCTTCATGGTGTTCTGTGCTGCTAACAGCTCTCGTTCCAGTCCCTGTTTCCAAGACATCAAGGCATCATCTCAGGCTGAATAAAGTCCAATATCTCTTTTAGCATGTTCTCACCTCCAAAGAGAATGTTTGAGGAAACACTCCCTAATTTTTCCCTAGAATGGATTCAACTAGAAGAGATTGTTCAATGGTTTAATTAAAGAGCAGGATTTCCCTGGGGTTTTGAGGGAAGCAATTTTTGGCAGTGGTGACCACGCTCGATAATATTAGTTTGGCTAGGTTCCTATTATTTCAAGTCAGCATTTCGATTTTATTTTGGATTTTTCAATCATACGTAGCTTTTATTTATTTTTTTTCAGTTCAGGCTTTACCATGTCAAACAATCCCATAATGATCTTTATTTTTCTTGAATGTAAAGTTTTTTAGTGGGTGTCAGATTGTCAGTACTGCAAAATAAATTCTTTTGTCTCCAGAAGGGAGCTACCAGAGATCAAATTTCTTCTAAGTTTCCTCAAACAGATGTGTCTCAAAGGTGACCTGAGGGAGCAGGGAATAAAGCAGCTCATTTTCTGTGCTCATTCAAGTCCCTGCCCTTTCCACTGGTGCTGCCACTAGACTCCCAATTACAGTAGCACCAATTGTTCTGTGGTTTGTGTGATGTGGACACTGACTCATTTGTGGACGTAGAGCGCAGGGCACCCAGAAGCCATCACACAGCGGTGATTTTTGCTAAGCCTAGACCTGAGCTGGATTCCAACCAGCAGCTCTGAAGTGAAAGGCTCCTTTTTGTACTCTGTTTCCAGCCCTCAGACACAGTACCCTGTACTCCTGATTGTCTTTGCTCTAAAATTAATTTCAGAGTAATTAAAAGGAACCAGTGATCAGGAAATCAAAGCACAAAGCAGGACATTTCCAAAAAACCATTAGCATTACAAACAAGCAGACCAGCACCAGACACACCAGGTGAGACTGGTAAATCTGGCTGGATTTAGGGGTGTTTTAGAACTGCAGACTGATGTAGGAATTGCTGTGACTCCCTGATAGAACACACGTATGCAAAACTCACTTGCACAGAGGTGAGATTTGAGGGTTGTGGTTAGAGAACTGAAGAATTAAATGCCCAGATTCCCAATTTCACATTAAAAATCTACTTCAAAAATGAGGACTGTCCTGTCTTTGTTTTCCTTAATGTAATTTTGTTACTATTAAGAACTATTAAGTGAAGAAATTGTTTATAGAAAACTAATGGACATCTCAACAGCTTTTCTTGAGACATACACTAAGTAGCTAGGTCAAATTATGAAACTGGGAGCCTCCTTCCAAAACACAGGCCATATATCATAATTGCATAAGAGTTTAGTCTTGAGCCTGGAGTATTTTTCACCTGATCTGAAAATAAAAGCACCAAGGAGAGATCACTGTTATTTGGTGGTGCTATTTGTGCTACAGATCACTGTTACTTGGTGGTGCTACAGAGAGCAAGACAGGAGTGGCTCAAAGGCAATCAACAAAAGCTATAACAGCCATGAGGAACAGAGTGCAGACTGTAAAGGTCCTGGACATTGTAAACAGAAAACCCATCTTACATTTGATTTGTCTGCGTTTGGAGAGGCAAGACATGATAACTGCATATTTGCAAAATAGATAAATTAAATTTAGATATACTATTTCAAATAGAAGTAAAACAGAAAATAAGTATTTTTTACTATGAAATTAAATGTGCAATAAAAATAAAATATGTCTATCTCTACTATCAGCTCTTTCATCAGCAGAAGTGACTGATGACACCCTGAACACTAGTCGATCACTCAAAACTAGTGATTTTTGGTATTACAACAATACTTTAAAGTGCTATTGCAGCTGTGAGTCCATACAGTCCCAATCCTCCCAGTAAGCTTAGGTATACCTTGATTATGGCAGCAAAGATTTTTTTTCTACCTCGTAACTGCTGCCCAGGCTGCTATGGAGAATATCCACCATAAGGAACCTGTGGGTTTCAGATTTAGGTGCTGGTGGGGGTTGAGCCACAGTCTGGGAGCAGTGGCCCAGGTGTCCCAGTGTAGTGGGAACACAAAGCCACTCTCAGGGCGCTGGGGTTATCTCCTAACAAAGCCACATTCTCCTCGTGCAAAGGCCCACAAGATGTAGCTCTGTTTTGTCCATCTCACACAGCCCTGGTTTATTTTTAACCCCCAAGCCAGATGTGGACTCAGTGTGGAGCACCCCAGGCCATGCACACAAGCCAAACTCAAGTTTAGTCAGAATGTTTTGTGTTCACCTTTCTCAGCTTCTAAGTTATCAGCTCCTCTGAGAAACAGAGCCTTTCCTTGTTCTCATTCATTAAGCACACATACATAGAAACTCTAAAGAAGTGTTACTTGATGTTTTTAAAATAAACACTAATGCTTTTTTTTTGTATGTATTTTGGCTGAAAGTTATATTCTGTCTTCTCCTGCCCCCACCTCCAATTTCTGTGGGGAGCTGATACCACCCATGTAATGTTGTTCACCTCACGGCCGAGCCAGCCTGGTTTCCAACAATATTTGACAGACATTAGGGAAACCACATATCTTAATCTGAGTGGTTGCTGGGCCACAAGGAGTCATGCTTCAAGCTATGTTCCCCAACAAATGCTGGTTTAAATTCAGTGCTGGGAAGGTATTGTTTTGTTGCAGCAGCCATGTGATGGGGTTTGCACCACATCTCAGGTTTTTTTGATCCACAGTGACTTAGCCTTGTTCACAGTTAGTAAAAATGCATCCTCCATGTCAGCATGTAGCTCTTTAAAACACAGCCAGCCCTGATAAGAGAATGGCTTACAGCTAACTTCTCCTTAAGTTTCAAAGCCTACAAAAATAAAATCAATGAGAAGGAAGCAGAGAACGATTCAGTAATGTACAAATCTTCTACTTCATTACCTTCCCACTGAGTGCTTCTGGAGCAGGCTAACACCAAGGGTAGAAAAAATAGCCATAACCCCAGGCCTTTAGAAGTAATTGAAAACCCACACCCATTTAGACTTCCCACTGCATTACTGAGCTGCAATCATCTTGCTGCTGAGACTTAATTGTTAATAACATACCTAATGACCTGCAGAAAAAATAGATCCTGTATTAATTGCTGTACTTTTAATGGGAAGTGCTAAGTGCCCAGGTAGCACAGTCTCATCTTGTAGTTCAGAAATTTGAGTGGGAAACTGTCCATTATGACTAATGTTGACTTGGACTAAAGCATTTATTTATATAAGAACTTTATTGTTCACAGTTAAGTGTGTATTGTTCACAGATTAGTGAAGACCAAATGTAACCCACTAATCAGGGGCTGAAACACTTCTGAAGGAAATTGATTCTGTTCACAAGGAAATGTGCTTTTTATTAGAGATGATTTGTTAGAATGCAAAGAAGTAATAAAACAAATAAATGTATATAAACAGCAAAAGAAACCTGCAGTATATGTTTGAGACAGAGGCAATAAATAATTAGAAACCTGTGACTTATTATGTAAGCATCCCACGGGGGAGGTATTTAAAGGATTTAGCAGTACACAATGAAGTGACTGCTACTCAGCTTCAGGGACAGGCACACAGTATATAGCTGTACTAAGGACAAATGTTACCACCTGCCTCATTCTGCCTCACAGCCTCAGGATGCTGTCTGTATGTTTTTATTTGGTATATTGAGATCGTGGAAACAGCTTGTTTTCATCTTCCTCCCAGCTTATCTGTACCTACAGTATGTTCAATAACCCCCTCTCTCTGCTCCTGGGGCTGTCACTCCTAGGACAGACCACGTCTTTCTGTGTCTTCATACAGTACCAAAGGCAATATGAACACTCCATATAGCCCTGGTGCAAGTGCAGTTTAGGGAGCCACAGCTGCCTCTGTTGTTTATCATTTTGGTCTGATCATTTTAGATACTCTTGTTTTGCTCTAAGGAATATCTGGGCATCGGTAACTTCTGCTGTTACTGTGTGTTCTCACACTTCTGCTACATGTCTGAAATTGAATAATGTCTTCCAAGACATAATCCAGAAACTGGATGTTTATTTTGATAGAATGAGGATATTTAATGCCAACATTAAATACTCATACTCATTCAGTCCAACCTCCTGTACTTAAGCAGCGTCCAGCATTTTGCTTGGTAAACTCCAAAAGCATGCCTGTCCCAGAAGGGATTGTCTAGGTGTTTTCCTGAACAGATCCCTTAATCTTTTCCATCAATTTAACTTTCAGAGTTTAAATTGGTGTTATCCTTTTTAACTGCTAAATTTTGTAAAAGCTGAATAATTTATATTAGAAAGTGCAATTTATACCTGATCCTTTCAGGAATAAGCAGGTACCTACTTTTAGATTTCTCGTATTATTTTCTTGGGACTGAGGTTACACACAAGAAAGTAGGAATGATTCCAACTAAGCAGCTCCCTTGGGCTGGCTGCCTCTACTAATTCCTGTGAATTCACCTCAGTTCAAAAGACAGCAATCTTTCATTGGCCCCTTCGGTGTTTAGAGGAACTGCAGCAAGGCAGATCCTTCTTTGATGCTAAGCACCAAGGGGACTGCTGTTCACCCAGCAAACTCATCACTCTCATTAACATCACAGCAACTGGTTTCCCACTATTTACCTAGACGTTAAAGCAAAGGGAACTGCTTTTAGGAAAAACAAGACAGTACATTTGGGAAGGTCTTTAAAGGCAATGGCAGCTTGTTTCCTTTATCTCTGCTATCAGACCTTATCAAAAGAGACCAGTTGCACTTCCTGTGAACGACCCTGCTATCTCTGGAGTTTGAAAACAAAAGGAAAGCAGGTTAAAAAACGAGTATTGGCAATAAAATTGTAGCCCTAGATTCTTTGCTCTCTCTCCTCAGTAAACACAATCTTTTCATTAGGAACTCTTCCAAGTGAGCTTTATGTGATCTCACGTAGCAACAAATTAATTTTTCCCTTCTCTTTTAATTTTCTTTCAAAAATTCCATATTTAGTTTTTCTTCCACACAGAATCCACAAGCTCCTTCTCCTCCACAAGCTTCCCTCAGGACTTCCTCTGAGTCTGCAGAAATGGGGTTGTGGAACAACATCTCACTGCAGTAAACGCCTGTTGCCTTAACGCTCGTGTGTGTTCCCTTAACGCGTGTGCCAAGTCGAGTGACCACCACTAATTCCTCTTCCTGTCAGCCCTGCAGAGCCACGTCTGCTCCCAGGCACTATGGCTTTGTTCTGCCTCAAGCATCAGCCATGGATTTGCTTGCTTTTGCATCACCAAGAGCTTTGCTGAAGGGATGGGAAAGTTTATGCTTTTGGATGGAAACTGCAGAATCTGGCAATTTTCAGCCAGGCAAAAGTTGGCAGCCAACTTTGGAATCTTTGGGGGTTTCTTTGACTGTAGGTGATGGGATTTGGACTAAGGCTTTTTCCATAATGAAATACATCATCATTATCACCACCATTATTATTATATTATTATTTCTCTGCTGTTTGACTAAAAAAAATATTTCTGATATGTTTCCCTGCAGCAGTGTGGAAGACCTCACCATCTGATATTTTTGAGGATAGTACTAAACTTAAAACAGAATAACAGTAGAGGATTACCTGATAAATTAAATTTTGGCAGATAATAATTTTTTCTAATATTTTAAATATGGTTGAGCAAAACTACTTGCTAAATTTCAGTCCTGCAAGCAGAGTTGGGGAACAGCAGTGTCAAATTTTCACCATGTGACTGCTGAGGAGGGAAAGGTGCCTGGCCTCAAGTGCGAAGCCAAGTTTCCCTCTTCCTCTGATTTGTAGTCTGAGCTCAGTTCTGAATTTGGTCAGCTGTCCTAGCAGAGAGCAGAGAGAAAACCAATGCTGGTCACCAGAGACAGCTCTGCAGATACTTTCAAATAGAGAAGTTAAAAAAAGAAAGGGATTTTTTTTTTTTTCAGGTAAGAAAGTTTTCCTGGTCTCTTACGGAATATGAAAAAAACCCTATTAATAACTAGAAACAATGGTATAAAATTAGTAAATCTGTCCAAGGTCACAGGCACAAAGTGAGCCTAGGGAAGTGTTCTATAAAGGCATTTGGAAGGGAAGATTTCAAATTCTTATGGTTTTCTCTGTTTAGCACATCACACTTAACCTCACCACGGCAGTTCTCTCATCCTGCCTTTTCTGCACACTGCTATCTTTGTGAATAACAATTTTGAGAGGATTTCCAAATAATTTTTAAGACATGTAAAAATGCACTGTAGGGATCTGAACCTGAGTAAAGCACCATTATCTTTTAACATCCAAAGCTAATAGTATAAAAAATGCCTAAGTACACTTAACGGTATAATTCATTTTTATAACCTATTACTTTTAAAATCAATAGGAAATTAGTTAAGCTAAGCATTTTGTCAGATCACAGGAACTACAAAATCTTCCCATGATTGCATCAGTAAGGGATGGAAGTGCTTGGTAGAAGGCCAAAGAAAGTCCAAATACATTTTCAACTTCAGCAATGGGAAATCAGAGAAAGGTCAAGAAAACTGTGATAAATGAGCCTGATTCAAAACTGTACTGAATGCTTAACCTGGAGAATGCCAAGTGCCGCAACAGCCAGTGGCATTTTTGATAAAGTCAAAGCTGTTATGTATGTTAGCACCAATGAAGTTGTAGCACTGTGGGCACCTTGGATGACAACTCTTTTCAATGTATGAGCATTTCAGGGACTGATCTGTGCAAGCACATCTTCACTGCTCTGTGAAAGGTGCACTTGTGCTAATACATGCATTGCTTGGCAGAAGTGGGGATCGCCCTCCTCAACACATCTCTGATGCTGAATTAATTTGTTTTATAGCTTCCTCACATTAGGTACTGATTGTCTTTGACATATGATTTTGAAACAGAAGTATTTATGGTACGAAAATACAGATCCTCTTGAGCCAATTTGTATTTCTCTATGTGACACAACCACTTCCCAGCTACACAAGCTCCTCCATGCTTTGAGGGCTGAATCTGCTGTGACATGAAGTGAAAGAGAGATTATGACCAGAAAAGCAAAAGCCTAATTTTCTGTGTGAAGGACATCTCAAGACTGGAGACAAAAGTTGTGCCAATGCTTGGACTTCCCAGACACTGCCCTTGCTCTTGAGCCTATGCTTACCAGTCCCAGCTCCTCCTCACCCCTCTCCATTACTTGGGGGCTTTGTTGTCCTCAGGTTCCTCCATTAATCTCAGGAACCCAGAAGGAGGGAATTGGCTTTGGCTCCTATTACATTTATCCTCTTACCATTGTTTTGGTAGGACAATCTAAAATGCAATTAAAGTCAATACTTTTCCAGTGTTTTTATAAGGAAAGAAGTACTTTTATCAAGATGTTGCCAGGATTTTATAAGCAAATGTATAATTTTCCGGTATCAATCATTTCCGAAGGCAAAGGCAAGCTGAGTTATCTACTGTTATTATAGGAATAAACTGTGCTACTATGTCAA
Source organism: Onychostruthus taczanowskii (assembly GCF_017590055.1). Classification (NCBI taxonomy): domain Eukaryota; kingdom Metazoa; phylum Chordata; class Aves; order Passeriformes; family Passeridae; genus Onychostruthus; species Onychostruthus taczanowskii. Next base: position 209,735 of record NW_024507546.1, read on the forward strand.
GAGCCTGGGGAAGGAGAAGCTATACATCAAGAGAAGTGTATGAAAAGAAACTTCAGGCAGGTTTGTTTTCCTACAAACATAAATATGTTTACTAGTCTGCACTCTGCTCAAACCACTATTTACACAGCAACTCTCTAAGAGCAGCTTAACAGCCTGAGGAGAACATAATAAAGGCTTTACCCTTTCTGTATCAAGGGAGGAATATTCCCTCTATCCTGCAATACATTTGATTTTTAGCTATATTTTTTTTAAAAGAGAAAACTGTTCAGGTTGCTGAGGTGTTATCTCTATCACCCTTTAGTAGGAGCTGCTAGTGAGACTTCTTGGAGGAACAAGGGACTAGTCTGGGTAAAAACATGCCTGGTGTTATTTGATGGTGCTGAAAGAGCAAGTACAACAACACAGTTTCAGTTTTCATCTGAGTTTGAGAACTCAAATGCAGCATTTCCCTTCACTTCCTGTGGACCTGCGCATTCCCAGCTTGCTTCAAGCTCTTGCTGAGGTCAAGGGACCACTGAATATACACAAGAATTGCTGTTCTCTGGCTCTGCCTCAAAGGCTTGCTTAAAAACCCTGCCCAGAATGGCTGGCCTCTGCAGAATCCCAGCACGTATCCCTCTGAAAACACCAACACCATGCCTCAAAATTCCTCCACCCAGCAAAAACCCAGAAGACACTCCTATTCCACTGACTCAATATCTGAGCTTAGATTTTTGGTTTTATTTCACCTGTCCTAACTAAGGCCTCATCTCCAAGCTACCAAAAGAAAGAGTAGTGGTTCACAACATGGCTAATGTAAGAAAAATCACACTCCTTTGTTTCAATAGGTTAGGCTTTTACTCTCATTAGAAGAAAATAATCAAACCAGGGCACTTTTGAAAGGCCCGGGAGTGTGGATGCAAGCATAGAAAAATGAAACTCTATAATATTTGGGATAGGGCTGTGATTTGATTGCAATTCTGTTTAGCACTCAGGGTATAGGCTATCTGACCATAATCAGTGTGACTGAATGCTTGAGCTCAGTAATATGGCATTAATGTGCCATACTGGAGAATAGATATACACATATAGTCTTTCTCTGATTCTCTTTAAAAACAATTCCTTTTGAATTACAGCTTTCAGCATGATTTATCAACAGATTATTGTTTGTGGAAGAATGCTACCTTCCTGCTCAAACTATTCCAAGGCTGACTCATATCCTGGTAATTCATTAATACATAACATGATTCCAGTCCAGTAAAGTAATTTCTGCACTATACAAGTCATATATCCTACAACATCAACTGAAAAATATATCTCAAATTCTCTTTCTAAACACTAATGGAACATTTTGTTTGGCTTCCCACACACATCATCAAGAGGAGGGGGCCAGATAGAGCTGTAAAAAGCAATTTGATAGCAGTGTGCTTTATAGAGTTTAACAGTATAAGAGCTACCATACTGAATGAGACCTGAGGTCAAACTAATCTACTATCTAACAACAGTAGCCTATGTCAGAAGCTTCATGGGAAAACAGAAGTGAAATAATCTGTCCCATCTGCACTCTCCACATTAGGTCTCATTCTATTAGAAAGTGATTTAAAGCCTAGATTGTGAGGTTTAATAAGCCTTCCAAGAAGCAGCAAGCAAAGAACATTCCCCTTTAACTTATGAAAACACTGCTGCAGAGGGGAGAACTGGAGATGGTGGAGGGATGTGTTTGTTTTCATGTTTCAGCAGACTTAATTGCTACAACCAACACTGCAGATACTATCACTTGGCAAACAAACTTGTACTGGCTAGAGCTGTTTTTACTTCATACCTGGGGCATTTATTGTTTCTGAGTATGATCTTGCAACCCTTTTTTCTCACAGAGGCAGACTGTACCAATAGTCACAGTCTCACTGACACCCAGTGTAACAGAAAGGATTTGAGAAGTATGCCTTTCATTGACAGTGTAACATGTTGCTTACCCAATGGAGTATTTTTTAATCTTGATGCAAGAAGCAATATGGTGCTTGTCATAAGTAAGATATTTTTGGAAGGCTCAGTGGTGCAGAATGCCAGAGAGAAAATCTGCACAGGGAGTGAACACCATCAGTGACAGGGAAATCATCCTGAGTTTTCTTTCTCTGAGCTAGTCTAATTTCTACAAGCAGCTCCCACTATCTCCTCCAGAGCATTGGTGCCTGGTTCTTGAGCTACACTGTCCTGGCAGCTGAACCAGCATTGTCTGTGTATCAAGAACTCCCACAATTAAAACACACTTGGGCCAGACTCAGCTGGACTGGATGAAAATCAGCAACAAGCCAACGTATTTTATATGTTAGGGTACATTTGTCTGATGGGGATGGGTATATGAGTGCATTTGCTTTTCTGTGTGTTTAATGGGGGAAGAAAAGCAAAGAGAGGGTACAGTAGACCAACAGCGAAACTTTCCACCCTTTTTCACTGGAAAGTTGAACCATGTTGATAAACTGAATCTGAGTGGCCAGATGCTCCAGCCCTGACTTCTATGCTCTGATCTGTTTTGTTATCTTAGATGAGTGATTGTGTCCTATATAAATCAATGCAAGGGGTGCATCCTAATCCTGGGACCTACATCAGGTTATGTGACTGGGACAAGGCCTGTTGCTTTGTTGAGTTATATGACCAAATGTGAATGGCAGGTCACTGTCATGTAACCCAAGGGTGCAAACCTCTTTGGCTAGTTTTTATTTTCTAATTTGGTTATTCTGTGTCAAAGATGGCTGGCGATTCAGTGCTGCTGGTGTGGATGCACTGATTTATTTGGCATTAAACTGATCCTTTATATCCACATTTATCATCAGTGGTTCCACACAGAAAAGTATAATGAAATCTTTGTATCTAATCTTTAGGGGCTTCTTTAGGCCAAAAATAATTCCCACAAACACCTTCTATCTGTCCTTCCCTGTATGATGAATCCCTCATTTCATACTCATTTTCAAAACAGAGATACCGTGCTGGGAGATCCAAATTTTACCCTGGGAAGGCAAATAGCGCATATTTCATACAGTTAGAAGATGGACATTATGAGAGGTGATTACCTACCCAGTTAATTGGGCAATGTTTCAAGACCAGACCTGCAGGATCCTTGGATCACAGACAACTACTACTGTGTTTTTCAAGGTGCTATTTTTCTTTCTCTCATTCTGGGATGAAAGAAGGCTTCTCCTGACAGTAGGCTTTGGAAGCCCTATGTAAAGCTTATGTCCCTCTACTGACAGATATGTAGAGATATAAAACAAAAACCAACCAAAAAAAAAAATACCCCAGGAAACAAAAAATCCAGAGCTGGACAAGGTTTGAGGTGTATTGCAGGACAGCACTGGAAAATGCTGCCAGAGTGACTAAGGAAATTGCTTCAATATCTCCTCACTGCTCTAGGCCATTACTCCCAGTTGCTCCACTCTGTGAGCATCAGGTCTTGAGGAACACTTGTCTAGAAGTGTGGCTGAGGAGAGAGGAAGGGTGGTACAGTGGGGCATATGAAGCACATTTGTTTTCAATGAAAGAAAAGTACAAATATCAAATATGATGGTGTTAATGCTCATGTCTTGTACTGAGAGAGAAAACCACCTCAAACCAGCTGTACTTGGACCTCTGCTGGAGAGCTTTGTAGCTATCTAAATATAGCAAAAAGTGCCCACAGAAAATTAGTAGAGGGAAAATTCAGTTATTCATGAAGCAATGGGGCAAATTCTCTTTGGGATTTCCTATTGTAGAAACATGCATCACTGAATCTCCTTTGGACAGACACCAGCAATATCAGCAGCAGACTGTGAGACCCTGTGTTCCAGTGCCTAGCTACAAAAGGGTCAATAACAATTGTTTAAAATCTGGTAGGAAGGTAGTAAAGAATAACCAACAGTCAAACAGGCAATACTTCAAAGCAAATAAAAAATGCTGTCATTCATGGCTGTAAAGAAGACCCAAAAAATCCAGGTGGCCCATGCAGGTATTCCACATGCTATGGAGGTAGTGTTCCCTGGTGGACAGTCATCTCCTTTCATACAGTGGCTCTATCAATTCAAATGGTTGGTGAGAAGGCAACTTGAGCAGACTTTATAATGTCTGTGATATCATCAAACCCTACTTAAAGCCAACTCTGGAGGCTGTAATGGGACCAGAACGATGCAAATGCCTTGAGCTTTTGCCCCCCTGCAAAAGTTTAAATTCCTCAGCGTAGGAAGATTTGTCTCTGTTTTGAACTGAGGTGGTGAGGGTAGAGGGTGAGTGTGGATTTAGCAGCCCAAAATATTACACATTTATCACTGGGTGTTCCCACTAAAAGCACTTTTTTTTCCCCCTTTTTTCTTTCTATCTCTACCACTCCCTGGAGAGATTTGCAACAAATGTGTGTGCTGTCTTTCCCTGTCTTGCTTTGCAAAAAGCAATGCCTAGAGCAGGAAGAGAAAATTAATTACTATAGAATTTCACACATTTCTCTGGGTGCTTAATGAAGCTTGAACTTGAGCAGAGCAGAGAGACTGCTTATTGTTGATTTTTTTTTGAGATCGCTGCACAACAAACAGAAACTGAATAAGCAATTAAATTAACTGGCTCTAAAACTCATACTGGCTGAGGATTAAGGTAATTATGTCTGAGCTTACACACATTCATTGCAGTGTTATTTCATTGCAGCAAGTCTTGCCTACTTGCTTGTTGCTGATGTCATGCTAGAATTGATCTGAGTTGCTGTCCTTCTATTACCAAAAAGGTTACAAACACAAACTTTCCTTGCTATAAATATAGCTATGTTATTTTTACTACATGTTCAAAGGAGATGCAGACCTCTTTTTGCTAGGTTTATACAAATAGATCCAACTGTTTCTTCCTGCACCAAAGTATTTACAATACCTTAGACTTAAGGGATCAATTAAAGTAATACACAATAGAGGGGTTTGGTATTGTGATATTTGGTACAGTGATTTCCCTGTCAAAGGGTGTGGGGGGGAAATCTATTTTTAAGTCTGAGCGAAAAATGAGACTCTGGGAAAACAGTATCAGTCTCCACAATATTACTGGCAGGGAAGTATGGATTCTTCACCTTCTGGGTTACAAAGAAGTTTCCTTTTAATGGCTGGAATGCAGGGCAGGCGAAAGGAAGGGAACCCCCCACATTCGCCTTGTCTGACAAGGAGCCACAGTGTGAGAACCACTCCCTAGCAGAATTAATCTGTGATTGACAATGGTTTTCTTGGCAGCCAGGGCTAAAAATGGTTTAGTTGTAAACAGACAAATGCAGAACATTTTAAAGCCCTTTTCAAAGGCAAGGGCTGCTTATACAGGCACTCAACATGCAGGGTAGCACCAAGAGAGCACCAAGCTTCAGAGTTCCTGAAAAAATAAAGGAATTTTCATATCAGGATATGAGCACAAACACAAGAGAAAAAGAATACCTTGTTATGGACAAATAAGCAGGGGCAGATTTACCAAAATTGGAGATTTGTTCTCTGGGCAGTCCAAGCATTTATATGAGTGATCTTAGTCAAGCTGCTATATATGGCTTCACCCTTCCTGCCGAAAAACTGAAAGAGAAATACTTTCATCTTCACAGAGAGCATGAATGTGGGGAAGGCACTTGGTATGACCGGGGTGGGAGCTCTGCAAACAACCAGAACAAAGTCTGTGACTGATACAATTTCCCTGTAAACTCAAAGTCAGCTCTGAGGTCTACAATGAAAGGACATGAAGGAAATTATGTGAGGTGGGACAACTTCAGAATTTCATTTCCCTTGCAAATGCTGGGAATAGGAAGGAACATTTAATACTGAAATGTGTAGAATTGCTTTGTGCTGATATTAATGATGAACACGTTTGGAGATGACTGCTCTGTACATTGGGGAGGCCACCTGAACTATATAGGACCCAGTCCCAAACAAGGCAGACTTCTAAGGCCCTAAATGAGTGTTTTGTAAACATGTTGATTAGTAACTGAAATAAATCTTTATTAAAAAAAATGAAAGCCAGAAGAGAAGGGCAATGTTGACAGAAAAATCATAAATCAGGGAAACTCTATTATGAATCAAAACAACAAATGTTACATGAACAACAACATCCTTTATAAACAGAAATTGGACTGTTCTGTTTTACTCTTTGGAAAGGCTAATATGCCTAAAATAAATTTCCCTGAATCTCTTATTAATGTTTTACAGTCAGCGCTGACCGGCTGTTACAAAAAACCAAAATGTGGATGATTTATATCCCAGAAGAGTCACTAACCCCAAATCACATTTTCCTGATGAACCTGACATTAAGAACTATAACCACTTCCCCTGACTATATTCTTCTTGCAGGGGAAGAAGCAAAGTGCAGGTGATTCATATATCAGTGATTTCTTGCCCTGCATTCACTTTCCTTCTCTCTTTATTAGCAGGCTAATACTGACTGCATGAGTCACCAATTATCACCTTAAGCACCAGACAGGAACTAAATTATCACAGCGATCTCTCCACAAAGCAGGCATCTCACCATGTTTGCTGGGGCTCAAATACCTCAGACTTTAAACAGGAAATTACTTTGTCCTCCCCATTTCATGTTAAGAAGAACCGGAGTTTCTGGGATGGAGGAACTTGTCCAGCCCAAAAATTCTCTGGGCTTGCACTAATCTATCTTTTACAGCAACAGATAAGCTACAGTTTATCAATCAGTGTCTCATGTAGAGGCAAGATGGATTGCCTGCCCTTCCTCACTGACAGTGGGAAAAGCAGGATGCCCAGACCATGGTTATACTTCCATGTCTGATCACATGAGGGGGAGAAGATCAGCTCCTGCTTTAGTCCTTGCATGGTGTGTATTGTTACTGGTGGCTTTCTCATTCTTGAGCTCTGGCACGTGAAGATTGAATAGCATTACAGAGCTGCTTCTAGATTCTCACTATCATCACAGAAATCTGGTTATTTACAGGGAGCTTTTATAGCCTACTATTAATCCTCTGCATTATGAACAAATACTGCACCAGCTCTTGCCTAACTTTTCTTGAGTTTTTTTCCGTGGTGTAATAACAATTAATTCAATGGTGAAACGTCTGACTAATACCACAGTGAAAGCATGTCATCACACATGAAATTCATGAACGAGATCTTCCCAATCACCTCTAAATACATCATGAAGGGAATGTTTCTTTTTAATATTCTGTCCCTGTTTTTAGCAGGTAAATCAAAACCTGGCAACTTCCCCATGTCTGACATGATCCTACAGTGTTATTGCTGCCGAATCACATGGCATGAGCTGTGCTAATCTCAGCTCTTCCCATCCTGTCCATCTTAAAACCAACCTTTCACTAACTCCTTTGTGCCTAATTGCACAGTCAGGGTGGAGGTGGCTTCTCAAATGATGGATGGAAGTACCAATGAGAAGCGATGGAAAAATTCTGAATGACACATATATATTCAGATTGTGGTTTCTCCTTTGTGGATAAACAAAAAAGATCTAAAATACTAATGCTGTTTTGAACTTCATAACTTTTACTTATTCAAAACCCATGCAAATAATAATGTATTAATAAAAAGGCATTTTCTGCACAAAAATTTAATTGAATATATCATCCTTCCCTTTCTCTCTCTATTGATGCATACTCATCTTTCTAACCTTTGAAAGGTAAAGCTACAGAGTTTAAATGTCATTTCTCCAAAGGCACATGGTCAGTACTTGAAAATGGTTATGCATCTAATTAGTCACAGAATACATAACATCAGATGACTTAGATAACAAATCATGACATGCACAGCAAATGATTTAAAACATGCTTCATTTGAATTCCCACAAAATGTCACCATTATCCCTTCATAAATAGTTTCTCTCAGGCAAAGGTGAGCTCACAAATTCAACCCATTTTTTTTAGTTCAAATCTTGCAAATGCTGTATTACAGTTGGTTACTCTAAATGACTCTGGAGTAAAAAAGATAAGCCTCTGTCCCACTCAGATCATAGCAAATGAGAGGATTTGAACATAAGACTCTCCGCCTGAGGCTATTCCACTACACCACTTGGATTTTTACACTTCAACAGGACAGTGGCATTCCTATTACTAAAAACATTGAAACAAGACATTTGCAATAATATTTTAATTCCACCTCAGAAAACAGAAATCTCAGAGGTGTTTTCTAACCTTACTTCCCATGACAGTACAATTAAAACCTGCAGTACAAATGACTTAAGTATAAAAACAACAACAAAAAAATCCACTGGAAATAACATTCTCATTATATGAAGAGTAAGGTTAATGAGCTATTACCTTGGCAGGTCCTTTCATCTGTGAGCAGTTTATAGCCCTTCTGGCAGCTGCACTCAAAGCTGCCAACTGTGTTTCGGCAAAAATGGTCACAGCCACCATTGTTTACCAAACACTCATCAATATCTGCAAAGAATGAACAGCAAAGATTTAGTTCATGATAGCAAAAATTTAATTTGTGACAGCAATTCAGTCATTCAGGGCAGGAATACAGGAATATTTAGATCCCCAAGGAGGCTGCGGTCCCTGTCAGGAACCAGGCTGCTGAGATGTGTCCCTTCCCAGACCTATCTCACAAAGCTTACAAGGAGAGGTATGGGCTGAGGTGTTCAGGAGAGAGAGGTGTTTCTCTCAGAACTGGAACCAACAGATCATCCAAGCTGAGGTACTTTGGTGTTAAGGAACATTCAGGGGAGCTTCTCTGTAGATGGAGTGCTCTGCCTGACAGCAGACTTCAACCTGGGAAGGATGTGAATAGTTTTACCCTGTATAGGAACTAACAAAACATAAGAACACACAAAAAATTGAAGAAATAACAAACGTGAAGTAAAAGACACTTGAATACTGAAGAAATACTTCCATGATCCTTACAAACAAATGCAAGGATACACTTTCTCAGAATGAGCATGATATGTTATTTTGCTCATTATTCAGTGACACAGTGTGTCACCCATTTTTATGTATCAAACTTTTCTCACTTGGTGTAGCAGAAAAGGAACTATGAGTGCATGTGAAATGTTCCTTCTTCAGTTATTCTGAAGACAGAGCACCTATTGCCTTTATTTGAAAGCCATATATATATATAATATATATATATATATATATATATATATATACACACACACACACACACACACACGGTATGAAGGAGAGATCAATGGCGCTTAATTCAAATAGTAATTTTGAAGTGGACTGATGAACTTGATAAGACCTCTGTTCTGAATTTCATACTGATGATTCTACTTCCCACTCCTTTTAACTTCTCCCAAAGGTTATGAAGATCTGGAATGACCTTTTCCAATCCATAAAAGGTTGTGAAGTATATAACAGGCCACAAAACCTCATTTGAACTACAGGGTATGTTTCCATCCTCACCCAATTATAAAACCATGGATCTATGTTTATTTGAAAAAGGGGGGAAAAAGTACTTTTATTATTTTTCAGGAGAAGAACAGTGCCAATATATATATATATATTAGAATGCATACAGTGAAGAAGTAATATGACATTGAGCCTTGGCTTCCCACTTCTGGAATTGAAAACAAGATCTTTCAGGGAGCTAAATGGAGAGCAATGTTTCCTTTTGAAAAGCTTCTTGCTATAAGATCTTTGAAACTTTGAGGTAACAGCTGGCCATTTAAAGAGCAAATCTTGCAGAATGCAAATCTAGATGCCAAAAGGTCTAACATATGAAGATGGGAATTTATCAAAACTAGCAAGATGATGGTGAATGAAGGACATGCTTTAAAAATTATTTGAATTCAGCAGGATTCTTAGTGAAAGTAATTAATTAATTTTTGGAAACATATGATTCCAACATGGAAACGAGGCATGGTGCTTACTACATTTCTGCATGCAAAATATAAACTGCAGCAAGAGCAGTGAGGTGGTAAATCTAAAAATTTGAACAGCTGAGAGGCAAATTCAGCCATCATTTCTAAAGAGCACTTTGTTGCACAAACATTGACAGAAATATGTCCAGGGCTCAAATAAGCAAGAACAGTGTATATTGTTATAAATGTTTTCTTACGAGTTGCACTTGTGGCAAGGAGATGGGAAATTTGTTGTCAGACCCTCTGAACTAATACTACTGCTTATTACTTTTGTGTCTGGTTCTGCAGAGGAATGGCATTTGCATTCAACCCAATAAAAAGAAGAGGGTAAATTGCAGGCAGCAGCTGTGGAACACCCTGAGTGCTTTGTGCAAAGCAAGCTCAAATCTTTGTGTCTTGGGTAACAAAGATCTCAAAGTGCCCCAAAATCAGGAGTCTCTTTGTTGTCTGTGGTGCTCCAGTTCTGGGATTTGGCTGGCCAGCTACAGATAACCCTGGGCTCCCAACCTGATAGATCTGGTGAAGAACACACTGAGGGTTACCTCTTCATAACACCATGAGACTGGAGGCAGCAACCCTTTTGGTTTCAGCTGTGATCATCTGCACAGGTCAAGACTGGCAGTGAAAAGACAAGAATTTTTGGCCCAATTCCTGCAGCCTGGCATTTCCTTTTGTAGAAGTGATTCCTCTCAGCTCCCTAATGTGCAACTGGGACCGTGGGGTGGGTGTTAGGATGGACTACCACAAAAAGTCCCCATCTTTAGCAGAGCACAGGTGTACCTAACTACAGTTTAGCATGCCCTGACAAAACTGTAGGACAAATGGAATTGTGAATTCAAATTACTAATACGTTATGCATCGTAAACACACAGAACAGTCATCCATCATGAAGAAAGTATCTTTTACTCGTGATAAGAACAACATGACCTTTGGGCTACTCTGCTGCCTGAGATTGCTTGAAGTAGAAATTACTTGCAGCCTGTCAAACACCATTCTGGAGTAATGATTGATATTTTAAATTATGGCCCCTGGATTTCACATGTTAAATTCCAAATTCCAGTCTCTTTTCTGTGTCTCTCTTGACCATAAGGGGCAAAAATGAAACCCTGCTGGCATCAGAGTGCAGATTTTAGGCTGTTAATAACTGTCATTCCACTGACAATGCAGCATATTAGCTTTACACCAGCAATTCTTTGGAATAATTCTGAACGAGGATCTGACTAAAACCTGTGAGAGTCCACAGGAAAAGAAAGTATTTATTCATTTCTTGTAACTGGAAAACATGACATGACCTTTTGAAACACAGACCATCAAAACAGAAGAGAGGTCAAAACTGTAGCTGCAAAAACATTCTAAATAACATAAACAGTGCCAATATCTCTGCTTTCACTGTATTTCTTTCCATGACCATAGCAAGACTGACAAGGCATGTAAAAATTATTTCACTCTGTGGAGAGCAGCACATTGCTGCATTTCACTTGGAAGAGAGCAGTATCCAGCTGTATGTATCATGTCTAACTGGTTCAGAGAAATTGCAAAAAGTCTGTATCCCCACTATTTTCTTTCCTTGGCCATAAATAATTTGTGTTATGAGCCATGTGAAAATAAATTATTCTACTGCATGAGAAGGTGAGGCCCCACTTATATTTAAACTCATAGGTACCCAACTTTGTCAAGTGCCTCTTTGAACTTCACAGAGGGTAAGTGTGTCTGCCTCTCATGTTGGGCAAAAATACACAGTGGAAACCCATTGTGGTGTCTCTACCAGCTTTGACATTATTTAGTCAAATATTCCCCTACTACTATTGAGACTTTCTGTGGAGCAGCCATAAACCTGCTGTCTTCAAACACAGCTCTCAAGTGGCTCCTTGAGATGCAGGTTGCAGAAAAATAGCTCCAACTTCCCACAGGCTCTCCTCCTCTTTATTCTCAGAAATGCAGAAGTATATTTCCTCTGTGGAGGTTGTACATAAAATGCCCTGATGATACTGTGAGAGTCGTTTCAGACCGGTAGGTCTGGTGGGCTTTCAGTGTGTTGGGAATAAACCCCAAGAGATTTCTCCCAATGCAGTGAGTCAATATTGTTAAATGATACCTTGCTCATACAAGTTGATGATCTGCTGCAAAATACCAGAATGGGACACAGGCAGATATGAAAATACAGGCCAGTGAGAAACCACAGAAGCCTTGAAAATTATGGTCAAAACTGTCAGGTGAAGGTATGGTGGAACAAGCAACTCAGCATGCAAGCCTCCTGTTAGCTCTGAAAATGGTTCATTCAATTCCCAAGCAATTAAATACAAACAAGAGCAAACATAAGATTTGCAACAAGGAAGCTAACAACTTCTTTAAAGTTGCAATATTTGAAGGAAAAAAACCCAATTGCAAATATTTGTCAGGAGATGGAGCTCAGCAACACCATCACAAAAGCTATGTATCTATGTAAACACAAAAGCTATGTATCTATGTAATGAATCCTGGGTTTGTAAATAAAATAAATTATAAAGTATACTATAATATAATTCTAATAATAAGTATATTAATCTATAATAATAGATTCTCCTATTTTTTTCTGAGGATCTCAAAATGTGAGGGAGGCAGTGGAATCAGCTTTAAATCAAAGTGTAGAAACTCGGATGCTTTGTGCTAAGTTGCATAGCTACGATTTGACTCAGCTAAGCAAGCAGATTGTTATTTTTCTTTTAATGATCTTATGATTAATGGGAATGCCTGCTCCTGTTCCACCTGCACCTTTTTTAAGCTCTGCTCAGTGCAGTTCATGTTTGGAAGGAGCTGGCTCTTATCAGGGGGCATGTATGAACTTGTGTGTGCACATATAAACCCACAGAGATTTGCTTTGCTGCATACAGGCCAGGGAACAAATTAAAAAGCAGGGATTTTAGGTAACTTAGAACTTAACATTTCACATAAGCTGTTAAAGGCAACTGAAAGGGTAATCAACATGCAGTCTTCACTTAGCTGCTGAACAATGATGGAGATGGAGTTTTCCAGAGCCTCATCACAGGCGGAAGTGAGGATCCTCCTTTCAATGGCTGGACAAATATTTGAACTGATTGTGTCTGTCTAATCCTTTGCACGTTTAAAATGCTACCTAGCTCCAGGAAAAGAATATACTCCCAGATCAACCTAAAATAATTACTGAAACATCATAACTTCTTGTTTTTAATAATGAAAGCCAGTGTTTTGGAATTAGTAATGCTATTACCGTTATATAGTGAACATCAATATAAATACATTTTCTGCAAGGTGGTCTGGTTTGTTAGTTCTTTTTGTTTCCTGATTTCCTAATTTTCCCTTGCTCTTCTTCTCTTGCTCTTCCTCACCATTTTACAAATCACCACTGTCCCCTAAAAACTGGAACCAGTGTTGCCTTGTTGACACCGGTCTTAGTTCCCTGCTGCACACAGACCACAAAGTATAATGCAGACACAAAACTTTTTAACCCCATGCTGGAGGTAGGGAAATAGAGGAACAGAAAAAATAACTAACTCATCCACACTTGAATCCAATTTCAGTGTACAACTCAGCAGGTTACTCTGGAGTGCCAATCAGCACAGGCTTGCACAAAACACCTTGCACTGCATGCTGTTCTACGTTACAAATATTACAGAGCCACCAATGCTCAGACTGAAATTATTTTGATATTTACCCTGCCCCTTTTCAATAAAACTTGTAAACTCAGGATTAACATAAGCAGAAGCTACCAGGCTCCACTTGCAATACTCTAAATGTATTATTGCATAGCATCTTAATGCATGCCAGGGATATCTCATTAAGGTAGAAAGACAATTTCACATCCCCAGATTCATTGGATCAGTGCCACTACGAGAAAATCTAAATCGAAGTAGAACACGGGCTCTGCTGTTCCATCCAGAAGCATCAAGCCAGATGTTGTGGGCTTAGTTTCCAGGGAGCTGAAAGTCCTAGTTCTGGTTTTACAATGGATTTATCCAACATTTGGACAAAGTATAAGACTTCCCTGCTTTACTTCACTTGTAAAATTGAGGACTGGTAATTATCACTTGGTATTTTCAGGACCAATACTTTCAAATGCACTATTATGGAACAAGGTGTTATGAATCCAAGTCATTTGCTGTCAGAATTTTTAAGTCAAATTACAATTTAAATTTCTCGCCTGGGCTTCAGAATGGTTTGATCCAGCAGCAGGTTCCTTGCTGGTAGTGCTTTGCACTGGAAGATTTTGTGAATGTCTGCAGGACTGCTAGGGCCATGTTTACTTTAGGAGGTACAATTGCTGTTCCACCACTCCACCTTAAACTGCACAGTTCATTTCCTCTTGCATGTTTCAGGGAGGAAGAAGTCTATTTATGCAGTACCTTCCACTTGAGGATTACAAAGGACAGCAGCTTATTTTCTTCATAACATTAAACCTACACAACACTTCTGCAGGAGAGATACATTTAATTAATACCTCTTTGACAAATGTGAAACTGAGGCAGGTAGGATAGTGTGCAACTTGGCTGCATCAGACAGCTACAAAATGAAATAAAGCATATAGTATAGCACTTCTAATTTGTGTTCTATGCTTCAACAACATCCTCATTTTCCCTCCCACAGTGCTAATTAACTGTAAAGTATGATAGTCATTACTGAAGTTCCACTAAGTAGCAAATGAAGATTCTCTGTTTAATTAGCTTTATAGCTGGGTTGTGGGACAAGGCATTTTCCTAATTAACAGGATTAAATCTAGACTGGGCAGACAGGAATGAATGTAATTAAAATTTAATCTTCCTCATCCTGAAAACAGGCTGCCCACAAAATAGAGAGCTTTGTGTAAATGCTCTTAGAGCATGGAAAGGTTGAGACAGGTTTCAACACATTTCTCTCATGTCACTTTCTCAATTTTCACCTGTTATCTTCACAATTTCACGAAGAAACCTGTCTTCCAACACAGATGGTAATCTGTCACATATGGATTTAGGTGTCAGCTATTCTCCTCCAGGACATATCCACTCTGACATTATCCACCAACCAATCAATAAAAGAGTCTGCCGGGCTGCCAAGAGATCAATCACCTTGTAAAACAAACATTATGTCCTATTATTTTCTTATTACAGTTAATTAGATTTATAAAACACAAAAACCATTGCAAGTGAAAAACTCAGAAATGCTGTCATAATAGGTTAGGCCCAGATTTCTCATTTGTAAAGGGGAAGGGATTTACAAAATCTAATGTGAAAAGAAAGGATTTTCATTTAAAATTTTCACTGAACACTGAATTCTTTTCTAACCTTAAAAACATGTTAGTGCAATGCTATGAACCCAAACAGTGCAAGCTGAGGCTGTGACACCAGAATGTGAAGGGAACTGGAGACATAAAGATACAGACTGATAGTCTTTTCAGAGTCTAGGCTGAGCGAAATGTTGAAACTACCCCTCCCACCCAGTGCCCCTCTGCCAGAAGCAAAGATAAAACTCACAGGAATCCCAGGAAATAAAGCTACTTTTCCTCCTCCTGTAACATTTTATTAATCAAAATGCTTTCATCAATCAAAGTGCTCTTTATTAAACATTGGAGAGGGAGAAATAAGTGTGCTATTCAATCTCCCGTGTGTACTTGGGGACACCAAAGAATGTGTCTCTGTTTTTTACAGAGCATGTGAAAAGTACAGGACATCAGATTTTGGGAAACTCGGCTGTACCTGTGGCCATGTGGGTGAGTACAGGCAGATTTGGAGGCTGTGGGTAAAACAGTGGGAGAGAACTGTGCAAATACATTGGCCTGACTGCTTACCTTCCTTAATTATTCACACAGCCATTACCACCAGAATAATTCCATGTGCAATGTCATTATTCACACAGCCACACCACCAGAATAACTCTATGTGTAATGTGTTTGCAGCAGGAGCTGAGGCAGAACTAAATGGGTTGCTGCAGGTTAATAACAAGAATAAAAGAGTTAATTCAGTGTTTCTTAAGGAGTAAATGACAGAAAACAGAATGGCGGGGCTGACATCCCTGGCCATTTTCACTGTGCTAGGTGTCACTAAAAAAAAAGGCCTGGCTCTTCCTGTATTTAATTTTTCCATATGGTCTGAATGAAGAGCAAAGGGGCAAATGAGATAATTGCACTATTGGACCAAGATATAAGAATCCCTCAGTTTAGTGTATGAACTCAATTTTCATTTACCCATGGTTGTTTTCATTTAGCCCCTTGGAAGTATTAACTGCTCAGGAAAGTTCTGTGCTTATTTCCAAGAATCCCAGTTTGCTTCTAGAAAAGTGTTTGTTTAATTAAATACAATTGTACTAAGGGCAGTTAAAGGTACTGATGCTCTCTCTAAAGTCCCAGTGAAACTGGGCTAGCTTTCCTGGGACAAAGCTACTCCTTCTGAAAGGGGCACTTGAATACAATTAGTCCATCATAATTTAAATAGCTCTTAGTGAATCTAAGAAATTTAGATGCTGACCAAAAATTAACCCTCCAGAAGTTTTTGAAGACACTATTTCAAGCAGCCAGGGATCTGCTCCGTACCAGGGAAGACAGAGGCATCACTGAGAGCAGGATCTAGTCATATTAAAGAAAGAAAAGCTGTATTTTATAATGAAAAAGGCAATGATAAAAGAATGAAAAAAATGCTTTAAGTTTTGAATGTTGGAAGTTATGATCATGTGAGTAGTCAGCTCCCAAGTAATAGAAAGCACAGCACACTTTCCCATAATATACTGTGGTTGTTGATCCTCAGAGGGCTTTATATTGCTGAATAAATGCAAAGTCTTTTCAAGAACTGAAATGCAAAATACGACCCTCTGAAGCATTAATTTAAAGGATTTGGCATTTTCAAAGGGAAGGTTCACGAAGACAAATAACAACTGCAAGTTTCTAGGGAACAGGGATATTGCCTAGTCATGGAAAAAACCCTAACTTAGTACACATGAATTTATTTTGTGGGGATAGAGGAAACCCTTGGGAGGGAATGAAACAGAATGATTTACATGGCAGCTGACCCAAGTCTGCAATTTTTAAATGGAAGATAATTTGTTATATTATATTTGTCTGTCATGAACAAGTCTACAGCAGACAAATGAATTGTATCCCTTTAAACCAAAAAAAAAACCCAACCCCAAGACCCAACTGAAAACCTAAAAGGCAATTCCCTTAAAATAGAGAAGGGCCAGTGAAAGTTTCACACATATTCTGGATTAGATAATTTGCTGCAGCAGTTAGAAGGATTCTGCTCTCCATTCTCCTTTTTTTTTTTTTTTCCAATTCCATTTTCTTATTTCTGACAAATTTTGGCTGTGTTGATATCTAAAATTTACATTTCTTTTTTTAATAAAAAAATAATGGGTTTATAATTTGATTTTTCATTACTGAGGTCTGAAACTTCAACTGTCTCTTGGAAAGTCTGAATCAATTATGTGTCTAAATCAGTCACATACATACTCCTCAGTGTGTGTCCAATTGCTCACTGATTGCCCAACTAGGCTTCTGACCACAGTCACCACCTACCACCAAGAGTTTTCCATCTTTTTCTCCCTCAAATCCTACTCATTCACTCATTTTCTGCTGGCAACCAGCAGCTTTTCCCCCTCTCCAACATCTCTTCCATCATTTACTATGGTCTCTTCTGAGCCTTCCCCTCAGCCAGATACTCTACCACCTCTCTTATCACACACCAACAACAGTCAACTCCCTGTCTGCTCTAAAAAAGTGGGGGAAGAATAGAAACCTAGTTTTGAGTCACTTCCCAGTCTTAGCAAGTCTAGGAACAGCTGTTTCCAGAGCAGCAGGGCAGGCCCAGATGGTTGTGGTTCTCTCTCTGACACAGAGCTTTCCAAAGAGCTGCTACAGCTGCCTGCTGGATGTGGCTGTTTTCCTCACACTGAATTGATCCTGTATGTTCTTTGTCTTGAGACCTGGACAACATCAGTGGAATAGCCTAAAATGACTGCAGCCTCAGCAAAAAGGCCTTAATATTTGCTTCTTTAATCCACATTTAGGTAGTTATTTTGAAAATGCTTTTGTTGCTACCGGGGAACTCCTTCTCTCATCCAATTTGTGAGTCTTGTCCTCCTCTTCTTAAACAACTATCTCTTCTGATAAGCTGAACTTGATTGTTGTTCTCCCATTGGTTACTCAGTTTTCCCTCTCTCAGTCCTGATGTTTGTGATGGTTTATTTTGGATACAGATGGTCTCACATCTTGCTTAGAGTAATATCAAAAAATAACCTCAAAACTGACTCTGTATTTTAATATTCCCTTTTGTCTTTAGACTTTCATTTGTCATTCCTAGCAAATAAGTTCCCTTTGTATTTTCTTTTCTCACCAACTACAAGCCTACCTGTTATCTCTGCAGTGTGCATGTGGATGATTCATGTGCCAAAAACTTCCCTGTAGAGACATTTAGTGGGTCCAACTATATGACTCATCTCAGGGCTTCCCCAAAGTGTGTGCTCTGAAAAACTTGCCAGTACTCAAGCTCTGAACAGGACCACTGTTTTCATTATGAAATTCCTAATTTTACTCTCATTTAATGTTGTTTTTGTTACCTTTTCTTGGTTGGGCAGACATATCTATTGTTTCACAGAATGAAATCACACACTGGCTGCCTTCGGTTACTTGTCACAAATGCCTCTATTTTTTTAATCATATGGTTTTGTCACTTAAAGAGGAGTACTGGTAAGGGGAAGAGACAGGTGATCTAGCTGCTGCAACATTAAAAAAAAAAAATCTGCTGGTTTCTGTAAATCAGTTGAGCAGTTTGAGATTCACACAAATCTGCCTTTACCAAGAATATCTTCTGCTTGCTTCCTGAAAATGGCATGTGATCTCAAAACCCTTTAACGGTGCAGAAGTACTGGATAATGATCAGAACTGGTTTGTCAGAAGGTAATTTTAAGGAAGTTTGGCTATTTTAATGGAACATTTAATTGCACTTTTAATCTATGCACCACACATATATAGAAAATTAATATTTTTAATTAATGTTTTTGTTCCTCCTAAAAGCACTAATATAACTACTGCAGAACCCAAATTTTCACTACTATCATTCTTGACCCGTCTCATGTTCATGAATTAATTTAGGCACTGACTTCTCATGCAAGGCAAAGGTGGCCCTCTGTCCATGCAAAGACATAAGAGGTTTTTGTATTTATTTTTTTCCTTTTTTTTAGGATAAAAGACAGACCTCAGCCACAAGATTTGTATTTGCCTTATGATCAGCATGGAGAGGGAAAAGTTACTTTTTTGTTCTGATATCTGGCTGGTAGTGGCTTGTGATTACATCTGATCTATTTTCTGATAGCTCTTTGCTTGCAGGTACAGAGAAGCAAACTCAAATGGGGCTTATTTTTGAACACACACACACACACACACACGCTTATTTCTAGTGGCAAACACTGGGAAGGTAAACTGCTGTAACTTGAAAGCAGAGTTGTGTATGGAATCTGATAGAAGTAGAGTTGCTTATAATGAGTTATGAAAACTGGATCTTGATTTGATTATTGGGAAATTTATTCTTGGCTGAAGTTGATGAGAAGTAGAGAGAAAGCCATATTGGGGGGAGAAATGGCTCAGAATGAACCACTTCAGTAAACACGTATGTGTTGCTAAAAGACAACACATACTTTAATAGCTAACTTCTAAACCTCTACTCCCTGAATTCAGCCAGCTTGTGGACTGGCTTTGACAAAATCATTTGATAAAATCATTTGGCTTTGGCCTACAACTGAAAAAAATCAAGGCACTCTGATTCCCCTGGAGTCACACAAAGTGGAGTCTACAGAAAGGCCTAAGGATGACAACCTCTGTTTTAAAAAATGAAACAGCAAATTTCAGTGCCTTTTCTACTGAGGTTCTTGACTTGAAATCCCATGAGCATTCAGTTTTCTGAAATGTCTGAGAAATTTTCCCCTAAAAAGTCAGAAGTTTATCTGACTTCTTACCCTAAAACATTTGTACTACTTGCCACTCCCAAGGATCATGGTTAAAGTGGTTTATGTGCTAGGGTCAGCTTCTCCATAGAGAGCCTAAGCACTAAGTGTATCTTAATCTTGTTCCACTTGCAGAGTTGGGCAAATTTTTTTCCAGCAGAGTAAGTTAAAGTATGCTGAAAGTCTTTCCCCCAGGTACTTTTGACAGACTCTAAGCAACTCTGGGATACAGAGCAGTATACTACAGCTCTGGGATATCCCAGACTGATCCAGCCCAGATACCTTCATTTATGTGCAGCCATCAGAGAGATGCTACTCATCAGCTTAAAGGAAAAGTTGCCCTCACTCACTCCTTGTCACTGCACCTTTGACTAAGGGCAGGCTAAGGGACCACCTCCTATATGCTCTTTTCCAAATCAAACTATGAATCCAAGGCACTGTATCAGCAGAATGTTACAAAATTGAATGTTCTGTACGCCACATTTCTCTGGCATGAAGCACTGACATTATGAACCAGAATCAAATGTTAAAAGTACAATCACTCTATTAACTACCTAAATTTTCTCAAAGACAAGACATGTAAGTAGATGGCCATGGTGCAATGATCAAGGAAAATGTAATCAGAAGAAAAGGGAATAAGACAAGCAGGTCTCTGCCCTTTCTGGCTTTGTCAGACGTCCTCTTCAAAAACCCACTGCTGCTTGTAATTCTGAAGCTGACATTTATGCTGACATTTGCTGGTACCACAGCACTCTGACTGCAGAGGAGGTGATGACTGTCAGCTACTTCTTCCATTTGAGTTTATTCTTTCACAACATTTGCATGTATGTTTTTTCTTTCTTTCTTTTTTTTTTTTTTTTTTTGAGAAAGCACTGGAAAATGGTAATGGCTTGTTATGCCTAATGGCTCATAATGCTTATGTTCCTCAAAAACCCTATGTGTCTGTGTGGACAGAGGGGAACTGACCTCTTCACATGTGCTGAAAAAAAAATTCATGTTGCTAGAGAAAGGTGAGCTGGGAAAAGCTCTCTTTGTAAGCCCCAGGACCTTGCACTGTGTGGAGCATCACAGATATTGCACACACTGTTCATGGGAAGTACACAGAAAGAAGCTGTGGATTCAAAGCAGGAGTAGTCAGACAGCTATGAACAGATTTGCCTCTAAATGTTAAAGTTTAAACTCTTCAGGAGATTATTTAAATTCCTTACTATTTAAAATGGTGATGTATGTGTACTAGTTCAAACAAGGAAAGCTTTGTATTTGGGTGACTACTTTCAATCACTTTACAACTAAGGAGAGAAAAAGAAGTTTATTCACATAAAATCATTTGGGTCTGTCTTGTATTTTTCTCTTAAGTCAGATCCATTTTAGTTCAGAAAGCTTGCTCCAAACTTACAGTCTTGACTCTAAAGGCATTGAGACCCCTATTGTTGTGAGAAGCGTGACCATATTAGCCATTAAAATTTCATCTGCCTTAGTGTAAACTGGACTGATGCATATGTTTTAGAGGTTTTCTTGCACTGGGGTATATTTTATTGTCCAATTTGTATGAACATGTGAAAAAACTGTCAAACTGGCCAGGGATATTAATCAAACAAAACCTGAATTTATCAAAGGTACTCTGACAGCAAAACTATTGTGTTAAGGCAACAAATGATAAAAACATAGTACACTGAAATTTACCTAATCAATCACAGTGAAATAAAGGTATTATCATAATTTGGGCAAGCTACTAGTGGATGCACGAGATTAGCACCTATATCTTACGATTAATAAACAGTAAAAATAACCTGTGCTCTGGCTGGTGTACTTTTTTGAAAAAAACAGGAAACATTTTCACTTTCATATGAATTGACTGGGACTGACAAGATTCAATTCCAAGTGCTCTAGTCAATTTAATCAAATTTACAGAAAAAAAAAACTGAAACAAATTTTAAGTAATTTCAATCAATGGAATTATGGAGGAAATCATAACTGTTCACAGATACTCTGTAGCCAGGAAATTAAGCCAAATTGGCCAGCTGAACTGCTCACTGTGAGCTTTTCATTAGTCTTCGTGTGTTCTGAATGAAAAGAGAGGAAAGCCTTCAGCATCTGAGTCATAATCTTATATCAAACTGATGTAAAGCATTAATTGAAAGTATTTAATTTAATGAAACCTTTCAGTTCATATTTAACAAAACATGACATGCTTTATTTAATTGGAACTCATTCTCCAAAAAAACTCTTTTCTCACAGAAACAATCCAATTTTCAAAATTGAATTCACCTTCAGGGTTTCATTTTTTTGTGTACTCAAAACTGATTTTAAACACATTTTTTGAGGCTGCAATTAAGCAAGATAAAAAAATGTAATTACTATATCAAGCTAGCACAGCCAATGCAAAATTTCCCTTTAATTTCAAATAAACTTTGATGCAGTTCTTTGAGATTTTTCATTAGTCTCTACACTCCTGCTTTTTTTTTTCCTTATTTTTTTTTTTTTAAATTTTTCCTAGATTGCTTAATGATAAAGGAGGTGTCAGAGCTGAGTTACTGGACAGATCGTTCACTACTCAGGCATTTCTGATACTCCCACCGCAGCACAGTCAAGTATTTAAGCGCGTCAGTGCCACATTTCTTTGCTACATTGGAATGCTGAAGGATGGGGGCCTGTTTCAAGGAAGTGGAGAGCCCACCCCATTGCTGGGTCACCATGACAATGAGACAGCACGAAGGAGAAATGTTTGCCATGCAGGAACGTAAACCCAGCGTAACACTGCTCTGATTAAATATGCCAGAGCGCTGAGAAGGGCTGACTGAGTGTCACACAGCCAAGAAAATGCTCCATCCCTAGGTGGGGATGTGGAGGGAATTTTCTGTCTCCTAAACACATCTGTGAGATCACCTGGGCTTAGCACAGACCTGTTCCTGCACAGGAATTTATCCTGTTGCATTTAGTCACAGCTGGTGGCAATTATGAATGTGTAATACCACATTGCTACTAAACCCCCTGACATTCCAGCCCAGCTGACTATCCCAACATCTTATTGTCAGGTTCCTTTGTTTTAAGGGTAGATCGTCACAAGATGCCAATTAAATGACGAAATACTGGTGAAATGATACAAAACAAGAAATCAACTGACCAAATGATCCACATCTTGCTATTATCAAACATCTATGGAACATGCAAAGTGAGGTAGCATTTTATGGATGTTTGTGGGAAAGTCATAGTTGAGATGTTGCTTTTGCTCAATGACTCTTTGAAATGCAGTTTCTCCTGCTTAAAACTTCCATTTGCTGTGCTACTTGACTCTAGGAGCTCAGCAAGGGCTGCAGCCTGCACAGTTCCTCTCTGTACCTCTAGGTGCAGAGTGCTGGGAAGTTGCTTTATTTGGGCACAAGAGTGCCTGGGGGCACAGTTTCTTTGTTAAGTCCCAGAGCAGAAATGGAGCATTTATATCATACACATGATCATACATTTTACACCATGCTAGAAGCGTGTGGCCCTTCTTCCTGCTCTGATTTTCTTCTTAGAGAAGCCACAAAGGAAAGTCCCTGTCTCTCTCAGACATAATCTCTTGCCATTATTCTCAGTCCTTCTCTACTTTAAGTCCTGGGAGAAGAATTCTCCGTAGCCCAGCTTGTCTGCTGTAGCTGCCTTCAGAGCTCTTTGTTGTTTGATCTAGTTTGGCAGATGGATTTAAACCATCTTCAGAAATCTGTGCTAAGTCTAATCTAGTCTGACTTCACTCCTCTTGAACCCCACAAGTCTTTTGCAAATGAGCCTACTTCATTATCAGTTACCCAAGCTGTATTTTAGTATAATTAAAATGCTGAACTGATGAATCTTCTCATTGAGGGCAGAATGGAGCTGGTTCCATGGAAAGGTCACTCAGCAGGAAGGAGGCACAGAAACCAACAAACAAGGGAGATGAGGACCACAGAACCCCGATATGCTCAATACAGAAGATATTTAAAAGTCGGTAGGAGGTAATGAACAATAAGCATCCTGGGCATCTACATCTTTCAATCTTCAGTCTGCCTTTCTGTCTGAATTGGCTGAATTCTGTGGGATAACTTGGTAGGTATTCAAGGCAGTGACCAACATTGTTTCTCCATGTGTAGCACAATAATCGACAGCATCAAATGAACTGAGCATCAAGCTGGCATCACCCAGTTACAATGTCAGTAGAAATTAAATAGCATTAATTAGAGGGAGAACATGGAACCCCTTCTGCCTGGAATGTCTCTTCTCTTAGCTGTCAAAAGCCTCCATGGTTTGGCTTATTAAGAGCCAAGCTGACAGGAAAGCTGAAGGGAATAAAGGAGCATTCTCCGTTGTGTGCCAAGCCAACTGAGGGAGGATTTGAGTTCAACACTGACTTTTAAAAGACAGCAAAAGGTTAATGAACTTTTATCCAAGCACCATTAATACCTCTGAAGATCATTCTAACTAGACCACAAACAACACTTTTGCTCTTATTTCACTGCAAGTCCAGGTAAATAATGTATGTAATGGAGAAATCAGAGATTTTAAATCAGAGATTGAAAGGGTTTTTCCAGTTTTCAGAAAGCAAAGCACTCTTCCATGACAGTGGACAGTAGTCTTCTTATGTGCTCTGCAGATACCTGTACGTATTCCATGTTAAAATTACCTCCACAACAATTTTCCCTCCAAATTTACTAACATTTGATGTAAACCAGACTGTACCCTGCATTAAAAAAGGAGCTTGATTATTTGAGGAACAATGAACTCTCATTTCTCACTACAGAAGAGATCAGCCTCTTGCAAAACCACTGAAGGCAGATTATTTGTATTACTTAGAAGTTGCTCTCCTACACCTTCCATTCTCTGATACATTGGGAAGGGCCAGGAGAAATATCAGATTTTTAGTCAGGACTCAGTTCTGTGCTCTGTGATTTAAATTCTGCCAGCTTCTATGACAGATCTTCAGAATGGGAACTGTGATATTGCAAACAAAGCATAGAACAATTATTTACATTTAAAAGGGTTTCTTTGCCACCTTTTGGCAAACAAGCATGTTTGCATAAACTCTTTTTTAAGAACTTGTCTTTTCTTTTTTTATGTATACTTGCCTTTTGTGTATACTAAACAATTAATGCTATTTCCAACTACTAAACAAAAACCTGTGGACATCCAGGACAGTAAACTTTTTTTCCCATTACATGTCTACACAATGCCTAAAACTGACTAGAGTCTTGACTGTTGAACAGAACCATCTAGAAATTTTTGTTATTTAGAAAAATAGTATTTCTATTTTGTGAATTAAAAGAAAAATAAATCAATCCATTCACTTGTAAAAAAATAAGGAAGAAATGTGTCAGCAAATTTCCATAAACTACCAGTATAGCAAAAGGAAATCACCTACAAGTGAGCTAGAATTACACATTAATAAATTATCCTACATCCACTTTGCAATATCCAAAAGTTCAGATGTTTCTTTGAGTCTTATTTAAGTCACTTGAATCTAAGCTTCTACATAATTTCATGTAGTTGCTGCACTATGTAAAATGGCTTAGAGAGGAAGATGCCAAAATGGACTAAAAAAAAATCACAGACTTTCCAATAAAAACATTATTTTTGGTGAGCATTTTTTACTATATTAAACCTAAGCATATTAATCATTTTGCTCAACCCACAATTGCACTTTTCAGTTAATATATTAATTCTCCTTCCAGGTCCTCAGCTTTTCTTACATGCCCTACATCTCTACTTTCCCTTAACAGAAAATGGCATATCTTTCTTCTATATTTAGAAACATAAACTCACGTAAAATTATGTCCTATGAGAAACCTCACTTGGACATGCTGTGACGCTCCATGGACTTGAAAACTGTACCCAAGAAAGACAAGATGTGACAGCTCCACGGTCCCTGAAGATGCTTTAAAGGGCATCCAAGAGATAATCCCTTGCTCTTACCACACAGATGTAAAATTACAGCTGGAGGAAACAGGGGACTAGGTATATGAGAAACTGGGGGCCAGTCAAATCAAGGAGAGTAAAGAGGAAAAAGAAATCCAAGGAGAAAACTTGTGCTGATCACTCTCTTTTCTTTTCTAGAGAATGCAGAAGAAGGAATATGCGCACACTGACTTTTTCCTGCCTGGTCTTTTCCAGGCTTTACCTATCAGCAAGGGGAGCCAAGAGGACATTAATGTCACTCCACCAAAATGTTCACTTTTGCCCTCAGGAGTTGCAAATCCTACAGAGTACCGCCTTTGACTGAGGGCTGCCTACAAAAGCTGTGCAAGAAAGCTCACTGGTCAGTTTAAGTGCAGGATCATTTGTGCACAGGTTAAAATGCAAAATCAGTTCAGCTTCAGGAGAGCAGGATCTAGCCCAGACATCTCAAAGTGCAATACATAAGATAAATTTTATTAATTAAATCAAATTCCAAATGTATATTTTACCATTTCAGGATAAAGAGTATTTCCTAAAATGTCCATAAAGGTTAAAAAGAAATGGCTTGTTGCTTTATTAAACCATCTGTGTTAATTTCCAGTGGCTGCTTATTTTAAGAAAGTAAGAAAGAATCAGCAGCATCATAAAAATACAGATCCTGTTTTTTATATTTTCTACTCATAAAAAAGGGGAAAAGCAAAATGTGAAAGAGCTTAGAGCTAAGTTATTTGGTTTGAGGATCAGTAGAATACTTCATTTTTCTGTAGGAATCATTATAGACTTGATTATTATATAAATATAGTTTCATGTTAGTTCTCTGGCCAAATGTCTAAATTGGAATTACTCTTTTTATTCATGACACAATTTCAGTAATAAACATTATGATCAAGCCTAGGTGCATGTTACATTATTAAAATGCCTCATTTTTAAGCACTTGGTGGAATCACTGTTACTGTTCTGCTATGGCTTAGCTAGTCTGCTGACAAAAATGAAGGTTTATTTTTATGTGGCTTGAACTACGATGACTGAGTTTTGATGTGTTCACCCTTAACTATTGACATTGTGTGTGGTGGCAGCTTAAATGTTTTATTTTCAAATGAACAGGCAAATGGACTATTATTTCTATAAATACTAACAGGATCATGCCCAAGCACCGGGATTTTTCAGCCTGGAGCAAGAGGAAACCACACATTTTCTGTTTATTTTTGTGGGTTTTACTATTTTAAGTAACATCAAGCCCTGGGCTGAGGATATTCTGACATTTCTGGTTAATTTGAAGGAAAAAATGTCACAAGAATTTCCCAGCAAGTTAGGTCAACTTAAGTCACTGAGTGATGAAAAATATTCCCTGTGACAAGAATATATGCCATGTCCTCCTGGATCTCCATCTCCAAGTCTTTTGCAAAGAAGCTCAAAAGGAATACACAGGAAAGTGGGAAAATGGGAAAATGGTTGACAGATGGCCTGATCCTACCAACATGTATCCAAATCTCCTCATGTGCCATTGAAGTGTGACTGTGTAGGGATATTTGAGAGCTGTCCCTGCCTCCTTAACTGTGAGCACATGCTGACAGTGCTATCAGATGCTCTTTTCTGCTCTCTTTCCCCCTGACCTCAGCTTTAACACACACACGAAAGACAGAATGGCAAGGCTCTCGTGCTGCCTTTGGAGTAGTAAAACCTGAGCATCAGCTGTGTGGTTTAAACTCCTGCATTTGTCAATGTTATTTTGGTTTTCCTTTGGAGCTGTCTATTTATCTTTTGAAGGTGCAGAAATGACCAAGTATCTGGGATTTTTTTTCTGAGCAATACATGGCTTCACTCAGCAATAAGCAGTGGATTATTCTCAGGTAACAAAGTATTGCTTGACAGTTGTAACTCGCTTTCTGAATAGACAAATGCAGACACCATTAGACTGAGGTTTTACAAAGGTATCAGAATGTCCTTTGAAATGAAAGGCTTTTTGATGCCCTGAGTTGTTCCTCTAAATCTCTGGTCATCTTGAAACAGTTTGACCTCTGCATCTCATTTCTTTGCCGTAATAAAACCCTCTAATAAATAAAAAAGAAAACCAACTGAACCAGGTAAATACATAAAGATTGGGGAAGGAGAAAGCTAATGAACTTAATTGCAATCACTATACCAGTATAGCCTCAACTTAAAAAATATTGATTAAATAACTGTATATTTATATCTTGTACTGGACCCGCTGAAGGCAAATGATGCATTGCAAAGCAAACAGAGGCTGACCTTTGCACGTTTTCCCATCAGGCTGCAGGGTAAATCCAACTGGGCAACTGCAGCGTACCCCTGTCGCGGTATCCTTGCAAGTCCGATCACAGCCTCCGTTATTGACAGCACATGTTTCTGCAGAATGAAAGAGAGACAGAGAGGGAGAGAGAGGGAGAAAGGGAGTGTAATGAAATGCTCTGGGGGAGGGGAAGGGCATTGCCTCTTTGGAGCACTATTACATCATATTAAAAGCAATGTAAGTTTTAAGTAAGCTAACTGAAGTAAGTTCAAGGTCATCAGGGTCCATGTACTGGTTTTGACTGGTAAATCATTTCCACAAGTCATTATTTCTTTTTCCTTCCAAACTGGAGATTTTACTTAGTGCATTTAGTTAGTGTGTTTCAACTCTTTTAGACAATAGGATGGATTATTACATATGAAACAAGTTAAAAAAAAAAAAAAAGTGATTGCCTTTAAAAGCAGAATCAAACATTCTGTTTTGTATCAGTCAATGTCTAGCTGAGGTATATTAAAGTTCACTTTTAAACTATGTTGTAGGCATAATGAACTTTAAAAACAATAGAAAGCAAAGCAGAGTGCTAGACTTGGAACTGAGAATTAAAATCCTTAGTTAAGAAAGAGTTAATGGAAAATGAACTACATATATCACTTTGACAAGAATCTACATGCCCAATCTGTTCTTACTGAACTACAAGTAAAAGGCATCTGGGTTTTGTCCACTTAAAGCTTTTTGCAAATTGAAAGGAGTTTGGAGTGGGTGGGAGGGCATAATTGAGGTCACTGAACCCATTCCAAGCTGTGTCATTGAAATTTCCCAGTGCTTGTAGTATGTAGAAGGGTGGCTGGGCAAACAGAGGCAAGAGAAAGTTGCAATACTTCTGAGCTTTTACTACTACTACTATTACTAATAGTGGGCAGTGACTATTAGGTACCACTAGATTTAAAAAAAGTAAAATCTCCAACTTCATTACAGAAAAAGCAAGCACCCCTCCCTCGCTGCCGTTGTTTTGTGTTACTCATGTATGCACATGCACACACCGGACACATGCATATGCACACATACTCACAAACACATCCATAAAGGAGATAAAAGGCAAGGGAAATGATTAACTTCTCTTTGATCCACAGAATGGAGTGGATGTAAGGATGCCAATTTAACACGCCAGTTTGAACTGTACATTTTTCTGAAAGGTATTTACTTCAGAGAATAAGTCCTTTTAATAGTATCTTTTTCAGTTGCTCTGGATTTAATTAAATTAAAATACCCCACTGCTCCCCAAGATTGCCATTATTCTACTCAGCTCACCTCTTTCCCTAAAGAGGCTTTGTCATTACTTAGATTTACAGACTGCTATTGCTGAATATTCACAGCCTGTGTCACAATTGTACCCTGTGGACAGGTTCTGACAATCAGCTACAGGATATGCTAATTGGGAATTGCCTTAGAACAGTACATTGATCAAAAATTATTTACACAGAACAGAACAGGCTTTATTTTTCTATTGACTAGTACTAAAAGATTTTTATTTTAAAGTAGACTGTGCTTTGCCCTCAAGGTGAACTTAGACTGGCCTTTTTTAGGGACTTTACTGCTTAAAAAAAAAAAAAATTAACTGGGTTTTTTTTTTCCTTTTGCACTGGCACAGGCCTCTCCACCAGCTGTGAAATAAGCTCCTGGCACTTAAGAACAAACTGAAACACAGATTTGGGGCACACATGCATTAACAGCATGGGACAGATCTCTGAGCCCATATACATTCACACATGGTCCTCCAGCTAGATTTTAAATTTTTGTGTCTGTTTGCTATGTAATGACATCATGTAGAGAGAGCTACCAGTATAGAAATGGATTTGCATGTAACTGCCAGGAAGTACAGCTAACAAAGGGATTGATGCTTTCTGGAAAGGATTTCTGAAAATGGAGCTGAGTCTGCAGCTCCTGATTTTCAGGCAGTTCTTGCTCACCTTGCAGGACCTCAACCTAACTGTTTAAGCAATATAGTTTTGATTTTCATCTACTTCTCTGGAAAGTGCTATTTTATAGACTTACAGGCTGAAACATCTGCTTGAAGAATTCTGCAAGTGACAATGCTGGCATTTCCATTTGTACGTGAACATGTGTGTGTCCTCGTAGAACAATATATCAGATAATAATTTTATGTTTCAGGGAAGGCAAAATGTATCAGCTCATTTAAAATTTTTAACTTGTGCACAGTTTAAGAACAGGAGGATTGGCCAGGAGTAAAGAGTTAAGGTTAAAACTCAGGAAAAAGCGCTGAAGATTATGTTTGGCATGGCACTGCAAAGAGCAGTAAATCTTCTGTTAGCAGATTAACTCTGGCATATGAAGACTCCTTTATTGCAGTGTGTCAACACAAGATGAACATAAGCAGTAATATTTCTGCTTTCTGGATGACATCCAGTGAAAATGAATAGACACAACAATTTTTTTTCCCCATGGCACAGATGACTGGATCTATAGGGTAAGGGTCATTCAATGAACAAGAGTTATTTCTACATATAAATAGAAGGAATCAAGCCAGCTTTTCTTACTTTCACACAGATTTAGTAAAACAAACCAAAAAGGGTAAATACCCTGCAACCTTCCTAGCAACTCTGACTTTCATATATGATGAACTCTTAACAGAATGAAGATCCAAGTGAGCAAGAGGACATGTGACAGTACCTCTTACACTTTGGATAATTGGAGAGATGTACTGATGAAATTCCTTAAACTCAAGGTCATGAGAAAACATTGGTAAAAGAAAGCAAACATGAACAGCAGAATGTAGGAAAGAGGCTACATCAAAGACAGGAGCTGAGGGCTACACACAGCACAAACCCAATGCATGACCCCCTGGGTTTCTGAGAGGGATGATGCCGACTCATCCCTCACCTCAGCACTACCAAACCTCAACATATATTTGAAATACAAATACAACTTTTAGGCCTCAAGCCAAGAGCACAAGTAAATTACTTATTTCCATTCTATCACAGTGGAGAAGCTACGGAAGGAAAAGAACAGACGTTAGAAATTGGATCAGGTCTTCATGGTGATATTGATTCTACAGACCATTTTTGCTGAGTTTTTCTTCTCTGAGACAAGCTCACCATTTTAGCCTTTTTTCTTCTTTGTTTCAAACTTTTTTTTTTTTTGTGTTTTGACAAAGTAGCACAAAAAAGAACTGGAAGGCACAACTAAAGCAGTGTCATGTTACTGACATTTAGATTACTTCTGAATTATGACAAAGCTCATAATCTGAAACAACTAGACCTTACTGTTAATTTAAAGTGATGTTTGAAGCCCATCTATGTCCCTACTGAATTCGTACCAGAAAATTCAAGCAGAGAAAGGGATCTAAAGACAAGGACATCTAAAGAAAAGGACATTATATAAGGTGGTCTGGGAGAAATTACATTGTATTATTCCAGTGTAAGCTCCTAATTTTGGAACAATCTGTCATGTGTGTGCTCAATGGATCCACAGACAAGAAATATCTAAAATCATAACCAATGTGCTATGGTTTAATCCAGAGGAACTCTTGCTTTAACATTAGTCCACTGCACTATGGGATATAAACTGCTTCTGGATATTACAATATCCAATTAAAAAGCACAAGCTTGAGCTGCCAGTCCTTCAGCATCAGATCAGAAACATTGACTTAGTTACCAGCTGAAGTGCCTGCAATGGTTTAGCAGAGAAAGAGCTAACCAAAGCAGGTTCTATTTCTAAAGCTTTTGAACTAAACTAGAATCTCTTATCAGGTGGCGACAGGTCACTTTCTTGAAGAGTCACACTAGACAGCATTTATTTGGCTTTGAAAACTATTAAATGCCTGAAACTCTGACCACATCTCATGGTTTGAGAATATTTCTGAAAGCCTGATTTTCAGCTTCTATGAAACAAGTAAATATAGCCATTTAAAATACAAGCTTCTAATAAAAATGTTTGTTTGTGTTTTTTTTAAACAGCCAATTATTTTATAAAGCCAATTTTTCTGACTTCAGTTTATCTCATGAACGAAACAACATGACATGATTTTAAGGGTATTGGTCAAAACCGGGCAAATATTGGATTCTTTATTATTCATTGTTGGTTCAATCTGGACTAAGATCCAAACCAGTTTTATAGGAACTGAGATACAGTGCAAAACAGAACAATATTCCATAGGTCCTTGAGATTAGCAGGGTTACATCTGAGGATCGTTTAGTAATCTACATCTTAACTAGGTCATTCTCTATAATTGATAAATCATGAGGAAAGGTATTAAAACTGGACAACGTAAACACCAATAAGGCAAGAGGAGGGGGATCTAGCACCAAGGTGCTTTATTTAGAGATATGGAGAAGTGATTCTCTGATCTTTTCTGTTACCCATCATGGCAGTCTGAAGTCAACAGGATCCAGAAAAACCCCACTTGTTTTCACACTCCTGATCATAACACAATGTCTGGAAAGAGTGAATAACAATTGTAAATGTAACAGCTGCTCTCAAGAATGTGTGTAAAACATGCAAAGTCTTAACAGAAGAAAAAAACCCAGCTGAAGTGAAAACAAGAGAACTATGCAACCTAAGTGAAAATGGGAGAGGGAAGCCACTAAAGTCATCACCTACATTCAAGGCAGCCTTGCAGCATCTGTCTCTTAGGAAAAGCATGAGAGGGACACTGAATGACACCTTCTTGCTCAGAAAACGTTGTTCTTGGACTAAATGAAATGACTGTTCTGTAGGGCTTATGATTGCCATTTCCTCTGAATCAGAGAGGAAGGCTGGACTGACCCCCTGTCTGAAGGCCTTGTGCAGAAGAAAAGGATTTTTTGCAGCAACTGGTAGGCTGCAGACAAAAGACATAGCAGTCCCTCAAAACAGAGTATTCTCTAAGTTTGCCAGATTTCTATAAACTCTTTAGGTTGACATGGTAAGCAGTAAGTACAGCCAAAAGGAAGACTTGAAAATGGAAAAATACTTTTTTCCACCACCTAGTTCCTATGATTACCCAAATAATAACTCTAACCAAAGGGCAAGTTAAAGAAAACTAGCAATTCAAACTGCCTTTATTTGGAATTCATTTGCAGTGGACTAAAGCTCATTGGGGTCTGCAGAAACAGGACAACTGGACTCAGAATCTGTGCCATATTATTTTGAGCTTATTCTGAGTCAATATTTATGCTAGGCAAGAGCAATTCTTGATGGAGTAGCCTGGAGCTCAGAATTTAGAGAAGCCATCAAGTCCTATCAAGTAAATCACAGTCCAAGCAAAGTTATGAGTAACCGTACTCAGATTGTAATCGTGTCTCCTTCTACACCTGGTCTGAATTTTGCACAAGATCTGAACATGGCATCTTATGCTCAGAATATAACCATCTTGAATTCAGGGGTCAGACACATGAACAAGTTAATCATGCAACTAAAGCTAAATGGTGCAAACAGGATGGCAGCTTCAGTGCACTTACAGTTTTAGCCAGTGCAACAAGAAGGTATATGGATTAATTAGATAATTTTTTTCCTAAAAAGGTGCCTTTGAAGTAATAATTCCTGGCAACTGGAGTGGCAAAAAGGGTAAACTACTCCCAGTATCTGTGTCTCAGCAGATGTGCTGTCACTAAAGCTGTTGTAAACTGCTACTGTCTCTGAATCAAAAGATAACCTGCTTACCTATCCTAAGCACATAAAAATGAGTTTATTTCTCTACATTTAATTGACAGTGAAACACCAACTTTGAACAACTGAGAAAGATTAAGGACGTCTGTTAAAGATAGTCAAATATATGGCTTTGAGAATTTTGAGAAGGTCTAACCTGAAACCATTGATTGCCATTGTGTGTTGTGATTCCTAGCATCACTGTTGTGTTTTGGGACCAACAGGAGGATTCCATTGTGCAAACTATGCTGCCGTTTTGAAAAAGTGATGATGGTAAGTTATTAGAGCAGTTCTATGAGAGGACAAGATCCTGCTGGGCTGAGTGGTACTGGTTCCCTCCCCTTAAGCAATGTTGAATTAATTTAGTTTAATACACATAGTGTCTGGAGTCAACTCAGTCCTTAATTTGTGCCGTGCCTCCCCTCCCCTCCCCACCTGAAAATGCACTTTGCTCCATCTGGCTCAAAGGCTGCCTGTGCAGACATCTCATCTGTTTCCTTCACACTGGTGCCACAGCACAATCTCCACCAAAGAGAGCTCTTTCTGAATTCCAGACACACTGGGGTTTTGAACTGGGGTCCTTTCTCTTCCTCCTAACTTTTATCTAGAGAATCCAGAAATAATTTTAATCACTAGTGGTAGGTGAAGCGCATGACCATGCCTAAAAACAGGGACTAACTGCACAAAAAAACCCTGAATTTAAAAAAACCCACTGAAGATCCCTCGCAAATTCTGATCAAAAATGCACAAATCCTGAAAGCCTGAAACTTGGAAGAGATTCAAACTTAACTCAGGAAAGGCCTTAAAAAAAAAATTCTGTGGATTATAAAATGAACTTGCCTTTACGTAAGAGGGAATATGCAGTATGAGTAAGAAAGCCATGAGACAGAGAACAGATGATAAGACTGCTGTTGCCATCCATAAAAAGAATTTTACTGAAAGTAGCAGTACATGGGGTACATGTGCTATGTGGCAGTAGATCAGGGTACAGGGAGGGACCCAAAGGACAACAAGCACAAGAAGAAACTAAACACAAAATATTTCAATTTTCAGTTAAGGGAGAACTATGCTATTCTCATGCAAATTATGCTCTGTGATGCTGAAAGGATAGAGAAAGAGCATTCACAAGAGTATAATGAAAGAAACAAATAGCTGTGAACAGATGAAGGAGAAACTGAAAGAGCTCCATATTCAGGGAATGAAAAAGGTAAGACAGAAAGGGTAACTTGCAGAATGTGGAGTTCTTCACTTCGTTACGCTTGTCTCCTCATTTCCTTGCAATTTCATGATTGGTAGAATTTTATTTGCATGAAAATAGGATGAGAATTCTGCCCTGCCACATAGGGAATGTGTGAAAAAACAACTAGGTGAATCTTGCACTGACTCATGAACCCCTCAGCTCTCAATTCAGAAAATTTCGATTCCTCTTCAGGGAACACTACATATTTAGGGACTGTCACTTGATAGATTGTATCAGGCGTTTTATAAGCATCCTATGAATCCAGTCTGGCTCTTAAAATTAACACTTGTAGCTGTGGTGCTCTCTCTAGATAGAGAAGCTGCATTTAAGAAAAACTGAAATTCTGAACATCGCTAAGGAGCATTATCTCCTGACCTTGGATAAATACTTTCACTTAAAATGGGAAGGCAAAACAATGGAAGGTATTGCCAGGAATGCTGGATAAGGTCAGAGTCTTTATCATCAGCAAAGAAATGAAAAGGGATTTTTACAGGAAGTAGCACACCATTCACAAACTCAATGAATACAAGTGATGGTAACTCAAGATGAAAAGACTGGTCCTTGGGAGGCAGAGAATACATGAATGACCTCAGGGATTTCTTCCCCCTGTTTGCTATGATTTCATACAGCAAAGTAGAACTGACAGAGGAGTTAAAGTGAGGTCTTGGTTTCACAGGCAGTAACTGAATGATAGAACCTCCTAGCAATATGCCTGCTAATGAAATGTTTCCAATTCTTACTGATTAAAGCACAAAAGAATTATGATGCATACAGAGACACACGCTTGGCCTTCTGACAGTAAGCACTTCTAAGCTGGGTAAAAAGCCATTCAGAAAAATAAAGACATATTTTAAGTAATTGGAAGAATCCTAGGAGGCAGTACAACAAAGCTGGGCACTGAAGCACACACTGGAAAGGTGCTCTTGGCTTAAAGTGACCCTTGGTAGGCTGTAACTGTGATAGAATTTAACTGCTTTGAAAGAACTCTTGAAAATGAACACCAGCTTGTCCATCATCCTGCTCTTTGAGACAGAAACCTGGGAGTAGTATCACTCTCGTTCTATTTTGAAAGAAGACAAAAATAAAGTCTGTAGAATCAGTTTTAAATTCATGTTGGAATGAAACAACGTAGGACTTTTGGAATTTTCTGATGGCAAACCAGAGTTCATACACTCTTTACTCCAATGTTTGGTAGTTTAGACATTAAATTGCATGTTAGATACCCAGGTCACATTTTCTATGCTTTTATGTTTACTGAAACTGAAAAATCCCTACCTTTTATCAAGCTATTGATTACCAATAGTGGCTCCAAGGGTGGAACATATACATGAGGCAATAATGAGTTAGTCTGACTTTACAGACCAACATTTTTCTTGAACAGGGGTGGCAATGCACTGTGAAAGGGTCTTTAGAATAATTTCCTAACATTTCAAATGAATATTCTAACAAGTACGTTCTGTCTGTGTACATTCTATCTCCCTATTTCTGAAGACCATTCCAGGCAAAAGCACTGTGAAAACCCAGAGTTTCTCCACAAAATCTACTTTCAAGAAAAAAGCCTTGTGACAGAAAGCTCTCATCAGATTACAAGATTCTTTAAGGTTAAGAATGTGTGGCTGTCATATGTTCTACAGCTCCTTTTCCTGAGCTGCAAAGAAGCTAAATATTGCTCTACCACAGAGTCCTGAAATCCAGAAAATTATGAGATTTCCATATTATCTACACTGTGACTGTGTAGTTTATACAGTATTTCAAGATAGATTCTACAGATTCTATAGTATTTCAAGATGCTTGATTTTGAATAAGTTATTCACACTGAGTCACCATCAGATCTTAGGATGCTGAAAGACTATAGAAGGAACACTTCCATATTGATACGCTGCCATTTTAAACATGGCAGGAGAAAATAAATTTAAGTATGAGACTCTGGTAATTGTAGTTAACTTTGTGGATTCTATTTTCCTGTAATCAAAAAAAAAAAAAGCTGAATGTCTCTACTGAAGAGAAAACACTTGATGTTCAGGATGAATAGGGCAGTCTAATCCTTAGATAACTGGAGGTTAAGAAAAGATGCCATATGGCTGACTATTAAATTCAGATGATTCAAGGCATATGATGTTGAGTAATACTTTTGGTTCAAGTGGCTAAACCCAAGCTCTAAATTTGTAAATCTCTCTACCTTTTTTGATGTAACAGATGTTTAAATGCTTGCCTTTGCTATAAATGCTGTAAGCCATGGCACAAGCTCAAGTTGTGGGGTTTTTATTTAATATGATACGAGCAGCTCATTAAAATCCATTGTAGGTACTGGGCTAAAGATATGAAACCTAAACAGCTTTGACCAGGAGAGGATAAGCACAGTTACCTTGGCTGGGGTGTCCAGGTACCTTCAGGAGGCACAAGAGTGGATGAAAGAGCTGCCCAGCACAGAGAGAAGGGAGTACTGGCATGTCATTAAAGCGGTTTGAGCAGGTCTTGCACTTATGATCTATTATTCTGAACTGGCTTTGGCTGTTTACTGCAATGTTTGGGATCCTTGGAATAGAGCTGATGGAGAAGAACAATTTCCACAGTAAGCAAATGCAAACAAAGATATGATTATGCCCCACATAACTTGCAGGGAGGATATTCTCTGTCATAGACTAATCCATGGCAGAAATGCCCAAATTGCAATTTCCGCAGTTCACATCTCTAGCTATTGCTGTGCAGAGAGAATGGTCTTAGCTGACTCCTCACTTACTTCTCCAGGTAGGTAGCTGGGTGCTCATAATAATGCTCATATCACCAAAAAGATAATGAAAGAGGAAACATCTGCAGAAGTCAAATGATTCTTGCTACAATGAGGGAAAATACAGAACTAGTGAAAATACTACGTTATTTGCTGCTTAAGTGCCAGGAATATAGCCAGACCACAGCCCTGCCTGTGATCAACTCCTAGGAAATCAGAGATAAAATGTAATGCAGGTGCACATACATCCCAGCCTGGCAAAGCTGGTCCTTGCTGGTTTCTAAATGGCACTACAGAAGCAATCAAGGCAGATGTAAAATTGAGAAGTAACAAAGACCAGCACAGTTCCAATGCACTTTACAGCTTATACCAGCATTTCAGTTGACAGTAGAATACTTTGGAGGGTTCTTAGGAACCAGTTTCCAGGGAAGAGACTTGCATTACTCTTTTTGAAGTAGGTTGCAAATGATCTTACTGATGACCAAGAAGTTGGTGTCCAATGGTAAAATCCTCAACTGCCCTGACTCAAAATTAATTGAATATGTCTCGTGAAGGAGTGAATTTCTTGCAGTTTGGATTTCTGAAGACACTTCTAGGAGTGGTATCCATTTTGCTTCCCTTAAGCGTGGAAGGGAAATAACTACAATTCCTCAACTTCAGGATGGGCTTGTTGCACTGTTGCTCTTTGCTATACTTACAAGTACTTTGTACACCCCTCCTGTGACAAGAAGGAACCAACTTTTTATCTTCTAGAGTCAGAACAAGAATGTTTTATGGTAGAAGTGAGTTATTACAACAGTGATCTCAGAGAAGAGATCATTCTACAACTTCCTGAAGGGTGGGTGTGGTCAGGTGGGGGTCGGTCTCTTTCTCCAGGCAGCAACTGACAGAACCACAGGACACAGTCTCAAGCTGCATCAAGGGAAATATAGGTTGGATATTAATAAAAAGTTTTTACAGAAAGTGTGGTAAAGTTCTGGAATCCCTGCCCAGGGAGGTGGTGGAGTCACCATCCCTGGATGTGTTTAACAAAATACTGGATGTGGCACTTGGTGCCATGGTTTAGCTGAGGTCTTAGGGCATGGGTTGGGCTCAATGATCTTGAAGGTCTCTTCCAACCTATTGATTCTGTGAATTCTGTAAAGAATGAAAAAGGGATTGAAGGTGAGGAAGATGCATATTGTTGGCAGTTGTTCTGAAGTCAGCTCATGGTCCCAAATGGACCTAATTCATTGACTGCTAAAGAGTAGAGGAAGGAAAATGAAACATAGTGAGAAATGAGTCAGGTCTGCCCCTTCAAGAAGAGCTGACCAGAGGACAGGATCTAACAAACAGCCTGCACAAAACATCATGGTTGTGTTGCTAAAACACTTTATAGATTCATACAGTCTAATAAGGCCTGTGATGATTGCGATGTAGTGAGCAACTGCATTTTGAAAGACAATATAAAAAAATACTCCATAAAATTACTTGGTTTGAAGAGTTGACATAGAGGGCAGCCAAAGAGCAAAGCATTATCTCTGACTAGGAGAGGAGGAGTCCTTGGGTCTAAATTTCAGACAGTTCTACAGTTCTGTTTCCTCAAAGAGGAAGTTTCCAGCTGCTTGTCACCTCTTTGTAAGCACTTGATTTGTAATAAGGGAGCCTGATGACAATAACTGATGCTATGAATTCTATTTCTGTGACTAGAATATCAAGTTCTAAAAGACTTCTAAAAAGTTTCTAAAAGAAAGCTTCAGGATATCAACAGACAATTGCTCTATAAAAACCCTGCAGCCTTTTCAAGTGAAAGACAGTGGCCAAGGAAAATTAAGACCATAAGACTTATTTATTTACAATTTGTTTAATGATAAAGCAGCTAGGCTGCTGGATGATTTATTTTTACAGTTTAGACTGTCATGGGGCTGCTGGACTTATGAATTCTATCCAGGACTATAAAATCAAAAAAGATATATGGAAACATAAATAAAACCACCTTCCATTGCTGAAAATGGGACACTGGACAAAATATTTTGAAGGTTAGTGTATTAGTAGGCTTAACTGGAATGGTTCTTCTAAAGTTGTGTGCCCATACTAGAATGGCTCTCATACAGGTAGACAGGGCAGATATACTGTGATTCACACTCATTCTGGATTTAGACAGAAAAGTATGCGAAATGCACCAGTCCACTTCTCTAACCAGGTAGGGCAGACTCATGCTATGATGCTATAATAGAAAAAACAGTTGTAGCAAATGGGTTCCAAAGGAAAAGAAGGTAAAGGAAGATGGAGAAGGTTGCTGTGATGCTCCTAAGAAACACAAAAAAAAACTTTCAGAAAAAATTCTGCTATACCACACAAAACAGAGATTTTAACATAATTTTAAGAGCTGAAGGCTGTGCTCAACTAACTGCAAGATAAATGACACCAGATGTTTAAGATGACCTGAAGACATTGGTTGTGCCCGTCTGCTTTGTAGCAAGTGCAAGGTGTTCTGCAAAACAGGGAATGTAAGAGTGCCTTAGAGATGATGGTCCAGCTCTGCTTTTGGAGCTGTGCACTTCTGCAGGATCCATGTCCCTCCTCAACTATGGAATGCTCACAGCTCAAGGTCCAGTTCACAGCAGCCACCATGGAACCGAGGCAGGACCTCTCCAGGAAGCCCCCTGGAGTACAACTAAAGCTGCACTGCCTCTACTCCATGATGGCAATGGCCAAGGGGAAGTGAGGAAGAGGGAAATGAGCTGTATGAACATTCACTGACCAGACAACAACCATTCAGTGCCATCTCTGGAATGGGAGCACTCTTGACTGTGAATCCAAGTGCTTTTCTCTGATCCAGGGAAATAAGTGACAGCTTAGGGTCTGTTCAAACATTACGAAAAAGCTGGATGGAAATTCCTAGGCATCTTTGGACAGTTCTAAAGGGAAGTTTCTTGTAGGTCATCAGAGAAGACCAGTTTCTCATCTGCCTCAGAAGATCTAGAAAAGAATGCATCTAACAGGAAGGAAAATTGTGTATTTACCTAATTTTCTCTGTTTAAGATTTAGCTACAAGCCACAGGACTACAGCATGACCCGGACACAGCCAGTCTGAGGTGGCCAGTCTTGGTGTAGCAAAACAACTGCTATAGGCAGCCTTGTCTGACAGCAACACTGTTCTAAAGCAATCTTGTCAGGCTTATTCTGAGCCTTGGCTGACTTCAAGGTTATACAGATCATAGTAATTTTGATAGCATGCAGCAAATGACAGGGAACTAGCAATTATCATCTCAGGACTTGCAACTGAAGGCACCTTTAATCAGATTACTAAAATTAGATAAAGTTGTCTACTTTTCCTACTCTCCCAAGACTGTCTGCAGGAGGGTCAAGAATCACAGTCTATTTAGAAAAACTGGGAAAAAAGTTTCCTGAGGAACCTCCCAGTACTTCCTAAAACAGCTGTTTAGAAAACATCTGAAGACATATGGAATTTCATGGAAATGCCACTACACTTTGGAAATGAGTAAGAGTGCATTTAAAAAAAATAAAATCTGAGTATCAGCAATCAGCAGAAACAAATAAGTAAAAAAGTCCCTAAATATTAAGCCACCCACTCAGATCTCACTCATTAATTAAATTTATTTTCATCTCCAGTTAATGTTTTTCTAAGGAATCAGTGATTTAAACACAGCATGTCCAGAAACTCTCTGCTAATACAGGAGGTACTGAAGAGTTCAACAGTGTATTTTGCAAACTGGATTTTAAACTATCTCCCTAAGCCTATTTCTACGGTCTATGTTCAGCTTGGAACTTGCAGACCTCGTGTAATTAAGAAGGCTGTTACTAATATTTTTAATGCTAAATTTTTAATGCTATTTTCCTGGACTCTTGGAAGCAGTGTGAGCTTATTTTCAGGTTGGATATTTATTTTTTTCAGAGGGTGAGGCATCAACACAGTGCACTATGTTGCTCAGTACCTCTAGAGAGTACTGCACATACTATTTGTGGCTGGGCAAACTCACCATTGAGACCCAGAGGGTTGCATTTTTTAGTGGTCTGGAGGCCTTTTGGCACACTAATTTTCATGACTTCTTGTGAGAATATGGGTCTCATTGAAATTATAGCTAAAAGTGTTAACAGCAATTTATAAAGCACGACGAGCTGTCTCATAGCTTTTGTTATGTTAAATTATTTGAATTTGTGTATCATTTAAAAAAACTATATGGGCCACTTGCTAGGTCTGCAAACCAATTGGAAATGAATAATCATGGATAATCTAAAAATAAAGGAACAAATGCCCAGATTTTCACATGAAGGAAGATATTTTACCTCAGTCTTGTCATCTAATATCCTTACAACGTCATAACACTATGCCATTTCCTAATCATACAGTGATTGTATGCTGGTCTCTGGGTAACTGGACTATTTGTCATGGATGACAAGATACAAATGATATGGAAACTTTATAAATATTTCCACCTACTGCAACTATTAGCACAGCAATCAACTAAATATTCAAAGTGGGGCTTTGGTCTCCTCGAGGTGGTTACTCCAGATAGGTATGGATGCTCACAGGCAGAGCTGAGCTTTCCAAAGGTTAGCAGGACAGTCTGCAAAGGACTCAGTGGTTTTAAGAAAAGACATAGCAACGCTGAGGGAAGAGACCAGAATTTTGTCCTGCCAGAATCTCTTCTGTGGTGATGAATCCCTGTCATGTAAGTGGGTCCATTGGGTACACCTCACCAATGGCCACTATGTTTAAAACCTAGCGGAAATAATTTTATGAGGTGGGTGGGGCATCAGAGTGGAAAATACAGATAAATAAACCACCTGAAAACCTCCAAGCATCACTCAGCAGTCTGTGCTGCGCTGTGCTCTTTGTCTCATGCAAAGTCTGGCAGAGGTCCAGCCACTCGACCCTTTCTATTCCCAAAAGGTCCTTCCCACTAACAGCCAGAAACGTAAAGTGAAGGAGACCAGGGTGAGCAGTGGGTTAACTGAGAGCAAAAGCTAAAGAATTATCTTCACTGTTCAGTGCACTTCCTACTCTGTTCCATTCTCAGGCTCCAACAACACAGAGAAACAAGCCATGCCTCAGAAAGAAGAATGTACAGAAGCCCACTAGTCACTAGGGAAAGATCTTTCAGTGGTTACTAAAATAGCTGCACAAAGGAAATAGATGAATTTCCAGTCATAACATTTACATTTTAATCAAAAGAACAGGAAATTTTAATTAGGCAAATACACTTGCTCATTTAACACCACAGATGTTACAGAACATAGTTTTATGTCATCATCATCCACTTTTCAGTCAATAGGCAGTCTGCAACAGGAGATTTTTCAGGAATTTGTACAGCAACACACACACAAACACACAAATCACATGTAAAAAGTAGCTTGCATAAGCTAAGTAAGGTTAATGGCAAAAGCTTCTTTCTATGCAGAGAAAATTGAGCATTAAAGCTGCAGCATTAGGAAAAAAAAGTTTAAAAATAAAGAATGAAGTTGTACAGCAGATGAGAACTTAACAAAATTGGTGACCTTTCCACACAGATGAAGTCAGGTTAAAAAAAACCAGACCAAACCAAAACCAAGGAGACCAAAACCAAATGAGACCAAAAGAGAACCTCCCCCCCACATACATACAGACAAAAGTGAGAGCACAACAAAGGAAGTGGAAGAAAAGTGTTACCCATAAGTAGCCGCCGTTTCACCCGCTTGTCCACATCAGCTACTGACGTGGCATTGTACTCA
Organism: Onychostruthus taczanowskii; assembly: GCF_017590055.1. Classification (NCBI taxonomy): domain Eukaryota; kingdom Metazoa; phylum Chordata; class Aves; order Passeriformes; family Passeridae; genus Onychostruthus; species Onychostruthus taczanowskii. The sequence goes on from NW_024507546.1 coordinate 252,923, forward strand.
GAACTCTCAATTGCAGCCTCATCCTTCTCTAAAACACAAGTAAGGGACAAACATGGAGCAGTTGGTTAATCACAAGCCCAATTTTCTGCTGCCTAAGACAGTTTCTTGGCATGGCACAGCCAAAGCCAAGAAGCAAGGCATGAAAGCACTAAATCCCCGTTAGAGAGTTAATTCCCTTTGAGAACCCAGGAAAATATTAAAAGGGTGTTTAGGGAAAGGAGGAAGAAAGAGGGTGGGAAGGAAGAATGATCAGCTCAGAAGTAATTAATCACACAGAGGAAGCTGGATTTCTACTGGAAAACAAGACAGCTAACATGGGTGCCCCACAGAGGTGTTAATGACGAAAATTAAAATTCAGGAAGGCTAGTCAAACAGACTACCAAAGACAACCTAGGCTAATGGGGACACCAGGATCTGAAGGTGGCAGGCAGAAGACTGGGACAGAAAGAGAGAGCGAGAAGAGTCCGGTGATGGATGGGCACAGAGGCACCACAGCCTTGTACACATCGACACACTGAGAAACAACAACAGCATGCAAGTTAAACAACAACAACAACAACAACAACAAAAATAAACAAACAACAAACCAAACAAACACAAAAAAAAGAGATCAATTTGGGCAGTGCTGGTTGCCTGCTTGTCTATGAAACACTACTAGCTAAACATTCAATGCTAGGAAAGATATTGCAAGAACAGGGTTTAGTAATTTTATTAGCATGCAGTGAGCAGGATGATGTCATCAAAGGTCACTTTACAAGGTAGTCTCTGACATCCTACATGTAAGAGGTTCGTACAGCATAATGAGGACTTTGGTTATACTTCATTAGAAATACACAGAAACAGACACAAATGTGGGAAGAGATGATCAGCAGGTGAAATAAAATTAAAGATTTACAGGAGAGCAATGGAGGAGCAGCAGCTGGGTAAATAAAATGATCTGTAGGAAAAGGGAAATGCTCATTAGGAAAACAAAAAATGAAAATGCAAGTAGGGACTTTCACATGCAGCAAACATAAAACAAATAAAAGATTAAGACAAGCAAACAAAGACAAAATATGTTAGACAAAGGGTCAACAAGTATTTATCTGGCATTGCAGAAGTTTGCATTCTTGCAGTGATGCCTGGAATATGTACACCACTGAAGACAGCAAATACTGGAATCACTGAAGTGAGGAGGAGGAGGAGGCTGGCAGGTTTTGTTTGTGGCAACTCTACATGGTTGAGTGGTAACAAGAAGTTGTTTTGTTTTGTTTTTAACAAGTTTTAGATGGGATAAGGCTGCAATAGAGGCTTTTGTTTGAGTTTGTTTATTTTTTTTTCTCTGTAAATAATTAATAAACGTCAGTTATCAGACAAGACAGGCAATCAGGAACCATCACCAGAAAGCAGGAATAAATAAATGTAAAGAAAAAAAAAAAGAAAAAAAAAAAAAAAAGAAGTATTCTAAGAGAAAGAACTATTTTAGAGGGAAGAAAATCAGCACAGGCAGTAATATGTGACTTACATCACAAGACCAAAGAATGTAACATGGAGTTGTATGTATTACATTACAAAAATGGGAAAAAAAGGTGAAAAGAAAATAGATGGAATGTAAACAGCTTTTAAAATATTTTTTTACATGCTGGATAAAATAAAATATCAAAGGATATTAGTGAACAATAATAAATAGAAGATCATTTATCCATTCAATAAAACCTGCTCTCAAGGCTCTCACTCTTGCAAGTTCTCCTCATCTGGAATTGCCACAGGACAGGGATTGCAGGATGGAGCTCTCTGTTATCAGAGGCACTCACTGCACTCAGACACACCTTGTGCAGACAAAAAGGAGGCAGAGCCCAGTACTGAGCCCTGCTCAGCTTCACCTCTGCTAGCATAAATCTCACCATGCCCCACAATTTGTGCTGTTAAACCCTTCAGAAGTGAGCAAGGCTCTGGGCAGCCACAGAGCTTTATGCCATGGATCTGACCAAGACAGACTGGCTAAAGGTAACTGACAGATTTCCATGGGTGTCAAATGCTCTCTCTTGCAGTACAGGAGAGAAAATACAATAAATATGTGTCTGTGTTTTTCTAACCTCAGGAAATGACTAAGAATTTGTAAGAACTTGAAATTATACAAACAAAAAAAGTCATCATATCCGCAATGCCAATGAAAACCATTATGGACTTCAGGTTCTGATCTGTAAGAATTTTCAGATGTTAACTTGCATTATGCAAAAATGCACTTTTTAATTTATTTTTTTAAAGTGGAGTGGAAGGAAATGGAGTTAAGTAAGTCATACATTTTGTAATCATAAATGTTTGCAAAGCATCTCCCAAGATGCTCCATGTCTTGACTGGCTCTTTCCTCCTGATATTCTGAATGAAAGCTTAGTCACTACAAGTGTTGCAGTTTTTAGAATCATTAAACATACGCCAGGGAAGAAAGCACATAATGATGACTCCTTTTCCCTGGTATCGGCTTAGAAAGGGAGGTAATTTTTCTAACCTTGCTCAAGCAAGGAAATCTTGACTGATGAAAGTGAACTCAAGAGCTGAACTTTCATTCAAAATGACGAATGTTCTATACCTTTTTACTTCAAAAATAGTTGCAAACAGAAACAAAAGTCACAAGCAGGTAACAAAGGGATACTTAATTAATAAACATTTTGACAGAACATGCTCAAATGCCTCTCTGTGTGCCTGGCTGAGCCAGGAGCTCCTGGAACACCCTTCTGTCAGCTGCTGGAGCACCCCTCTGTCACACAGGCACCACACACACACACACACACACACACACACACCACAGAGATTCTGAGCAACCCCAAATCAAACGTGCTGTGGAAAAGTACTCACCAATGCAGGTTCGGCCATCTGAGTGCAGGGCATACTTCTGATGACAGCCACACACAGGGCCAGTATCTGTGTCATCACAGGTGTGTTGGCAGCCTCCATTCCCATAGTTACAGGTTACTAGTTAAGCCCCAAATGAATGTGTATAAATGTATATATAAATAAAATGACAATGAAACCAATTAGTCTTGAGAGTCTTTCAGAACACAGAAGAGCAGTAACATACCAAGACATAAGGCAACATAACATTTGTGCTTGCAATTATTTCTATTTTTTCCTTCTGCCCTCTTCCTTCTGCCTGTCTCATGCCCTAGCCTCAATCCATACAGTGAAGAAAAGAAAGAAAAAGAAAAATAAAAGCATTTTTCCCACTCTGTTTGTATTAATAATTTTAGTGTGACTCTTAGCCAATTCCATGTCTTCCTAAAAGTTACATGCTTCATATCCATGATGAAATTAACAGTCTACCAATACAAATGTATAGTTTCAGGTCTATAGACAGCATCTCTCTGTCATTGCCCTGTTATTCTCTCAATAGAGGAAGCAGAGACCAAGCAGCAAGGACAGAACCACAAAAGTCTTGAAATCTACTATAGCAAGAGCTGGACTTCCTAAAACAACATGCTTAAAAATAAACCAGGAAATGTTGGGGTTTTTTTTTTCTTCTCTGCAACCAAAAATACACAGTTGTTATGGCTCTGCCGTGTGCTGACCTCAGCCAGGAAGGAAGCACTGGAGATGCCACTTTCACTTCCAGGAAAGAAGAACAGCTTTTAGCAATTCACATGTCCTCTGGTGAAGAAGTACTAAACATACATTAAACCTTTTTCCATGAGAATAGGGAGAGTTTTGAAGCTTACATGAGTTAACAAATCAGATTCAACTGATTTCCTTTGTGACATGATGGATTTAATTTCTGCCAGCTAAGACAAACCAGATTTAAAATATTAAGCTGGCTAGCACCATTTCATAAAGCCTCTCACTTGTCCCTGTGTCATTTCATCCTTTGCAGTTGCACACCTTGATGCTGAAAAACAGTCATGATCTCACTGACTCCTGAATTAAATTTACTGTCTTTATTTGGATTAGGTTCTCTACTAGTAAATGTATACTGGAAAATATGGGAGAAATCCAATATGCTGTTATTTAGTTATATACTCATCATTTCATAGGACTTAAATGTTTTGAAATGTTATGGTAATTTAAATGCAGACTACATTTATTTAAATACTGACTCCCAGTAATCAGAAGGAACTTCCAGACATTGGTCTTAGCAGAATTTTTCTTCTAGATAAAAATTTCTAAAAGAGGCAGGGTAGCAAGTTGTAATATACAACAAAACCAAGATAATCATTAACAGGATTTGAAAATCATGTATCTAACTAAAATCTGAAGCTGTATCTAATGCAAGAGGGCTATGTTCATATATTTTCCCACTGAACTCAGTGACCCTGCTTTAATTCTAGCTCCTGAAAATGGAGTAGACCGGAATTTTCCATCACAGTAACCAGAAATAAAATATCCCGCCTCTGGTGTGAGTGCCTCAGTGCTGAGCAGCCATGTAACTCTCAGTAATCACTGAAGTATTCAGCTTAAAATGGAACAGTTCTAAAAAAAGCAGCTGAGGGAGACCCACCACAGCATACCCAACAGAATTCCCATTAAAACCTCCTGCCAGAATGGGAACCACAAGTTTACAATTTCAGTTCCTGAATTCTCGTAAAGATCACAACAGGAACTGTCCATCTCTCAAGTGAGTACAGAGCTGAGGCCACTACAGGTGCAAGCATCCTTGGTCCTTTCCACTCCACACTTGGAATAAAAACTCTTGTGCTGTTCAGAGATAGAGATGGAGTAGCCTTGGTGCCTGGTGTCAAGAATAATCTCTGAAAATAGAGACTTCCTGGATTCCTACCTCACTTTCCAGGAATATCACTGTTCTATCCAACTGGAAAGAATGGCAGTAAGAAACATGGGGAGACCTGCCTGATCCATATTCCCTTTTTGCAGATTGAAAGTTTGTGCACTAGACTGGAAAATGGAAATGGTGGGTTCAGTCCAACCAGACAGAAGAAGGAATATAACCCAAATCATGAGAATCCTAAACTTGCAAGGAATTACATTACAAAACCCCCTAAGCAACAACTACCCTCGGGCATTCTTTCTCCTTCTCCACTTTTATAGCTTACCTAATAATTTGTTTTTGTGAAAAAATAGCAGAAGCAAATCAGTCTGCTTTGCATCCAAATGAACCAACATTTATTTCCCTTCAATTCACTGTAAAATTTTGGTTTTTATTTTTGATGCAAACCAAACAAAACTCCATGTCAATTCTCTATTCCTAAAGTTCCCACCTTTCCAATGAATGCTTATTACTTGACCCCATATGCCTCAAGGACTATGTGGAGTTTCTATCCTTGTTGAACTGCAGTGCCATCACAAATTAACTTAGAAGTGTTGTTTATGCCAGATGTTTAAATACATTTCAGGCCAACAGTACTTTTACTGAGGATTTTAAAGTGCAATCAGCAACAAAGTGTGTATTTAAAAAATGTGACTGCAGTGGTTGTTTTTGGCATTCCTTGCTGAAAGCCTCTGCTGGCAGAGATGAAAATATCTGAACAGGCTTTCTCTGACCCACGTAATATGAGGAACTTTCCCTTACTATATTTGTCTATGAAAAAACTGCACCAGACTGATGGCATTTATAGCAAATCCTGCAGAATCACACACTTTTACAGCTTCCCTGCCTATTAAAGTTACTGGTTCCCATTCTACCCAGTCCATGAATGCACATGTAGGTCAGTTCCTTTTCCTGTCTCCTAGAAACATTAGTAAATCATGTTTTTGAAGGATTTGCATTTCTGTCTAGACTACAATTTATTTATTTATTTTAAGTAACTTGAGTCAACATTTTGAAGTTTGACAGCTCTATAGGTGAAATTGCTACAAAATCCAGTTGTAAAATATGTCACTTCAATTTTCTTCCAGTCCTCATTCTGTGGCAGTAACACAGTGGGAAGTTTCTCTTGCTTAGAGGAAGAAAATCATAATTATTTAAAAGCAAATGGACATCCAGATCGACTCCATTTTTTTTTTCAGAAAGAACTAAAGCAATATTAATGAGAATTCATGAAGTGTTACTTTCAAAACTATTTCTGCATAATTTGGACTCTGCAGCTATGCAAACAGCTGTGTGTTCATTCAGAGTCTGTGACACTGAAGAGGCAAACAAAGGCAAAATAGTAAATTCCAACAGACACAGATCACCTTAAAATATCATAAATCATGTTAGAATGAAAGGGATGGAAAATAGTGAGTTCTTTTGTTTTGGTCTTTTGTTGTTGTTGTTGTTGTTGTTGTTGTTGTTGTTTGTTTTGTTTTGTTTTGTTTTGTTTTGTTTTGTTTTTAACCAAAGAAGAATATTCACATATCTTTTAGAACTCAGACATACTTATCCCCATATGGCAGATTTAAAACAAGAGTAACACCATCTTTGGACAGTGCTTCAGCTTTTGCATGTGTCCTAAGTGCAGTCAGAATTCTGGGCTCTTTCCCTTAGTGGGAGGAATGCCCTGTACAACAGCAGAGAAGCCCCACAAATGACACACACCCTCTGTGGGACATGTCCAGTGCTGGCAGCCAAACTACCAGTCTGTTCTCCCAACACTCTTCCACGTGCATAAAGAGCTTTAGGGCTGAGACTGGGGCTTCAAAGTGCCTTCAAACCAGATTAATTCTTTTCACTGACTACAATGCTCAGGGTCCTGGGCTGGCCAGACACCTTTCAGGCCGTGGCAGCCAGCATAATGGCCCTACCTGTCCACCTGCACACACTGGAACCAGCAGCATTATTCAGTTTGACTGGGCTGAGCCAAACAGTCCTGAGACACAGCTTGGCATGTGGGCCAGTGCTTACAGCCAGAGAAATATATGGACTAGTGTAGAAATGACATTTTGATCATGAAAAATGAGAAACAACTGTCTGAAAGAGAAATGACATCTCAAAGAACAAGAAGGATTTTAATGTACATATGCTACTAAATATTAATATTGATATTCCTTGCTAAACTCCCCAGAAGACAGAAAGTACCAGTATTCAGCCTGACTCTACAGCCTAAATGCTGTTTTCATCTCTGAAGTTTCATAGAATCTATCTTACATGGCCATGACAAGAAGTACTTGAAAACATATGACCAACCTAGCATTTATTACTTGATAACTTACAAAATTGCCCAAAACAGTGTTCTGATCCTGTCCACGTGTGGATTGAAATATATACCATGGCTCAGATGCCACAGACAGATATTTCGTTCTTGTAGGATGGACTTCTCAAATGAGCATACTGTCATCCCAGATAACTTGAAAATTGCACTGTTTCTTAAGTGAACTGGCCATGAAATACATAATTTACATGAATATATGGGCACCTCTGTGTGATAAAGCTGTGCATGCAACATTGCTTACATTATTTATTCTAGTATGGCTTTACATTTTTGACATTCTGGGGATCTTTGTACTGATAGCAAACAGTTGGATGAGGACACTGTCAGCAGGAGACGAAAAGCTGCCACTTGGCATAGGAAGGTTGGCATTTTATTGTAAAAGCACTAGGCAGGATTTTCAGAATCACTTTGCACTAGCCTTCCTGCTCACTTAAACCATTATTATCCAAGGAGGCAGACAGAAACAGCTGTAGGTAGGGTTACCCAGCATTTTTCATCAAAAGATTCAGCTTTAACTTGTTTATAACTCTTTCAGTTTGCAACTTCCAGGTATGTGAATCTGCTTTAGATTTCCTCTTATTTTTAAGCTTCCAGCTAAGAAAGAGAGGAACATAAAATGTCTTTGTTTGTTCATATTTGGGGAAAAAAATCTTCAGTTTATCAAAACTTCTAATGCAATCGTGCTCAGGATCAGGATCTTAGTATCTATCATGGATACAGATGTAAAAAGAAGAGGTAAATTCCTATGTTTTTTTCAACATAATCTGGAGTCAAATTGACTGTTCTGAAGAATCTTCTTTCTGCTGCCAGCAAGTATCTATGAAAATTACTCACAAACCATATTCTTCTTCTGGGTTTTTGTACACCAGAAGCCATTAAAGTACAGGAGTAGCAGTAAACTCCCAGAAGCTGAAGTTTTTTGATGCTGTGGAGCTAAAGGATGCAGCTCATCTGAGTGATCATGTATGGATCTGTATGATTCTGCTTTGTGTATTTCTAGATGGCTTCTTGAGGTCCCTTTCAGCCTCAAAACTTCAGTGTTTTCTTAACATGTTGAGCAACTAGAAATTGCATACTTAAAATTTACACTAAGAAACCATTAAGGCTGCAATATTGAGCACTCAAAAGCTGCAAAATACCAGACTTCTACATAGACCCATTGTGTCATGATAACATTGTCTTGTCAATGACAAATGCAGAAATTGCTCCTGTCTCATTTAGTGCCTAGTGAAGTTGGGGAAAGTCAGGGCTGTGGAAACACCTGGGAATCTTTTCTCATCTGCTGCAGAGTGAGTAGTAAACCAGAAGTGGACTGTCAAGAAAGAATGGTCTTGATCAGACAGTGAAAAGAGCCCTAAAAACTCTAACTTATTTCTGCGTTCACTGTGGAAGCCCTACTTAGAGCTTGCAAGTCACTTGAATCTCTTCTATTACAGGTTACTGATATTATAGTCCTTTCTCTATGGCATTTGCAACTACAGCTGTAGCCATCAGGAGTTTGGCTTGGATCATATTAATGTGCTGTAAATGCTTAGCTGGTTTCTGTGTGGCTCTTGTTAATCACGTATCACTACCAAATGACTTTGATATTAATATCTTTATATTCATTTCTCTTTTGTAAGATGGGTAAAGCAGTACTTTTTAACTTGAGAAGAGTATTTTGAAAATACATTACAAATGTCTACAAAGCACTTTGATATTACAGTAACGAATATCATGATAAAATCCATGAGGGAATTTTATGTTCACAATAGGGTTTTTAAGGACTGTGCAGCGGGAAAGGCATGACACTAAATTATGGAGAGGAAGCTACTGAACACAAGCCTGTTTAATGAGCACTGACCATCATGGACACTGCATGAAGTGACTGCCTTACCAGCATGTGAAGGTAAATGATAAGATGGGATGTGCTTATGTAACTAGCATGTAATGACAGTTGTGATACATAAAAAGCATGGAGCCTTCCTCCAAGTGTTTCTGCATTCTAACTTTAACATCTTCCTTTGAGGAAGACTTGACTTTTTACTAAAGGCCTTGGGCCAATACATTTGAAAATCTGTCCTAGTGGTCTGATGGAATTGCAAACTGGCTGATAAAAATTCACCAAGAGAGGTACTAAGTGTACTGAGAGGTACTAGACTCTCTGTCACTTGTTCACATAAAAAAAACAGAGCAGCAAGCTCTGACAAACTCTGAAAGGCCTGGACTCCTGGAGGACGACCATGATAAACCAGCATAACTGACAGGCATATGGCGTGTGACAAGGGTGCCTCAGACCCTACCAGTCCCTGCAATACAGGGCTACAGACCCAGTTCAGGCTGGCAAGTGGAAAGTGTCTAGCTCTTCAACATAGCTGCACTGAAATGGTTAGTTCTGAAAAAGGTTTTTTAAAAGCTGAGATTTGGTTTCAGATTTAGGCTTTTATAAATAGCCTGCTGTAATCTCACGATTACTGTCCCGGGCCATCTGGTTACACCTCTGTACTTTGTGCATTTGGAAGGACTAGAAGTAATTATTTTAAGTAAGAACTCTGGATCATACTTGCAGAAATGTGCTGTGGGTTTAGAAGTTGGTGTGCTTCAAAGTAAGCTCTGCAGCCTCAGAAAACTCAGTGTCCCTACTCAGAAATCTGTCACCAAAAGTTCATTATACTTACAATTTGAACACCAGAGGGCACAGAATAGATTGAAGTTTTTACTCTATTAAACCCTGGGGCATTTAGAAATAATGTTCCAGAAAAGGCTCTAATCCTCCTGCCACCATCTATTACTGAGACTCCCAAAGAAGACAAGAATTTGAGGAAACAAATAATAACAACAAAAGAAAACATCCTCCCACACTTCACCAATGTAGCTGACATTGCACTCCAATTAACAGCACGCAATAATCACTTCTAATAAACATTGAGAATGAAAATTACCATAAAGGCATTTTCCTCTATGCTTTTGTCTTTGGCCCTGTGTAGCCTCTTAATATAGAGCAGAAATCAGGCTGTAAATACTCTGTGGCACTTGTTTATGACATTCAAAAGTGATTCTTTGTACTTGGGAACTACTATCATCTACACGTGTTTACATAGTGGAGATCTCAGCAAGAAAAAAACTGAAGTGTAAGAAAGACTGTCTCAAACATACTGGCCTGTGCAAAGCAGCAAACATTTTATGTTGTTTTACTACACTTTTTTTTGTCTCTCTCAAAGCTACCAAGTAGGAATACAAGCTATTGGACTCAGATCTAAGACTCACCAAAGCCATCAGAAAGACTCAGTTCTGAAGCTTTCAGATGACAATGCTGAGGTCAATTTGAACCTGTACAGAACATTTTCTAATTTTATGGGCTAATGAGTAGTATCCACATCTTTAGCATCCCAGCTTCAAGAATATACCACTGTGGGTTTTTCTCTGAAGAACAGTATATATGATGCTGCTGCATGTTTTCCAAGTAGTAATTCTAGACTGTGAGCAGTAGAATCAAGACTAGAGCAATAATTTCTGTCTTTTAAAAAAATTGGCACTGACAATCTTAATTTGATAGTTCTAGTGAATTTATCATTAAATTCATTGATGCATCTGCCTTTGTGGACCTTCAAAATATTGCAAGCCAGAATCCATTATGCTTTATTTGTATTGCTTTACAAGGAAAGCCTGGATTAAACTGATCCTTTACTTTTCTGCATTCATAGGAAAGTAGAAAAGTTATGGTTTTGATAACTGAGCCACTGTCAACATTCGATCCCACTTATCCATCCCCAAATGCATCTTCTACAGCAAAAAAAACCCCTCATTACTGAAATTATAAATCACCTTTGGCCTAAATGAAACAAATTTAACTTCTTCTGGAACATAACAACAATGAAGAAAACAAGACATTTTGGGGCATTTGAAATTTAATCTTCATCTACCTACATTTGCAGTCCCTCTGGTTTTTGGCAAGTTCAAAGCCAGGTCTACATTCACAGGCAACCCCACCTTTGGGTGTCTCCCGGCAGATGTGTGCACACCCATGATCTTTGTTCATACAGTTCATACCCTCTGTGGAAAAGGAAAGAAAAATAGAAAATATTAGTATTAAAATAAAATTGCAAAATAATTGTGCATATCCAGTCCTCCAATAATTTTATCTGTAACTTTTATTTTTCATCTGTACCATGTTCCACAAGGCAAAAAACAGAGCTGAAAGGAGATATATAGTCAACAAAACAATGTAATAAAAGACAAACACGCTCTGGGGCAAATATGAGCACTACTCTGTTTCATATAGAAACTTGTGATTTCTCTATTCTGTGTCTATATTCTAATCTTTCATGAAAATATCATGGATTTAAAGGATAGTCCAGGAAGTTGTCTGTCCCACAGAGCTGAATAAGTGATCTCACTGTTATTTTTTTCCTTGTATAAATTCAATGGCTGTTACTGTCTGGGGCATTTTTATATGCCTGTTAATGTGCTTTGTATTTTCTAACACACAAAATCTGCCAAATATTATAACCAAGCATTTTTGCTTGGATCCATTTCTTTACTATTTGTTTTACATCTCAATTCTCTGTCATCCACCATAAACACAGTACATCTCCAACAAACCTACTACCACTTTTGTATTTGACTCTATTAAACAAAACACACCAGCTGTTCAAAAAGCATCCAAGTGCCATGGGTGGATTCCTGCTAATGTTTATGCCAAGGAATAGTATCAACCAGCTTTCTTTTAATCATCACAGAGACAAATTTATCTTTCTAAACCATGTCAGTGATTTAGATACTGAATGCACCTTATACTCTTAGAGCCTTTCATTACCGTGTTAATTCAAATCCCACGTATTCACAGAAATCTTGAACTCAGTTCTTATGGGTCAGCATCTAACATTCCTTGTGTGAACGAAGGCTAGCTAGATTTGCATTACAAAGCCTTCCCAGACTTCCCCTTGGATATCTGACCTGTAAAGGAGAGACAAATTCTCTCAGAATACACTGGCAGAGAATTCACATTGTAACTCAGCTTGCTACGCTGAAAACTGCATATGTTGCCCAAAACACTGCTGCAAGCAACATCAGGGTGGACTCTGCAACTTATTTGGCACTTTGCAATGTGTCTGTTCCCATCTATTCTAGGCTAATTTCTCAAAACTACTACAGTGCAAAATGTTCAACTTAAATCTACAGTGCCAGTGTATTGCAAGTAAAAGTTTTTTTGTGCTTAGAATTTTGAGGAGGAAACGCTACCGAAAGTCAGTCAGAGATTGCCTCAGGGAGAGAGAAGTTAACGCTTCAAGAAGTTATTCACACAGTTCAGCTTTACCTCTGAGAGGGTTGTATTAGCAGAGTAATGAAAAACACACATCACCAGTCTGATTAGGTATTTTTGTTCACCTCTCCTACAAAACATACCAGGGTCTTAAATCTCACCGCCTATGAAAACCAATATTATAGACAACAGATGTATTTATTTCTTCTAAATTCCCCTCTGTATTGTCCTTGAGCCTAAACACTTGCCAAAAAATAGTAAGTTACTATAACAAAGTAAGTTATTTGTAAACTGCAGCCTGGACAACAGATGCTGCCCTGAGATACAATACACACTACATGCTATAATAGACCATCCTACACATCAAAGTGAGATATGAATGCTTTGTTGGACTGAACAGATACAAGAAACCTGGGAATGGCCTTATTGAAGGGTTTGAGGCATTTTATAATCTCTTTCTCTCCACTTCTCCCAACAAAGGATTTCAGACACAATGTGTTTGACAAACTGCATTCCTGTGCACTGCGCTATGCTCCGAAAGGGATCTGGGAAAGATAACACATGGCTGATTGAGTTCCACTGCCCAGGATCTGAGTAGAGAGGAATTATAGAGATGAAAGCAGATATTTAATGGCTCACAAGTGTAATCAAGCAAGGGATTTTTCAGTGTTTAATTGCAGATACTGAATCTCTGCCTTTATGGGAAGACAGAAACTGTGCACTGCTGAAAGTATTGGGAGAAATTGAAGATCAAAACCATTAGAAACAAAAGTGATCCTGGTAGTTGTGTGCAAGACCACAATATTGTAGTTACTATATTAATTATTCCATCTGTTGTATTAATCAGAGTTGTCTAAAAACTATTTCAGTTGCATGTTCAGATGGAGAACACCATAGAAATCTGCTGAGCCTGAAAATCATTCTTTTACAAAATATAATGGTGAAATGAAAGGTCATTATTTTTCAGTCATAAGCTGGAGCTCATGCACAACAAAAATTCTCATTTCAGTATTTTTCAAAATACCTAAAAATTAAATTACAAATAATTTACTAAGCAAAACCTTTTTAGCCTGAAAGTATTAGTGAAATAAGAATGCAGCAAGTTAATATTTTACCTTGCTAAAAATGCAAAAAAACTGTGTCAATTTACAGATAATTTTAATAATTCAAAATTCAAATTTTTCAGCAGATATAGTATTTGTCCAGATGTCTTCTCTATCAATCTACATACACAAATAATTTATGAATCACCATTGATAAAGTTTACTTTTTTGCTAATTGACTCTTGAGGGAATACCGAATCTTTAATGATATGGCACATAAGTCACACTAAAAATACAAAAATATGTTAAGTATCTTTCTAGTACTAATCTTAGTTTCTATACAAATGCATATGAATAGGAGAGAAAAATACTCCTAAAATGACTTTGTTCAGTATTCTCTTGAGTAGGATGTAGTCCAAACTTTAAAATAGACTAAAAAAAAAACCACATAAATCACCTCCAGTATTTTCCTATAAGAATGTGCACTGCTGGTAGTGAAGAACTGCTCTGCTGAGTTCACACTGCTGCCACAGTAGCAGTGAGATGTTTGAGATATCATTTCTCCTTGCTTGTGCCCCCTGAAAAAGAAAGCTTTGCAATATTTTATTTAATGTTTAGCAGCCACCTAATGCACACATGCTTTTTCCATAAAGGGTACAGAGTGTGGATAACAGCATGGGAAAATTTTTCCTAATGTTAAAGAGGGATTTAAGCCTCTCAGTGCCTGCCTTGCTGCTCAGCCCCAGGACAACGGGTGACCCAAGGAGGAGGTGGGCAGTGTGCTCCAGCCTCAAAATTGAGGGCAAACTTTCTTTATTTGCAGAAAGGGGTGGAAAACTACTCATTCAAATTAAAAAAAAAAGAAAAAATTGCATGGGATTCTGCTGTTCATTTATGTGTTTGAAGTTTTTATCACCATCAGCCCCAACTCAGCAGATGGGTCCTGGCACCAAGAGGTGCCCTGTGCTTCTCATGGTGTTCCTTCCTTGAGCTGACTAATGCAGGGCAGAAACAGGACAGAGAGGGAGAACACCCATGGAACTATTGGAGGCCTCTCCCAAGTAAGTACAGAATTATGCCCACAACACTTTTACCTCAGTCTGCTGCACAGCCTGGGCAAAGTATCAGACAATGGATCTTCCATCCAAGCCCTAACCAGAAGGTATTTACAAAACTATTTACAGAACTTATGACCACCCTCTCTCTCCATTGTGTGCATATCTGCCTCACTCTGGTTTGGAACACAAGGAGCTGCTCCCAACCTGTCTTGATTTTTGCAGTGCTCGGTGTGTCCCAGCTTCTAGAACTGATGGGACTATGGGTCAAGTGAAAAGCCATGGTTCCCAAATGAAGGGAAAGATTAAGTGTTGATAAGAGAGCTGATAAGAGAGAAGTCTGTACTCAAACACACACATACAAAATCCTTAATCAGCACGACACTAAAATGTCCAGTTGAAATGTTCTAGGTTTTTACACATTAACTGTTCATAAAAGCAGTGTCTTAATCCCAAATGCTGGTACTCAAAGTAATCTCTAAAGCCAGCACAAGAATGGGTGCATGTCTCTTAAGCAGTGCTGGCAGACAGTCAAATAAACTTCTGAAACACAGACACATTCTCAGCAAATTCACCTTACAGACAGCAAAACAAAATCCAATGGAAAATATAAACAGGAAGGGAAATGTCACTTAAGAAAGGAAAACAGTGATCTAATTAAACTAAATCCTCTCTCAGCATTTTAGATATGACTTGAGAAACTCTCTTCTATTGCCTTCCTGAATTTTTTCCTGACTCTAAGTTACAAAAGATTGCTCATGGGAGAGTGACAGCGACTTTTATGTATATCCACAATCCACACTCATTTTTGTTCTTGGCCTAGAAGAGATTTGGATATGAGTCTACTACGTTAATCCAGTCTGCCATCTAGTTATCACAAATCTCTTAATAGTGCTGTTCTGCAAAATGTTCAATCTGATATAATGGCCTCTCCATTGTACTATGCTCTAAAAATGTTTTCAGCTCAATGGCCCTGAAAGTGCTTGAATCAGGCTGACTGTTACAACTAAAGCATGGATCAGCCTTTATTTCTCATTAACACTGTCTGTTCTCATCTTAATTAAGACTTTTAGCAATTATTTTACCATGTGGTTCATCATATATGCTTAGATTATCCTCTATGTTGCCATGATTTCACTTACTCTGTATTTATATTGCTGCTTTTGCTATTTATATAATATTTATATAATATTGCTATTTATATTTCTGTTTTTATACATGCTGAAACACACTGATTCCAAACATGATCTGAAAAAGACCACTTGAAATTGCATCAATAATTTTCAGAATATTTTCAGACTATATGTGCTTGAATGTACTAAGAAGATACAGGAAGTCCTGAAATTAACCCATACATACACACTGTATATTTGTACGACATGCCCAGCAGCTTCTGGATAATTGACACTCAGTCTTGAAAACTACATAATCACATTACCTTTCTTGTTGATAAATTAGTTTTAACACAAGGTACACAGGGAGATCTGTTATTAAGTTGCACCATAGATAAGATACATCTTTAGTAACAGGGAGAGGAAAGAATACAAGAGAAACAAGCATTCTCATTTTACTTATTCTGTAAACTATTAATATCATAGCAATTTCTTTTTTGTTATCTTTTAAAAAATTGTGTAAGAAACTACAGTGCTACAATAAAACACACTGGTCAATAACCAGGCAGTTTAGAAAACTGACAAAGACAACTCCTCTCACAGAGTTCTTACTCTGTGAGGAATGGAAGCCAGCCAAAAGACACCAAGTTTCTGATGGAGACAGGAACACGATGCTGGTGAAAATGTGAGATGGCTGTTCTAAGCCATATGGTACATTATGAATGTATGTTTTTGTCATATAGAAACAGACTGTTAACCTTTTGTCTGACTTGTGGAAAGCAGCTCCCCATCTACACCTGGGAGTGTCCCTGCCTGTCTCCGTCTCTCTGGGTACCTCCCAGTGAACCCCGGACAGCCCCGGGTCGGCAAACAGCGGGGGGGCAGCCCCGAAGTGACCGACAGCGGGGGGACACTCTCTGGTGCCCCGAGGGTACTGAGGGCAGCTGGGCTGGTCGCCTTTGCAGCAGAAGAGACGCTGGAGACATCGGTGGAGGGTAAAAGGCCGACTCTGAACAGGGGGCCAGTCCAAGGTTTATTCGGAGCTCCCCAGAGAGCCCCACTCCTCAGGGTGCGCCGTGCTCAGAGTGAGACAAAGGAATCTCAAGGTTACATTTAAAGGGGGGGAGGAAACCGAGGGTAGATACATTTGCTGACCAATAAAGACCCTCCAGGGATGCAGCCTTAAGGGATGGACATTTGGGATAGCGTATAACACCATCCTTGGGGGGCTGACCCCTGGCTTCGGGCTAATCACTCGACGGCTTTGACAGAAGAGATAGATCTAGATAGAGGGGATGGGATGCTGAGTGACTGACAGAGAGCCAGGGCGGGGATTTGGGGGATGATCTCCACACAGGAGAATGGTTACACAGGTAGAGGAAGGGGGTACAAAACGGGGCACATCATCTGGGGAGAATAAGGGAATACAAAATCAAAACTATTACAAAGTATTACAAAGTATAAAAGCACACTGCAACACCTGCCTTTGCCTTCTAACTCCAGGATCTCGTGTGCATCCCAAGGGTGATGAAAATCAGCATTTGGCTAAACAATCCAATTAGAGTCAACAAATACATATGGTCAGATCTTAGGACCATTAAAGCCAAAGGACTCTTTTCCAACAGACTGGATCTGACCTTTACGCTGCACAGTTGCATCAGATCTTCTGGACATTTCTGGCTCCCTAATAAGAACCCAATTATGGGATGTGAGGAATGTCTGGGTGACCTCTGTTCCCCAGTGAGAGAAATAAGATGTTTTCATTTCAAAACAGAATGTCCTTTCTTGAGGATCAAAACCACCACCAAGATTTGCTCTCTTCAGCAAGAAAATGGAGGGTGAAACTAATTGGCTGAGGCAGGTGTCCTTCCTCAGCTGATCACAACACCACAGGTACAAAGCATCCATCTAGGAACAGACTTTCAGAGCTAAGTGAGAAACCCCACATTGGGCATGCTGGAAATGTAATCATCTATATGAACATCTAATGTTTTTCATACTGTTAGCTGAATTAACACAACATTTTCTTAGCATCCTCATTCCTGAAATAAGTTACTTCGTTCTGCATAAAATTTTAGGAAAAAGTTTTTTCAGCGACTACAACTCACTCCAACAGAGGTTGGAAAGAAAACAAATACAGCAGGCAAACTGACCCAAGGAAACAGAATTCTGCATTATTAAGTAGGTTGTCTGGAGATATCTTGGACATTGTACAAGAAAACAGCTGCTGGGTATATTATAAAATAAACAAATTCAAGTTTGTTTAGCAATTACATGTCTTTTCAGATTGAATCTGAAATGTGCTTAAGGCCAGCATCTTCAGAAGGCAGACTTGCAGTCTGATCTCTGACAAGATGTTCCTGCTCTGAGTGGCAGCCAGAAAACCACATGGAGAAGGTTTTTGTCTTGAGATTTAGAAATGGGAATGTATCAGAGTATAACTTCATTCTTTCAGCAGTAAGAGCACAGATTTACAGTTCTGTAAAGGTGCTGTGCTGTGGTTTCAGGACAATGATGAGAATGAATGGACCAAGTTTAAGAGAGAAACCATGAAAGTAGAGAAAGAAAACAGATTCCAAAATTCCCAGAAAATGTCATCAGTTCCCACAGGACCAAGAAGAGAATAAAGAAGACTGGCTGAAATCCATCCCATGGTGGTTGTGACCAGCTTGTGACTATATGATGGCTTTTTGGTGAACACATGAAAGAAGGTCTGCAATGTCAATCTGCTTTCCACATTGCGGAGCTACCAAGAGAAGCTGAGGCTTGCTGAAACTGTTTTCAATAGTCTCTGTTACCTTCTCAAACACAGATATGGATTATCTGGGGGAAAAAAAATTCTGCAAGATAGCCCAGAACCTGTGTGCCAATGCTGTTGTGGCACAATCAACTGTGAGTCTCTGCTAGTATAGACTTGCCACCTCATGTTAAAGGGAAATAAATGGTAAGGGAAGAAAAAGGTAAGGACTGAAAGGAAAGAGAAACAAAACACAGTTTAGCACTACAACCTGCTTTTAACTTTGCTTCATCTTTAAATAGCAATTCCTTAAAGAGTACAGCAAAGCAAAAGAAAAGGGAGGTTTTCAGGGAGTCACTGCCACATGATGTCCCTGGGCAGATGGGGGTGACCCTGAGGGGAGACCAGGCCGTGCAGGAAGCAGAGGAGAGAAATGCACTTTCTGCATCTGAGTCTTCACCACCACTCTCCTATTTCTTGGTGCCTTGTTGGGAGCAAATAAACCTGGAGTAGTTTGGCTATCCGAGCACTAGGGCTGTAGTACTACAGCAGTCAGTGAAGGACAGCATCACCTTCAGCTCGAGCACCTTCAGCTGGGCAGGGGTAGTGGAACAATCACCTCAGCCCACCCTAGGGTCTCAAACACTCACTCACAAAAGCAGATTGAGGAAACACAAAGAAATCCAGAGTTGGCACAAGAATAAGAAACTTGAAGGGTTTTAAAAAAAAAATATTCATATGAGGTCTTTGGGCATCTTAGCATACTAGAACTAGGAAAACTTGTCTCACTCTTTTCCAGAGTCTCTCTCTTAGTACCTGATTATAACATGGGAAAATTGTAAAGCAGAAGATCAGAAAATGGCAAGAAAATGTTTTTTCCCTTCCTGGTTGCAGGAAAATTCAGTATTTAATAAAATATTCATTACCTCTACCAAGTGAAACTTCTCACAAAGATGTAGCAAAGTTTTTAGGTCTCCAATAAAAAGATGTAAAATAACCTCAGAGAGCAGACACTTTTCACAAACAGAAATTTAAAAAATCAATTGAAAAGATGGCTTTTCATTACTGTTTCATGAGAAGGTTTTGAACAGGTTCTAAGCAAAAATTAAATCATGACAGCATCATTTGTGTAAAGATAAGGCAAGCAATGGGAAGATAGGACAAAAAAACCCAACTAAAATATTGCAATTTCTTCCTTCTTCTGCAATATGCACACCTGACATGAGACAGACATGACATAGAAATACTCTAGAAATATTTCTAATAAAATATCTTAAATATTTCTAGGGCAGTTTTTCAAACACATAGAATACATTCAGATAGATGGAATAAGAGTAAATATTTCAACAACACATTCCTTTGCAGGAACTCCTTCACATCCCAAACTCTTCCCAGGACAATTTCACAACTTCTTGCAAAATCATGTAATTAGCAAAATGATAAATGGCATTATAGCATAGGGATCTATATATATTATGTACTGTAATAGATGTATGTGTCATTATATATATGTAGTAATCTTTATATATAATGAATATTCATAATTATTTGTGATTCTATATGTACTAAAGCATATATAACCTATTTAAACTCAAGCATATGTTCTGCAAAGAAAGAAGGTTGCTCACTCTTCTCCAGGTAAATACGGAGCATCATTTTTCTAGTAGAGCTAAAAATTATCAATAACTAAAGCTCATTCTGTTCCTTTGTTTCTTACCAAATAAAGAAATCACTGTGGTGTTAAGGAATTCCTTAACTTGCCCCCATGCTCACTAAGGTGGTTACACTTGTCAAAGATAAGGACTAAAGCAACAGAGTTTCCAGCTTCCTGTTCAGTTTTAGAGCGTCACTTCAGCTCTGGAAAGCTGAATGTGAAGCAATATCCATAGGTAGCTGTGCTATAGTCCACAGAGCTTCACATTTTCATCAAGATTTTGTCAGCAGAAAAATCCAGTGGTCAAAGTTATTGTCCAACAACCAAACAGCTGATTTCTACCAGTTCTGGTGACTTCCAGAAAAGTCAAATGCAACTTAGAACCAAAATATTAACGGTGTATTTGGAGTCAGAGAGTCAACCACAATTTCTCTCAAAAATAAGACAGTGGCTATATTTAAGTGGTACATTTACACACAACACAAGTTCATCTTAGGTGCAAAGTGTCCAAGTCCCAGGGTTTGTACAGACCACTTCCATGCAGCCTTGGCATGAAGGAGATAGTTTGTTCCTTGGAGAAGTCAAACAGGAAGGTGTGCACTTGGGTGCCAGAAAAAGCACCACAGAGAGCAGAATGGATTTCAAACATTCCCAAGTTCAATACATTCCCTTCTCCTTTTTCGTACAAAAACACAGATATATTTCACTGAAGAGTCTCTGAGAAATAAAGTAATCCCTTTTAGAACTGCAGTGGAGTCAAAAAGAATGAAAGTGTACTGTGCCTTAGAAAATGCTATCGCTTCTAAATGCTAATATAGCAGGATTTTACATACCTGAAGACAATAGAAGACGAAATATGAAAGCCAAGATGTATATTTCCAAACTGCCTTGTGAGAAAGCAATTCAATTTCCCATCAAAATGTGTTAAGATGTGTGTAGTGTCTGCGGTAAAAGCAATGTTATCTGGAGTACTCACATAACTAAATAACTACTTTAATAAGCTCAGAGTGTTTGACTCCTCCAGCCACCTCTGTCTCCTGAGTGATTATTTAGAGAGTCTGGTCCTAGAGCTCATAAATTTCAAAATTCTTTCAACTTTTTTTTTTTTGTCTTTCTGATCAAAGAAATGTTTATGTATCCTTCCCATATTGTGTCTCTTTAAACCATTGGCTTTTTCAAAGTGGTTTTTTTTTAACATCATAATGTGATGTACACAGAGAGGTAAATGATGTCAGAATCCTTTCTGCCCCAAACCAGTCTGCAAATCTTCAGAAAAGCAAAGTTCATGGGTGCCTTTAAAAGGGGCACAATCTGTTTGTGCTTAAAAGAAAGTCCCCTTTTTTTTTTGTGTGTGCAGAATAACAATGCCAGAATGTGTTATTCCAAAGAACTGTTGCCATGGTGATGCCATCAATAACATCATTTTCTGCATCCTTGTCCTTTAAACACATAAGGAACACAACAAGCATTCGTAAATGTGAAAAAAGAACAATTACCTTTTCTTTCTCAACAGCAGAGGAAGCCTTTATTCACCTCATCAATAGAAAATTATGTAGAAAGGAATAATAAAGACTGTTACAAGAAGAACCAAGAAGCTTATTAGTGACAAAGGCTTTTTTTTCCTTTCCATGAATAATTAAAGCTCTTCAAGAAGAAATCAGCCCAGGCTAAGGACCCTTTGCAAGCTTTAGATGGTAAAACAAACATTTGACTATACAAGGATTTCCCTTTCATGCACCTTTCCAAGGAAAAACAACTAAAATCCAGAGTGAAATGAGAGAGAGAAAACCCAGAGAAACATCTGCTGCAATTAAATTTACAGAACCCTGCTCATTCACCTAAAAGACTCATAACAAAAAAGAGCTAGACTACTGACAGAATCAATATAAATTTCAAGCCAGCAGGTTAATGTTGTCTATAGCAGGAAACTTGGGCTTTTAAAGTCACATAATAACAGGAAACTATTCCAATTCTGTACAAATGGGGAAAACAGGATTTCAACATTGGATGTGTTACTAAACAGTTGGAAAACACTGTTCAGTTTAAAACCTCAACAGCAAAGCAAAATGGTAGATACACTTCCTCGACAAAATCACTTCATAAATAACGGAACCTTTACCAAAGCAGGATTTGATTGCAGGGACTTTTAAGAGTCATATAGCAAATAATTAGGAAGTGCTTCTGAGCCATTACACTTTTGTCGTGACTCTGAGGTGATGTTCAAACAGGGGCCCTGAACGTGCTGCTTGGTGCTTTCTTCATAAAGTAAAGTCAATGTATTGTGCACTGGCTTGTTTGTATCTTTCTTTCTGTACCTATACTAGCATAAGACGTTGAAGGTGGGGATGGAAAACCTCGTGCTTCCTTCTCCTTGCTTCTAAGTAGTAAAAGGAATGAGTAAGAGAAAAGTGTGGAGGAAAGCAAGAAAGGAGTGATGTGAGTTGGAGAGTTCCTCACTCAGTGACCAATATGCATGTCCCATAGATGAAAGGGCTAGCAGGTTTAATGAGAGCAAAAATACATAGCAGAAAATGGATCAGATTTAAAGCACTAACATGGATTTACTAAGATCATGCAATTCCAAGCTCTTGAGCTGAATTTGAGTAGTTTATGAGTAAAAGACAAGAAGTTAACCATATGGCCACATTTACAATGGAAAGTTTGTGCTAGTTAGGAAAGGGAATTCAAGATGTATGAGTCTTTTCCTGCACACATGATCTTACACTGCCATTTGATTTCTCACTGCTTCTCCCTCTACCTCTAAAGAGAGATAATGCTTGCTCATTTTGGATAGCTCCTTCAGCTTTCTACTTGTCACTGTGGAAATCCTATAGTAATTGTGACCCATTAAAGAGGAACAACAAACGGAGATGGTGGGAACCAACTATTTTCCCTTCTGTTTAGAGTTTCTGCAATGTTTTAAAGTGCTCTGCTATTCACTTCAGTTTAAATGCTAACACTGACTGGGTTCTCTTTAATGGAAAAAGAGCTTCCACATTCTTTCTAGATTTCAACACATTTAGGAATTGTTTAGAAAACCCTGTGGAAAGACTTTAATATGGCAGCTGATGGTCTAACCCAGCTTCTGAGGGGCTATTCACCAAATTCCACAGAAAACAACAATTAGTGAAATCTGCTTCTCAGTATCCAAACATTACTCTTTATTTCTTAAGCTGAAGGAATAAAAGACAAATTCCTGGAAGGAAATGTTATGATTCCTTTCCCTTCTGACTTGCCTGAGACTTGGAAAGAAAATGTCCACTCTTTGTAATTTCCTAGTTGGCCATAATAGGCTGAAAGCTGAACGGCAATTCCCAGTTTACCAGTCCCTCAGATCAACACTCCTGCATGGCTGTTAACAAAACAAACCAATTGTTTTGATGAATCGTTAAAAGCCTCTTGAACTCCTCTGAGATCATTTCAAGGCCACTGGAAGTTTATACGCCTAATTTATGAAGTAAGTATTAAAAGTGTAGATATGTCTTATTAAGCAAGAGTTTCCTAACTCTGCTGAACTCTGTGACTGAAAGGACACTTAGTATTAATTGCTTGTAGGTTACCTCAGAACGCATGCAATGCATAAGGGTCACTTCAGTGTGATACCGTTCTTACACAGCTCTTTGAGAAAATCTCCTCTAATTTTTATTCTGAAGAGAGAAGAAAGTTCTAAGATGAGATATTTTAAAAGACATGCCAGTACTTACAATATTGTTCTCCTTCACCGGTAATTAAAAAAAAAAATAATTCTTCACAATAATCAGGCATTACCTAAATCATTCCTTTTTTCTGTCCCCTGAATCCTCAGATGGAATTTTCTCCGTTTGATCCTGTACAATTGTACATTTTTAAGGCAGAAGCAGAAGGAATGATGTTTAAAAAAAAACCAAAAAACCAAAAAAACAACACAAACTTCCTTATGCTAACCTATTCTAAGTACTAATGGCGCTTCTCAAAAGAGATTTTTCCATCTAGGAATTCCAATTAGGAATATTTGCAGAAAAGTCTGAAGACAAAACCTAACGTCCATAGTGGCCTGTGGCCGGACTGTCACAAAAATAAAGCCAACTATATAATACTATAATCTGATTAAAACTTCAGATTTTTATGGCCTCTGCAAGGATTCATTCACCTGTACATGATCACATTTCCACTTGAAGGGGTGTATTTGCTCTATACTTAGATCACAAAATTATTCTTTAAATGTTCTTAAAGATGGCACTGAAAAGATTTAATGACAAGTTTTTTGGCCACAACCTGCAAAACAAAAGCTAGCAAATATGTCTTACAGCTGCTCTTTCACCACCATGGAGGTAACAGAGTAGACTTTTTGTGACACATCTATGCTAAGAAACTTGCCAGATCCTTGGCTGAGAGAAAAATGAAAGCTGTGTGTGAGCATTTCTCAGATGGAGAAAGCAAATGAGATCTGGGTCTTAGAGGCAAAATAAGGAGCTGATGGAGGCTGTACAGGCATGAAGGGACAGTCAGTCATCGTCCCTGAGTCAGAGGCCTGCATGGAACATGAGGAATAATGCTGGCACTCAGCATATAAACAGTCAGCAGACAGGGTAACAGTCCATGCTGGAGAAGGAAAGGCAAGCCCCATCAAGGGAAGGAAAGCAAAGGTGTTTTTGATGAAGTGCTGGAAGTGATCTAGAGTGGATATGGAACAGGGAAGGTAGTGTGCTTAATAGGCCAGTAAGCTACATTCCTTGTTTCTTAGAAAAACAGGAAAAAATCCAGAAGAAAATACTGAAAAAGTAGGAAAATGGAGTAATAAGTGGAAAGGCTAGCAGACACAAGCATTCACTGTCCAGAGGCTTCAGGCTCACCAGGAAAAGGTGTGCCACTGAGTTTTCCCATATTCCTCAATGACAGGACATGACGATTGCTTACATGTCACTAAAGTTCTTGGCTTGACAATATGTATACATTTCAACATCTCTAATGCAGTTTCATGGGAAGGCTTGACTTCATCTACTACATGCTCACCACATCTCTGTGTGCCCAGGCTGCTTGTGGGATGATATCAGACTGAAAAAACATAAGCATTCTTCTCTGCCATTGCCATAAGGGCCATCATTATCAATATCCAGCAAAGCATAACACTGGAAACTCTGTGTGTTTAGAAGCAAAGTACTGGGCAAACAACCTGTGATACAAAAAAGAGTTTCAGGCTCCAGGCAAGGTAAGATACTGAGATCATCATTCTTGAGTCCTTATGAAGTGGAGTTCTTTCTGGGTTTGACAGTATGTTTCTAACTGGCTGTGTTATTACTATAACTTGGAATTATTTGTAAATCTGGAAAGTTCCCACATGGTGTCATCTGTATGCCATTTTATTACATATCATATTGTTGGGTTTGGGCATCACTCATGGGCTTTTTCCTACACTCATTGAAACAATGAAAAAGAGAGAGAACACATACTTGGGCCTGGCTTCAAATTTAAAAATCCAGTTTGATGGTAATCCAAATCCTAGAAAATTAAAGGGTACCACAATCTGAATTAAACACAACATATGCAGAATAAGCTCCACCTACATCACTTGGCCAGCCAAGGAAGAAAGCACAATGCTATTTGAGGATGTGTCTTTACCAGGCTGGAATTGCTCCCTCTTTGTTCTTCCAAAAGTGGTGAAGAAGACTGGTCAAGTGGTGGGTGCCAGAGAGCAAAACTGGGACAGCACCCTCTAAGTCTTTCAGAGCGGCTACAGGAAACCTTTCTTCTTCCCATCTGACTGCAATTCTTCTGTGGAACTGCTTTTATGACCTTGCCATCACAATTTGCTCATGCAGGTTTCTAGGTCTGGCACATTTGCTAACAAGGGCATATCCCACCCCAGACTAACAACAGTGAACTTCCCAGCACCAGGAAGCCATTCCACATGATTTATAACATGCTGCTCCACAATGATGCCACTGAACTTCCATCTCCAACTTCATGGCATGAGCAAACAGACAGAGATTCTCCTTCTGTTACGAAACCCTACTGGCAGCCACTCTACTTTCTCCCTCCATTATGGCAATTACCAGATTTCATAAGTACTGAAAGAGTTGTTACTTTCGACCCTGACTCTTGTCTCCCTGGTCTTCTCTCTTGCATGCAAGTTCTACTGATGGCAATTTGGAAATAATAAGGAATCTAAGAGCAATGTTAAGTAATTATAAATGAGTAATATTTTGTAAGAGGCTTTGCACTAATGTGTTTTTCTAAGGTGACATTTGCACACACATTCCTACCAAAGAGGGGGTTTTGATGAAATGTTGAGCAAGCTTAGATTCATAATTTAGAAGTCATTGCTCTTTGCATGGAATTTATGATGTTGCAAGAGCCTTTAGATCCAAAAGGGACACTACAAGACAATAATCAATGACAATCTTTTTACTTAGCACAGAACCACCACTTAATTTCCTTAATGAAGGACTAGCTAGGAAGCTGTTCCCATTTGAACAGAAAAGAAAATTTGGTTGAACTAAGCCACTAATGTCAGAAGAAAAAGGAAACTGGAAAATTATTTTGTGGTCCTTAATGACAAGTTATCCTAGAAGAAGTCCCTGAGGAAAGCATATAAAAGGACTTCTGAATGAAATTGGCTGTTTGGACAGAAAATTATACAGGTTCCTCCTTCTAAGATGGTGCAAGCCACTTGCTGAATGATTACTGCAGCTATTGGCTCATTGTGAATGTACAGTAGATGAATTTGTTGTCACTCTGTATAAATTACCCTTCTTGTTGTCGCTGAAAATTACACAACGGGTTGTGATAGCCTGACATAGCTAACTAAGAACAAATCACGAAAGCTTAGTTTTTAATGATCACTTCTGTATAGATACCTTTTCAAGACAAAGAAGTAGTGGACAGATTTGTTACCAATGGAAAGTATTCTATTTCGTTTAATTCTGACTTCTTTGGATCTGTAATAACTTCTCAGAGTTTAAAACTGAAGGAGTTAAGTAATTTCTTATACTCTCAAACAAGGTCAAAGGCCTCAAGTGATAGACTTCATTTTCTAGGAGTAAGGATAAATTAATATGCATTCCTATTCCATGCAGTGACAAAAGGAATCAGTATTATAGGGAGTAGAACAGACCTCCTGCAATCCAGGAGGAGGCACAGAACAAGAGGAAATGGCCCCAAGCTGTGTGAAGGCAGGTTCAGGTCGGCCATCAGGAAGAATGTCTTCACTGAAGGGGCTGTCAGGCATTGGAAGGGGCTGCCCAGGGAAGTGGGGGAATCCTCGTCGCTGCAGGTGTCCAAGAAATGACTGGATGTGGCACTCAGTGCTCTGGGCTGGTTGATTAAGGTGGGGATGAACCATAGGTTGGACTTGATGGTCTTGATGGTCTTTTCCAAATGAAATTATTCTGTAATTATGACTGTTTTCAATATCTTCAGAAGTCTTTTTAACAGGGAGGAACTGATCCCAGGAGGTCCCACCTGGACAGGAGGCAGAATTTCTTCCCTGGGCAGTGACTGAGCACTGAACAGATTTTCCAGAGAGGGAGTGGAGTCTCCTCACTGGGGATATTCCAGATCCCTCTGGACACAGTCCTGGGCCCTGTGCTCTGGGCTGGCCCTGCTTGAGGTGAGGCTTAGACCCTATGAACCCTGTGGGCCCTTCCAGCCCGAGCCACTCTGTGATTCTCCGATTCCAAGGATAATAAAGAAGTTTGAAGAAAATTAAACAGCACTGTTTTCATAGTAAGTCTAGTTAAGTCAGTGATTTTAATTGGTACTTCTCACAGCAAAAATATTTCTTCCCAGAAATTTCCAAACCAACTGCATTTTACATGAACAAACAGTAAACCCAAATTTGAGACTACTTAGATTACAGTACTAACTGCAAAGAAACTAAGGGATGTGAAAGTGGGAAATCTGTGTTTTTACAATCCATCTCAAATAGTTTCTGTCTCTAGAAGAAATGTAGTCTCTCTTTTCTCCTTGCATGGTAAAGGAAGAGAAATAAGCTCCCCTAGAAGTCAAAATCTCTCTTGGACACACGACATTAAATGCAGAGACAATGTTCCAGTGCCTTAATTCCCTTAGCCTTTTTAGAGCGTTTTTGGTGAGCTACAACTTTGCCAACATGATGTCAGATGAATGTATTTTGAAAGATGATTGAATATGTTCACCGTGCTGGAGAACAGTCTTCTATCATGCTAGTTTTATGTCTCACACACAAAAATTCTTCCTCATATCAAGTTTGAATCTATTAGTTCATAACCGTTACCTCTTGTCCTATTGCAATAGGCCCTGCTAAGATCTTTGTCTTTCTTATAACCACCCCTTAAAAGTACTGAAACATTGCAGTAAGGTCTCCCCAGAGCCTTCTCTTCTCCAGGCTGAACAACCCTAAATCTCCCACCCTGTCTTCACAGGAGAGGTGTTCTGTACCTCTGATCATTTTGTGGCCTCCATCTGGACCTGCTCCAACAGTTCCATGTCATCTAACACACTTATAATACCATAAAGATGCAAAAAAAGTCTTGGACACAATTTTAAGAAAATATGAACATTCCTATGACTAAGAGATTATAAAAAATGCATGTGAATCTCTGTTCAAGTGTCTGACCAAGACAACAGCCTAGTACAGGACAACCAAAGAAAACATTATTTGTTTCAAAGGAGTATAGCTGTTGTGGATTTAGGAAAAAAACCAAACAAACCCAAAACAGACAAAACAATTGTCCACCATCCAGGCTACTCTGCTTCACTTCAGTTAAACTATTACGTTCTTGTCCTGGGCAGTGTACAACATTGAAGAAAAAAGCTCCTTAGGAAAAGATTTCACACCCAGAGATACAAATTACAAAATACAGCAGAAGAGCTGACATCTATTTCATTCAGTGCAACAACTACAATTGGAGCATCTACCAATGCTTTCTCCCAGACTTCAAATACTTTCATCCTACTATTCTTAGTCTTCCCTGCCACCAGGACCACTGGTGACAATTTAGGCCATGGTTGTGCTTCACCTTTAAGTGTTCACATCAGTCTATGCAAGTACCAAGAAATGTAGGTATCAATTATCTCTTCAAGCTGTTGCCTTTCTTTTTGGAGGTATGTAAAAATTTTTTTTTCAGCTTCTACCACTGAACTTTATTAGAACAAGTAGATTTTCTTCTTGAGCTGCCCTGTAAAGCTGGAAATACAGTACTGAAGGTGTCTGGTTTGCTGGCTCAGCTGGCTGCTGTCCACAGGGACTGCAGGCCAGGAGCTCATGATACCCAAGAAAACAAAATGATTAGAACTACCTGCATGCTGAAGGACGTGGAGGACAGAGAAGATGGATGGCATGGAAGGTTTCTGACCTTCCCTCAGGACTCCCACATGAGAAGTGGGGTGAGCCCTTCCTCTGTTGTAGCTGCAATAAGGGTGCAGTGGGAAACATGAGCTGAAAACTCAACAAATAAAGGAATACTGGGAAAAAAAAAACCATGACAAGAACTAATGATAATGCTTTACACTGACAGAGTGAGTACAGAGCTCTGAAGAGTATTTGACTTATGTAACTCCACCATTGGATATCACAAGTTGGGCTTCACAATAATTACACATCTTTGCAGCTCACCTGATAATTAAGCTCAATCAGATCCCCGAGTATTTACCATATAACTGCTGTGTGGTTTAGAAGAAGAGACAGTTGTGTAATTTGCTGATATTTTCCAGGGCTAAACCCTACTATTACATGGCGCAATTCTTACCACAAATCATCACCAGTATGGTCTACACAGATTGTGGTTCTCAGCTAAAAAATTCCATAGGGTTGAAGACCTGAGCAACCACACAATAGATACTCCTAAAAATGCTGTTAATGTCCAATGTATATCTGTATTTTAAAGTAAATACCCATGAATGTTGCATTTCCCTTTCAGGCATGCTTTCAATGGATTTCACTCAGATAATTTCATGGCAAAAGCATTTTGCTGAAATAGAAAATTTTAAGCTGGAATTACGCATTATTTATGAAAAGAAATATTTGGAGTGTATGTGAGTAAGAATTCACACCTGAGTGCTAGCCATGGTGGTAATATAAATCATGAAGATATGGCTTCTAGAGCATGTGGATATGGACTGAAAACTGGATTAATCAAACAGCCTTTACCTTGTGAGTGAAGACTCTGAACTGTAACTACTGGAGAAAATTTTCTTTTCTGCTACTGCAAGATTCAAGGTGTGATACAGTACTTCTGATAACACTGGATTACAATTAAGCCACTGAAACCAACAAAGATCAACTTCCTTCACAACATATCAATTATAACTAGGGAAGGAATCCCTGCAATGAGTCTACTAAAAATTATTAAAAAAATCCATCTAAATTTTTTTTTCAAATAAACCAACATATTTTGGTCTAAAAATGACACCATTTTTCTTGCAACCATTTAAAAATATCTGCCTACCAGAAATGAAAACAAATCAAAATTAAAGTGTAAAGAAAAAAAAAAGGCCATGGAAATAGGTCTACTATACTGTCTTAACTGGAAATACTGGAATATTATTGGAATATTATATTAACAAAATGGTAGCAAGCAGAAAAAAATGCCATAATTTTGTAAGCAGTCAGTTCTAGACCTGAAAATCGAAATGGCCTTCCTGCTAGTTATTAGGGAAAATTCCTGGGGGTGTGAGACAGCTCCTTCCAAACATTGGTGTCCTGGATTAGGGCAAATCTGGGAGAAAACCTCCAAAGGGCCCCCCCCCCCAGAAAGCAAACCCACACAGCCCCTTTCCCCCACCGGTTAGGGAAGGATTCCTCAGAGAGAAGTGGAAAGAACCTGTTTATTTAATAGGCAAAACACCCCCAGCACACAAAATGAACAATACCAGATGACAACACTCTTTCACTAATCTGAAAAGGATGACAAATTCAGAAAGTCTTTCCTGGGAATGGTCGCTCTGTTGTTGGTCCCTCTGGCACTGGGGATAGCTGCTGCAGCCACAAGAGGCAAACCCTTGGTGCTTCCCAGGTCCCAGTCCGGAGCAGGTTTGAATGGTTTCAAAAAGGGAAGAGAAAAAACAGTCCAGGGAAAAATCCGGACCGCTTAGCTAAACTAACTAACAGAAGCGGGAAGCAAAAGCAGAGCGGGAGCAAAGCAGGAGCGAAGCAGGAGCAAGAGCAAAGCAAAGAAGCAAAAAGCAAAGCAGAAAGCAAAAGCCACACTATGTACCGTCCCATCTCTCTGTCCCGCCAGCCATGGGGGAGCAGGCTGATAACAAACCAAAACAAACCTTGCTCTTCAGAGCCAGTCTTGAAGGCACAGTACATAACATCCAGCACTAACAGAACACACGATCGGGGATACAAGCATCATAACCTCACCCTAGGACAATTGGCTTGTCCAGGTCCAAGCAATTTGCTTTCAGGATATGGCGGTGTTTCTTCTAGCCTGGAGATAGTATATTGAAGCAAAAATCTTGGAAATTTCAGTTTATTTTTTGTTTCTACACCTAGTGCTCAACACAGAATCCAGTAAAGAGCTACAAATATGATTTAGGGGTTAGAGCATTTGACCTGTGAGAAGAAGCTAGAAGAGCTGGGATCATTTAGCCTCAAGAACAGAGAGCTCAGGGGGATCTCACCAATGTGTACACCTGATATACAGGGGAAGTAAAGAAGATGGAGCCAGAAGATGGAGCCAGACTTGGTGGTGCCCTGTGATAGGACAAGGGGGAATTCCACTACAATATAAGACATTTAATTTGTCTGTGGCAATGTCACAGTATGACATGCTTGTAACATCCTGATGTTTCATCTAAGGACGGAAAGGCTAGAAAAGGGTTATGACTGAGTCACTGTCTCTGGATTTAAAGGTGACAGGAATGGCTGTCTGAGATGCAGCATCTAAGGTGTAGGCTATGCAGTCTTCAAACAGAAAAGACAGTTGGCGAGAGTTTTAAAATAATTTGTATGCTATTTTGGAATTTGCTTTGGAAATAAAATAAAGTGGAGTGAGAAAGAACTTTATATAGCACCCTAGCCTGAAAATGTAAAGAAGGGGAATGCATACTCAGAAATCCCCCCTTCTTCCCTTATATCCCTTTCTGAACTATGAACTGATCATTGTGTGAGGTGACTGCTGTAAAAGTTTGTAAAAAAATGAACTCCTGAGCCAGAGACTTGAGCTTCAAGGTTCTTGGAGAACAGTTTTGGTGTCATGCAGACAGAGATATTTTTTTCCATGTTCATTCAGAGAATGAACTTACTTAGAAGTACTTACTAGTACTTACTGTACTAGGTGTCTCCAAACATTTTTTTAAAAGTTTGGACATTTTTCTCCCATCAGCTCAGTGCTGAACTTCTCTGAAAAGAGGTAAATATGGACTAAGAAGCACAGCACATTCTTTTGACTTCATTATATACATTCATTTTGAGGTTCTCTTAGGGTTACAGCTGCAATCTAGATTCAGAGAACACTCCTCCAACACAGCCCAACCACTTTACACACCTGTGTACCTGCATACTTATCATGATGTCACCAGAACACCAACTACAGAAATTCTTGGTGTCATAAAATAATTGAATAACATAGATTGGAAGGCTACTTTAAAGATCATTTGTTTAAAGCTTGAAAGTTACACTGGGTCTTGCATTTCTGGATCTTGTTTTCTCAAAGATACCCATTTATCAGCACAGCAGCTATGAACTATGTTATGCTTGGCGAAATGTCTTTTTCAAACATTAGAAAATCAGTTATGAGGATTTTAATGATAAAATTCTCAGCCATTTGTTATGCAATTTTACTGATAAGTTCATGTTGATGACATTTGTCACCTGTATTTTTGTCACCTTAGCAATGTGCTCTTATTACAAAAAAAATTAAGCAACGAAATACATCAAGTTACCTGTGTAAAGGAGAAACTGAGATAGAATCACCTGAAGAACAATTATTATCATCCCTCTTTTCTCCACATAGAGAGATAATGATTTTATCATTCTTTATTCCCCTGCTCACTACAACCAGTTATTCCCTCTGTGCATCTGGTCAAACACAGAACAATTGTTCTTGGTTCGGTTTACCTTCTAACATTTTTGTTTTCCATATCTATCAAGTCAGTCTGAAAAAAATCCAGTCTTCTGACAATCCCCATGCTTCTTATGCCATTAGGCGATCCCAGCTACGACTGCCCTACTTCTATAATAAGATAAGATATCTACATCCCATTGTGAAAAACTCCATTGCTTGGGTAAACCCTTGGCTTTAATACAATAAGAAAATTTGTTGCAATTTCAATATAACTAAGTTTTCACCATTTTAAACCCTCTCTATATTTTGCTTCAAAAAAGGATGGAGAGAACTTTGGCATTCGATCCCAGCCAGGTCCTGTTCCTGGGAGCAAGGGGATGCATGCCCTCACACTCCTAGAGCTCCAATGCCCCTTGCCTATTGTTAAACTCTGCTTGTGGGATGATGAAAGTCAGAGTTAGAAAAGATCCACAAAAATATATGTGCAACAGATCATCCTAACTTATGTATTAGATCCACGCTTCCCTGCACCTGATGTTGCACTGGATTCCCATCCAGGAAATAGGAGAACTGTTGTTCAAACACAAAACGTTGTTTTGGAGGAGAAGGTTTTTTTCTTTGTTGTTTCTCTTCATGTGATATTCACTTGTAATTTTTTTCTTTAATTTATGTACATCCAGTTAGAAACTTCCAGCAACATACATGGTGCTGAGAGCTTTATCCCAAGTCATCTCTATTGTCAATGTGGTGGAATAATTCCAGAAAAATAGACACAATTTTTCTGTACATATGTGTCTAGAACAGAACTAGCTCACTGGGAAATTTTTCCTTTACGACCACATAAATCTTTTTCATTAAAATCAGAGTTTTTTTATGCCTAGGACTACCTGTGCTTACACCAGACCTGGTGCAGCCAGAAGAAAATCCTGCCAAGACCACAGACTAACCCAGCTCTCCAGGGATTCCTAGTTTGCCATAAGGAGTGGCTTAAGAAAGCAGTTTTTTGAAGTCAAGTTATGTGCCCCTGTGGGGCTCCTGCTCATTTTATGAAGGAAAAATTCATGCTACCTCTTTACCATATAACTCAACACCCATAGACAAGAGGAAATGCTTTGAGAAATTTACAGAAACTCCTCTGGGAAAATTGCAAAATCTTGTACACCTTGCTTGTGCTGCTGCATGTCTGCTAAAGAAAAAGATAACTCCCTAATATTTTGTCCTGAAGAGATCATTCTAGGAACGAAATACAACAGTACAAACTGAAAATACAACATTCATAAAACCCTGAGCAAATATTTGTGCTAATGAACATTAAGGAGTTGGCAGTTCTGAAAACTGTAGTCCTCTATTTATTGACAGCCTAATTTCAATGCTGGCAGCTGGAGTTGAAGCTTCCCTACACTGGCCTGCCAATACTTTCAACCCTGACCCAAAGAGACCCTCTCCAGGAGCAATAAATAATTAATTTTTTATGCTTGTTCAGCCCTGGATTTATTTCAAGCAAGGGCTGCCAATTCCATGGAATCTGTACACAGTGATTTTATAATACAGTCCACAGTCAGGCGGGAACTGAGACCACCTAAGTCATTCCATTAAAACAACACACTGGAGTAGAAATAGAGGGCTGGGAGCAAAAAGCCAGAGCTGTTATCCATTTCAGCTTATTTTTGTAATTGGAAGGTGGTTGCAAATGAAAGGAAAGCAAGTAGAGTCAAATAGCCTTGAACATTACATAATAAAAATTAGGAGGGAAAGTCAGAGAGCATTAGAAAACGGTTTGGACCTCTATATACTTGCATGACCTATTCTTCTAAACACAAATGTTCCCTGTCCTTTCTACGGAATGAATTGTTCTTGATGTAGGAATTCACTTGCTGTTGGCATTTTGAGTCTGATGCAGTATTCATTAGTAATGAGATGTATTTCCATTGACTGAGACAGTGGCTCATCAGCCCCCTTTTTTTTTTTTAGGCCAGATCTAAGAAATGGATGTGTCAGTATTCCAGGATCTAACTTCTGTGTTCTGCTTTAGGAGTAAAATTTTCAGAAATTACTAAGCACTCTCCTGAAAATTAGTCAATTTAATGCCACACTGTGGCCAGCCAGACCTGCAGGCACACCTGTCACTGCTGGAAACCAGAAATCCAAATGGCTCCAATCTGAAGCCCCACTGCACCTTTTTTAATTTGAAACTGTTGACAAAACTGTACAGTAATACTAGAGACTGTGACAAAATGCCTGCACTAGACAAAGTGCATCCGCATCAGTCTCCCACATAAATTTTCATTTATTCTTTCTTAGATATGCATAGAAAACAGAGTTTTCCACTGCTAAGGATGAAGAGTTTCCTCACATCATGCCCATGCAGTCTGCCTTAGGAACACACCTACTGCTCCAGAATGTCAGCTGAGAACACACCTCTTCCATGAGACTCATTCCTCCTGGTCAGAAATTCATTTCACTACTGACATTTGTGAAGCACAGCCTTGTTTCATGATCTGACTAACAGGGGAAATAATGCAAGCGGTACAAAATGTAAGTTATTTGCAAAAGAATTTCTATACCATTTGTGAAATAATTTGCTTTTAAAATGCATAATTCATCATGTAATAGCTTGTTGCAATCTATTGCATCTAACTAAATCAACACCCTTCAGTAGAATAGCACGTGTAGAAAAAAATCAAGGAAACTAAAAAAAATACCTCAGTGGTTATGTGTTTAATTCTGCTAAATTCAAGATAAAGATGCATTGATAGCAGCAGTGTTGGATTAATCCCATAACTGCTTTTGTTTGCTCAGAAATGTACACTTGAGATGTGATTCTTAAAAAACAATACAAAAATGACAATTTTCATTTTGAATTTTTTAGTTCACTTCTAAAATTCCTTTCTTCAGAACTGATTAGGGCCATAACAGAGGCCCTAATACTCTGTACCACAAGCTGCTCCTACATGCCAAATATGGCTCCATTCATTTTTCATCCTATGATTTTATTTCATAGAAAGGCAGCTCTGCTTATCTTTGACCAACAAACCATACTGAAGTCACATCAAATTATCTTTATGGAGTAAAAGTAAGTATGCTTCTAAAAGTTTGCATTACAGGACCTAAACTGTAAAAGGGTAATTGAAATTTATTTCTGTAATTCAAAAAGGGATTTATCAACACTCCAGTGCATCATTTTAACAACACATTTCCATCCCTCTTATTCAGACATCCAGACACAGTTGACAAGTCTGCTACTTGGTTTTTTCTACCTCATCTCAGCACAGAGTTTTGATATTGAGTCTGCTTCCTCTTGCCTCACCTCACATCTGTACCAACTTAGTGTCTCAGGGAAGCAACAGAACTGCAGAGCACGTTGCAGAAAATACGCATTTTATAAGATGTGCTTATACTGCAAACAAGACTGTAACACCAGAAATGCAATTGTCAGGCAGCACAGCATGTTGGAAGGAAGAATTACCAGCAGCAAAGACAGAGAGAGGGCCAAAGCGGTAGGTCTGCTTGTTCCCTGTCACTGGACAGAAACCATCACTGCATCTTTTACTTCAGGGAGAAAAACTTTTTGCCTACCAAGTGCAACAGAAGTAATTAATCTTAATAGTGGCTTAGTAGCAACCCACCTACATGAAACAGAACTTTATGTCAATTAGTCTGTTTGGACAGAGGGAAAGAGTCACAGATTTTTTTTTTCAGCTACAGTCACTACTTACTTTGAAACACACTTGATACTTTTACTAAACAAGCCCTGCTGTAACTATCCAGATATCTCTCTTGTGTCTCATATTTTGTGTTTTTCCTTCGCTACGTCTCCACACACATGATACTACGTAATCTTCAAGCAAGCAAACTCCCACTGTTTCTCATGGCTCTCTGATAGACATCTGCATCTCCTGCTGGCCCCCATGTTTGCTGACCTGCTCCAGCCATGGATTGCCCATGTCAAGGCTGGACCAGTTGATGCAGTCCAGCCATGGATTGTCCTTGCCAAGGCTGGACCAGTGGATGCAGCAAGATTAGAATGGAGTGGGGGGACCGTGCAGACAATGGAATCATGAAAGAAGCATGTATGAGAGTGCACACAAACCAACAGTTCTTCTCTTGCCCCCTGAGAACAAGAGGCCACCAAATGCAGGGAGCAGGAGCCAGGATGAGACAAACAGGATGCGACACTTCTTGAGACAAGAGGCTGCAGGCCTGAAGGGCTCCTCTTAGAGTGCCTGCATGCATTCAAGGTAGACAAGGACAGTGTGTGTAAGAGGGATCCACTAATGGCTACAAAGCAGACAAACCACACCAGGCTCAGGAAATCCCCCTGAGCTGGAAGCAGTGCAAGGAAGTATCACCTGTGCCTGCCCTGCTTTTCCTCTTCCCTAGGTACTTAAGGCTATTACTGGAGACAGCTATTACAGCAAGACAGGCACATGTACTCTGATCAAGTACCATTGCTCTTGTCATCTAAGAAGAGTCCCTCTGGCATGTTCCCTATGGCCTACATATTCTGTTTTTTTCCCATTATTAACAGACTATACCTTTCCAGACTTTCCCTGGATAATGTAGAAATTATTTTACTCATAAGGCACATGAGACATTTCTTAAGAGCTATTCTTTTTAGCTTTTCTGCTGCTAATTCCACAGACATAAACTAGCACTCACACACTTGCATATTTGAATCCCATTTATTCTCACCCAACAGTTTTCTGATTGATAACAAACCACTTTTCTATACCATTAAGGTTGGACAGACCTCATAATACAGAATTCAAGGTTAGACACATGTATTTGAAAATACCAGCAAATTAGTAAAGGCTAATTTGCAAGGGTTTAACACACCTTTAAACCAATTTTTACCATTTAAAATAAAATTTGGGGTGCAAAGGGGTTTTATTTCATATTTTAAAAGGCAAATTTCTTTTCAATTTAGCTAGTGAGGGTTTAATTGCCACTGAAACAAATGTGTCCTGCTCCTTGCTGCCTTAGTAGACCTATAATAGGATTTCACTGGTTTCTTTTTTCTTTTCAAGTGGAAGTAAGCTTATGTTCCCAGCTCTTGACATGAAGTTGCAGTACAGAATTCACATCAAATTCAGGGGCAAAACGATGCATCAGCCTTATTAACTTTAGGCACCTAATACCACTGTTCCTGGGACCTTCTGGAGATGTGCAGAACTCAAGTGCTCTGAATCACAGCTTCATTAGAGTTCATAGTCATTCCTATTAATGACTTCAGCACCAATGTTAAAGCTCCAGAGAATATCTTTCCCTCGTATCCATAGGGGAGGATGGCTTTGTGTTTTTTTTCTTATAGGTTCAGTGGATATTTTTGCAGTTTGCAAAAAAAAAAAAAAAAAAAAAAAAAAAAAAAAAGAAGCATCACCGAATTTCATTTAAGGACAACCAAATAATTTTTAAAATCTGCAGATATTTTAACCTTTTTCTCTCCAACATTTAAAATAAAAATGTACATGTATTCATCTCAAATTACTGTTTCTCTGAGAAAGTTTTCTGATTTCTCAGCTAATTTGCTTATAAGTTCAGGTTATATAAATATGATTTTTCAACTAATGAACAGTTTGCCTGTGGGATCTTATTCAACACAGTTAGTGAAGGCTGGGAATCTAGTCAGCTAGGAATCAGGAGGTAGCATTCTCTCTCTAGGATCCCACAGAATACCAGCTTCCTTGCCTGCAAAGTAGGGATACACATCTTTTGTCTGGCTGAATGGAGAGTCTCAACCTCTCAGTCTCTCTCTCTCTCTCTCTGTATAGCAGTTGACACAATAGACCCAGACCTAAAAGCTCTTGTAATACAAATTAATACTACTTTTCAACAAGCCCTTCACCAGTGCTACCTAAATATACTTTTTGACCACAGTACCATCCACAAAATAAATGCACTGCATTAGAGATTTTCACCACTCATGCTGCAATTACCACAGTGATGCAACTTTTTTTAGACCATGGTGGTATAAAAAGAAAATAGCATCATCTTGTTCAATGCCAGCTCCTCTGCTAAAATATTCATCACCTAAGTGATAGTTATGTGCTTTTTCAAAGTGTAAAATGCACAAGCTTTGCTACTGGCAGACTATGTTCTTACTACGTTTAAACCCATGTAAAACAGCCTTAATTATCAAGCATGAATGGCCAAAAGTGGAAAAAAAAAATCAAGATACTATATGTTTTAATTCAAGCTATGCACAGAACTTGTCAAAAAGAAAATTAAGAATACCTCGTAACTGAAAAATGCAAGCCTAAGCATCTGAGCTTTTCAAGTAGCTGTTACTTTAAAATAAAATGCAGTCATAGTTACAAAAGAACATAATGAAGTGATATTTATTGTTATTACCTGTTACTATTGGTACCATTTGTCGTTATTATTTAAATGTCATTTGTTTTGGGAAACTATGCTCATGCAACTGTGCAAGAGTTATTGTGGTAGAGTGTGGGCATGAGTATGGAGAAAGCATTCCACTGACCATGAGATGACAAAGAGGCCCTAAACCTAAAAAACCAGTTTTTTCTGACTCCTGAATCATGCTCCACAATAAAAAGCCACAATTAAGTTTCTTTATGGACATAAACCATACAATTCTACATAAGAAATCTGCAGAAATGCAGTCAGGAAAGTCATTCACTAGATGG
Source organism: Onychostruthus taczanowskii (assembly GCF_017590055.1). NCBI lineage: Eukaryota > Metazoa > Chordata > Aves > Passeriformes > Passeridae > Onychostruthus > Onychostruthus taczanowskii. The sequence continues at coordinate 292,442 of NW_024507546.1, forward strand.
ATTTAACAAAAAGTTAAGGCAACTTCTGGGGAAAAAAAAAAAGGAATTGATGAGCAAACCTTGGGGGGGATGGTATTAGGTCAAATAATTTATTTCAAATAAGGCATTTTGTCACTCAATAAGGGAGGTAGAATTTGTCTTATCAGAATGGCCCATCTTTTGGTATTTGTGTTTATTGTAGAGCCTGTTAAGTGCTCTTCTGTGTCCAATGATGCAGCCATGAAGGGAAGTCATCATAGATGTCCCCATAAACCTAGACATAGCAAAAATGATTAAATTCATGAGCAGTTTTGCCTTGAAAGAGCACTGATTTAATATGCTGCCATTTGTGCTGCTGCCAAGAAACCCTGTGCATTTAAAGCCAATGCTGTAGAGATCCACAGGGTGAAAACTTTTTGGCTTCAAGATATGGTTTTGAGTGTTGCATGAGATCTAATGAGTTCCAAATGACTGCAAAATTGCCTTGGTTTGCCTCTGCTCAGGCACTTTGCTCTGAATTCCACCATCTGCACTTGCATCAGGGATTCTCTGAGGTGTGGTGGAAAACCCCTGGCTTTGCCTAGATCTGTAGGAGTTAGAGAGAGCTCACGACTGGGTAAGAAGATGGAGGGTGAAGAACACTGCTTAGACAAGATGGGTTCTACAGCTCTTAAAACAGGTGTTCAAAGCACCTGCCAATGTCTGTCTATTGCTACACTCTCCTTGTATTCTGACCATGATATTCAGGAACAAGAAAAATTCTTATTTGAAATCAGTTTCATAGAATTCACAGAATTACTAGGTTGGAAGAAACCTTCAAGATCATCGAGTCCAACCCACACCCCAATGCCTCAACTGAAGATTGTTTTGAGAGCAATCTTTCTAAATCTGCTGTCTCTTGCAACTGGACATAGAACTCTAGGGTTATCTGGGAATTCCACTTATGCTCCCTGTGACTTCAAGGAGCTAGGGACCTGGCATTGGCCTGGATTTTTGCTTTTCTCTTACTGTGGTAAATTACAGTTGAGGCTTTTGTGGTTCTACTGTAAGTTTTGAGTTTATTTTGCTGACAAGCGTTTTGTGGCTCGTGGTATTTAGTTGCATCTGGAATACATGTCCTCTGAACCCTTCTGAACTGTGTATCTCCTGCAAATGACTTCAACTGATGGCCTTGGGGATATTTTGTAGCCATAAATTGCTATATTTCTGTTATTTGTTGCCCAGACACCAATTCAATGAGGGATTCATCCAACAGAAGTCCCTGGAATTAGGAAAGAATCTAAAAGTATTGCAAGAACAAAGCAATCATCATGCTTTAAATACATCAAAAATCTGTAAATGGCAACTACAACTGTAGCAAAACACAAATAACTCATTATTTAAAAAAACACTCTTTTTTTGCATATTTACTTTTCCTCTCCAATTTTCTAATCAGTCAATGTAGAAATTACATGAGACTGCTATTGTGCTAAGAAAACCTGAAGAGCCTTGTTTTGAATAAAATTTACATCTACAGGATTTTTGTTTTATTTCAAAGTATCTTCCTCTGAGACCTATTAAGACACTCATTGTTTCAAGGGAATACATTTGATATTTGTAAAGCATATTAGATACTTACATGCTTTATATTAAAAAGGCAATGATTGGCTTCACAAAGAACCATACAAACACCTTTTTAATTGAAATCTTTCCATCTTCTCTGCTTTCAAGTCCCCATAGGTACCAAGCTATGAATTTCAATGAGGGCTTTGCAAAACAGTATTTAATTAGTGTTTTTCTGTCAACCTATCTTCCATCACCCATCTAACCCATTCTTGTTTCTACAGAGACATACAGCAGCAATTTAATATTATACAAAAGGAGGAACACTTCTCTCACAGATAAGAGTTTAAAACCTAGCAGTTCAACCTAGTTTTGGTATGGCTGTTCTCCAAACCCATACAAAATGGTGTCTGTTTTTATTATGGAGGCAGCAGACCTTATCCATTAAAAAAAAGGGGGGAAAAAAGAAAATAATAAAAAATCATTCCTGAAGGAATGACAGGCTTAAACAGCAGCAGTCTGTTATATCAGAAGTGTTGGTGCACTTCAGCTGTGCCTTTAAAACTACCATCATGAAAATGTGGGACTAATGCTGATCCACAGCCAATGATGTTGATGGACACAGGATTCTGACCAGCTTGCAGACACTCTTCAGGCTCTTTCAGTCAAATATTAATTGGTCAGTTCTATCCCCAGCTGAAGAAGCCTCTTGCATTCCTTGCAAAGTAAACCTTAACACAGCAGAGTTCACAGCATCTTCTATACCTTGTGCCTAAAAAGGAAAATGGCCACTAAGCCTAGATGCAGTAATTCCTGATGTTATCCTCTTTCAGTGGGATTAGAGCAGGGTGACACACCCAGGCTCCAAACCTCTAGTGCTTCAGAATGCTGCTGTTACACTACAAAAAACTGCAGTGCTTTGCCTAGATTAGGCACATCAGATGTCACCCCAATTTTCTACATTGCCTTGCTACTGAAGTGTCGTCAAATTTCTGATGCTTATCTTAAAAGACTTCTACACCCAGTTTCTCATAATCTTCCAAGGAATGATAAAGTCCTTACTGTGACTGACCTAACTAAAATTAAAAAAAAAAAAATCACTTATTTATGAAGGTGTAATTCTGAGGTAAAGTTGGTTTATGGTAGAGACACATCATTTCTGATGGTGAATGGAAGAAGGGGAAATGAATGTTGAGATCCTGTACACATGTTAGGTGGAAAACATGAGATACAAACAAGCTACATGCAATAGAAATAACTTCTACTGATGATGCAGAGTGATACTGCATGGTTTATATATGAAGAAGATTAGGATACAGTAGAATGTATGGAATGGAGTAGTATCACAGCAGGCTAATGCTGCTTGCACTGAACCCTGGAAATGTTCAGCTTTTGAAGTAAATGGAACCATTAAGGTGAATGATTCCATATGAGGACTTTAAACTTAATTCAGTATGAATAACATTTTCTTGCTCTAACAAGGGGTCAGAAATGAAGGAAAAGGAATGCTACCAGCAAATAAGAATGAGGAATTTTAAAAGATGTGATAAAGGACATTTGCTCATACTACACCTATGTTTTCACAGTATTTTTCCTTCTTTCAATTACCTTCTTAACTTGAGACTAAATACATTCAGAAACCTGGAGATTAAAGCAGTACATATTTTTAAAATCCTGATTTCAAGCAGAATGGGGAAAAGCTGTGATAGTATCCTGAAATAACAATAAGACCCATGAGGAAAGCTGACAGCATCACATGAATTGCTCATTATGGTAGACCTTTCTGTCCTCAGTCTTAGCTACAAGTAGTGAGTATTAGGACACTAACTTTGGTCAAGAGGGAGCAGAGGAGAAAATGAAAGTAGCAGTAAAAGCTGCAAGACACCACAGGAGGGTGCTACACACAGTCACTGTATTCTTCTGGCAGGAACAGCTGAAGGCAGCATGACTATGTTTTCCATAGAGTTGGAAAGCAGCAGTAAGTCCTTTTCCCTCATAGCATCCCAGAATAAATCCATTTACTTATAATCAGAGACTCAAAACCAAAAGGCACCAGTAGTGTTAGCCTGAGACCCGTTGGTCATAATGGTACTGACAACTGGGGCCAGCTGAGAACATGAGGAGCAAAAATTACCTTAGCAAATCACCCATCCAATGCAGAGTTTAATGACTGTATAAATATTGCATGGTGCTTACACTGTGTCAGATAATAACTCCCCTCTACCACCTATTCCTTACATGCTTAATATCAACACATCTTCAGAAAGCTCCAGGATTCTCAGAATAAGGTTGGTGTGTGAAGGGATTTACACTTTTATGAATCAGCATATGACAATACACTTTCTATAAGCACAGATAGATTTTACTGTGCCCAGATATGTTTTCTTTCACACTTTCCACTTTACTTTTCAGTAATTAAACCAACCCAGAGCACTGTACTACATACAATACAACACATTTACCACTAATTACTTTTTACTGAGGCTATTTAAAAGAAAAAAAAATAACTACTCATCCTTCTTCCAAGAGATTTATGCTAACTTTCCAGAGTAGAGGCTACTCCCTTCTATATCCCAGTGAGGGTAGAAAAGCTCATCAAAGTAATCTGATGCATCTTGTGGGTCCCTGGAAATAGAAAATTGCATATGCTTTCTTTAAAATATCCTCTAGTAAAATGGAGGGTCCCTTGCCCAACTGCTCAAGTATGTACACTGCCCAGAACCTGTCTCTTCATTGCCTCATCTCAGTGGAGCTTCTGTTCAGGGTCCCTGGGGACAGAAGAAAAGGACATGCTAACCCATGCTAACATGGTCTACCCACAGAGGTAGTGGAACTTCTGGCCTCTTCTTATGTAGGGAAAGGGAAGATAATGCAAGGGAGACTTCCAAGCAAGGAGGTGGAATTTTTCCTTGCCCCCACCCTGTTTCTTTAACATCACTCATCCCATTCTCTTCTGTCATTCTCTGATCCCAGTCTAGTTATATCTTCCTCAGGTGGTGTTCTTTTTGTTGGGTTTTCTTGATAATTTCTTGATAATCACAGAACCATAATTTATCTCTAGTTGGACAGGAACAATCAGGATCACTGCTTCCAGCTCCCAAATTAATGTCATGTTGGCCAACACCTACTGCATTGCCAGATCTGTCACAATATCCCTTGCAAGTTACCACTACAGTTTTCTTCTCCTTACCTACCGAGTAGCTTCTCTTTCTCTACAAACCCCTCTTTCCTTATTTTTGTCCTATATATAACTTCTCCCTCTTCAAGGAGTCCACCTGCTGCTGACTCTGACCCTGGTTACACATTAGCATTTCCACTCTCTACAACAACAAGCCTTGTTTTGTTTTTGGAGACTTGTGCCTCCACATGTTTCTATACTCTCTTGTTTGATGAGTTCCACTGTTTTTCAGGGAAGTGGTGAAGGGAAAACAAACCCTAGCTCCTCATTCCCTTCACTTGATTGTAGTGTTCATCTCTACTGGGAGCATCACAGTTTGTTTCCAGTAAAACCCAGCGTGTGCTGTATGTACATCCCATACTGCTCATAAATTCAAGCATCTCTGTCCAGAGGTAATGGGGTAATGGCATTTCCTAGGATCACACCTCTAAAGCATCCTGGGATATTTCAGGATGAAAGGCGCTCTATTAAAAAAATAGATAACTACCTCAGAAGCTGCACCATGAGAAGACAATGCATAGCCATGTCTTAAAGTAACTTCTGGCCTAGTCCACACAGGAACTAAAAGTTAATGCAACCAAGCATGGAGATAGCATTAGAAGCAGGACAGAAAAAGGCCTAGAATGCCAGGAAATAGTGTCAACATGCAAACTGAGATGCAGTCGGCAGCCCTGCTTTCTGCAAGGTGGAATTCTGGTGCTTGTGGCTCTACTGGGGTATGCCTTGCTCTGAGAAAGCCACCCAATATTAATCAGAAGTGGAAAGCAGGATACTGCAGAGCTGTGGAATAAATGAGCTGGTGACTGAGAGCACATGCCATAAAAAGCAGTACAGTGGGAGAGTGGAGGTCCTCGGCTCACCTGGTCAATTTGCTGCTAAAGAAGTATCAATATAGAAGCTCACAAATAATTTAACAAAGTGAGAACACATCTGTTGCCTAATAACCTGTGTAGAAATGCGTGTTTTTTCCAATTCAAATGCTACTGTCAGAATTTCATTCCAAAGGAATGTACAACTACTCTCCTGTACTCCAAGATGGAATCACAGAATTAGGCAAATACTTTCAGAGAAGCTTCTGTCAGCCTGCAATGAATACCTGTGTTGTTATCACTCTAATAATTTGGCAGCTGAATTTTGTTTCTAACACTGTCTAAACATACCAGGAGGAAAAACCATGCATACAATTCTACTTTCACAGAAGATAAAAGTATGGCAATGATAACCACCACATAGACGTTTGCTGTAGGGAATGGAGTTTGGATAGGAATAAAAGGGGGACACCATCTTTCAGAAAGCGATGCAGAAATACTAACTACAGAGAAGACATCCCATTTTTTGACATTCAATTTAATAAATAAATCAAATGGGCTGCTTGTCACTCTCTATCCTATACAAATACTGGAAATGCAAACCGTCTGGGAAGAAGAAATAGAATGCGCTACCCTGGTATGTGCACTAATTTGCTAACTGCTCTGTGGCTTCATTCCAGCAAAACACTTAAGTACATGAATAGTCCCAACAACAAAGGTCTGAAAGACTGCCCATACATTAAAGTAAATTGCAATGTAGGCACAAGCCTCTCCCTTGCTTTCATTAAAGCCTGCAAAACTCAGAAAAGAAAATCAATGATGCCTCCCTTGGGTATAGCAAGCAAGGAGGGGGGTCACAGCAGCCGCTTCAAGGATAGCTTAGGCAAGCGCATTTATGAAATGCATGTGTATTTGTATACACAAATTTTAGATATACATACATTGCTGGTATAACACTGTTTTCTAGACCAAAAAAGAAAAAAAAAAAAAACCAGCTTGTTTTCTAGTTGAAATACAAAAGGGCTATTTAGCTATTTATGAAAAAACTTCCAAACTTTTTGGTGGGCTTGCTTTTATGACTAGACAGTTTGCCATTCTGTGCAAACAAAATATGTTGCTGTTTTCCCTGAGTTTAGTTCAGAAGAGGAATCTGAATGAAATGTCAACCTGAGCCATGCAGCAATGGTAATTTACACAACACAAATGTCAGTGTTCAAGCGTGTGTGATGATAACATTTGGAGGGGGCACAAGGGAGAGAGATGAGTGACTCACAGTCTGGAAGGCGATATTGCAAGGTCTAGGTCAGGGAAGAAGTGAGAGCTGCTCAGGAAGGATGGGTGTAGCATGGGGACAATGAATATTTTGCCTTTTGGGAAAAGTTACCTGCGATGAGGATTTACTCAGATGGTGCCATTAAGGCACTCAAAACACATTTCCAGTTACCTGAGGAAACAAAATCCTGAACAACAATATTACCAAAGGACCATTTTAAAGCACAGTTATAATTTCTGCTTTTACTGTCACTAGTATTTACATTCCTCTTGCTTCTCTGTTCAAATGCTATGATCAGCACCTAACACAGACACACAGTGGGCATTTGTAGGCAAATACATTTTCCTCAAAGCAGCAGATTTGATCCCATTCCTGTCACAAACGGTTAATTTTTTTCTGGGGCACTCAGCATCAGATTTCATGTGGAGGCACCTGAAATAGCAGTCCTATGTTATTAGCCATTTAAGACCAAATGCTATCAAGAATACAATGAGTGGAAGTCTAATCTGCCAGTTGTACTTCAGAGATGAATGAAATGTTTACAGGGCAATAGTGGTGTGAAAGTGGAAGAACCTGCTTCTCTCAGAACTCTATATGCTCTGCTGGCAAATTCGGGGTGAGAAAAATCCATTGTGTACACAAACCACACAGCTGTTGTCATATCATTGCTCTTTCTATGTGCATTGAAGCTAATTTAGCATCACAGTATAGTTTCTTTACCCTAACACTAGCATGCTCTCTTCTGTGCCAAAGTGAAGAGCATCACCTGTTTATAGCTCTGCTCTTATTACCTTAACAATCATTAGTAACATTTGGGAGTTGTAGGCTGTGTAATTGCTCTGCAAGTATATTCTTCAGGACTGAATTGCCTTAATCTACTTAGTACCTCTTGGTTTCTTTCTTGCTTTTTACTCTCTTTCTCGCAGCTCTGCATAGAATCTAGAGTCACTTCTCTCCTATAGTTTGGTGAAATTATTTGCTAATTTCTTCTGCAGGAAGTGAATTGTAGCACCGTTATTCCTGACTTTCTTTACCTGAGCAATGGTGCAACCCAAAGAAATAATGATGTTTTTCTTCACCTTCTGATTCAATCTCTGCTGTTGGCAGATGTTCACAGTCTCATGACGCCAAATCAAATCCTACTGAAACTGCTGGGACTCTGTGGGCTTCAGAACCAGTTCCATCAGGCTTGGACCTCATCTTCACTTCAGAGAGAACACTACAGAACTGAGTGGAGCAGTCTTTGGCCTCTACAGATTTCATAGGCTAGAAATGCTGTATTATTTCATCCTAGTCACCATGTATACACCAACTGGTGTTCCATTTCTTATAAAGAGCAAGGAGGTGAAAAGATAGAATGAGTGAAGATGGAGATGCATGGGCAGAGCTGCACATGGAAATAAGCATGAGATGTGCTAGCAGTATATATGGTTTGTAGCAATCCCTGGCTTTAATGATTTAAGTAAAGAAAGGTGAAGAAAATCCTTAGGAATCTACAGGTTGTTTGCCAGAGGTCAGCAGAAGACTAAACAGAATGCAGTCAATATTGCTGTGCTTGTGTGAACACAAAAAATAGAATTCTTCTTGGTAAGCAGCTGTATTTGATTTCTATACTTTGATGAAATGCACCAGCTAAACACTGAACATGGATTTTAATTTGGGTGGTATTTATTGGTGGTCAAGGTAAGCAGAAAAAATAGCAGTGCTTTTCCTGACATCATGCCATATTGGCAAGCAAGGAAATCCTGGTTCTACCTGTAAATAGGACTCATGTCCAAAGAGAGAATAAATATCAAAAAGGAAAAATGAGATGTCCTTCAACACAGCCACACTTATGATCACAAAGTTGTTTTTGAGACAGCTCAACTTCTTACAGGTCAGCACAGAAGTATCTCCATGAAATGAGTCATAAAACACACTAAGAGAAAACAAGGCCTTTGCAGGTGTTTTGGAGGAAATGAAGAAACAAAACAACTCCAAAAGTATTTAACCAAATGACATATAAGTAAGATGGAGGTATATTTATTTACATTTTAGGTTTAGGCACTTGATAGCTAATAGGAAGAAGTGAATTTGATGGACATTCAGAAGTGCTACTACATATACACTAGAGCTGGGTTAAACAACAAATCCACAGTCTGGACAACAGGAAAATTCCTTTAGTCACCTAATATCCCTTTTAGCACAAAATAGCACAAAACCAACAAAAACAACATAAAACCCACAAAAGAGTTCTTCTGCTCCCACCAGGGAGGATCCTTAAGATCCTTTTAAAGGCTCTAATTACTGAGTATTACAACTGCTGTTCTTTGACTTTATTGTTTTTCTGGCATTTTACTTTGCTGTGAGACTGTTTTATGGAGCATTTTTGTGAGCTCCTGATAGGCAATCCTCCAGATTAAATTCAGTGTTCATTGGGTCAATGTGGTCAGCTTCTCTGAGACAGCACAGCAATGACAGCTCACTATCTCCTTCTGGGAATTCTAGGAAGATTGAACAGCACACAGTATTTTGAACTAATGCCAAATACTCAAAAGTCCTCTTTAGGTCTACACATGTAGCATTTTCAAAATAAATCTCCAGGAAAATGTACTACTCAGGACTCCAGTATGAGACATAGATTAGCCCAGGAAACTACAAATCTTGATTTAAAAGACCTCTTTACAGGCTTGTTTGTATTTTTCATGATATGTTTTTCAGACCTAAATTACCGCAGAACAATTAAATAACCATTAAGCAAGCACTTAGTCCAACTGATAGCTTTTCCTGGGAAGCTCAGAAAGCATTTTGTCTGGAAAGGTGAGGAGCAGAATCTCAGTCCTGAAGAAGAGCAAGCAGACAAACAGCTGCTGCCCAGGCAGGCCAGTTTCACCTCCAGCACTGCCTGAATGTGCCCTTCAGCAGAGCTGGCAGGACCCTTTGGGTTTGTTTTGCTAATTTTTTTCCTGCAAAGCTCCCCCAGCACTAAAATATTTCACATGTGAAAGGAAACTGGATTCAGAGAACAGGAGCACCCTCCTGCACACAGCAAATCAGGCTCTATGTGTGAGCTGCTCCTTGCAGCAGCCTCTCTGCCCAATGAGAGGCTTAATGGATTCTCAGTGCCATACAACAGCCACCCACAGAGGCAGATGACGCTGCCTAAACACCACTTCCACACAGTGCCAAGGACAACATCCCCACACCTAAATGTTTCAGAGGTTTGAAGTTTGGGGTTTTACTTTGTAAATAATAATAATAATAATAATAATAACAACAACAACAACAACACCCCAACAAAGAAAAATCAACTACTTCAGAGAACAAAATCTGGTTAGTGAGGGAATACACTTCTTTCAAAAATAATGCTGACAACAGTTTGTTGGCTTGTTCAGGTGGTTGTATTCCTCCTCACTTCTCAGAACCTATTCATTTCCAATGTCAATTTTGCTGCCTTCCCAGTACAAAGGCACAGTGAAGAAAATCAGCAGGCATGCTGAATTTCAGTGAGAAGTCAAGCTGCCTGGCACCATCAGAAATTATTCAATTTACAACACTGAGGCAATAGAAAGCAAAGAGGAGAAAAATGTGGGAAGGAAAGGCAGGAGAGAACAGGATTTGTGATATCCACTGTTATCTACCAGGCTCTCTGTGCTACACTTTGACCTCCAAACATGTACACATAATTCATCAATCACTGATGTTAAAGTGCACCAGGGATGAAAGAAGGGCATTAAATAACAGACCAACAGAATGGGGTTCAGGGTATCTGCATTCTCTTCATAGTAAGAGCATACATAAAAGCAGATACTCAGCTTAACAAAACAGATTTGTTGAAATCAACACAGTATCAGTTAAACTGCATGTACTGACAAATGATCCCTTCACAGGTTTTCTGGAAAGTTCTTGTGATTTCTACAGCCTCCTGTGCTCCTGTGTAACTCTAGGCAAATTATTTAACTTTTCTGTCCCTCACATCTATAAGTTACAGCACATGGTGTAACAGCTCCTCTTTCAGAGTGGAGGTAGTTTTTATAAACTCCTGCAACATCCTCTAGCCAATTAGTGATTACAAAAGCAAGTAACAAGGAGTTCACTTCTGAAGAAGCAGAAGAAGAAGAAATACACAGCATAAGAACATTCACATTCCTGCTTCCCCATCTTGGCATTTGTAGCCTTACAAAGAAATGTCAGTTTAAATAACCAATTCTCGTTACATTAAATACTGAAATACCAACAGTGATCCTGTGGATTTCTGTTAAAAATTAATGTTTTAGCAAGAGAGCTCTTAGCTTTGGCCTTTTTAGCACTTTGCAGTTTGGATATGGATTGAAGACAGCAGCTATTTTACCATCCTCGGCCCATGTAAAGTGTAGGTAGAAAATCTGCCAGCTCTGGTAAATCACCAGCGTAACACAATGCTTGCAGCACCGAAATGGATAACATGGGCTTACATGGCATGTGCAGTGATTTAGCAAGCTATAAACACAGAGAACTTTTAAAGAAGGGACTCCATATCAAAGGGGGCCAAAAGTGCTGTGGCTTTTACTCCAAGGCGAATGCTGTAGATGGAACAAGAGAAGAAAGATTACTCATAGCTTCTCAGCCCTGATAAATCAGGCACAGCCTTTGAAAAATAATTAGTCATACTATGCATCGTGCACAAACCCTAGATTAATTGATTTGCTGCATAAGCTCAATGTTTTTATCGATAATGAACATAGTTCAGATGCCCTCCTCCCCCTGTTACACTTAACACCTCTGTTTCTGCATTTCTGGAATCCCGGGAGCAGCAAAGCAGGGAAATCATCCTGACTTGCTCATGATTGCACGTTGACTTTGCAATTTCAGCACATGATCCATTCCACTGAGAAAAAAAAAAAAAAGATTTCAAAGACACTGCTACCATGACTGTCCTGTGACTATACTGTGGCTTATACAAGAGAGAAGTTACCTAAATGAAAACTCTGAGGGAGCAAATATTGGACAGAAATGTTACTGGTGGGACAGGGAATTAAAGAGAGAAAAGAAGTATGGAATTTCACCTTACATGGTTTCTCACTCTTCATTTTCTTTCTATTCTCGTCCTCTTCACCTCATTCCCACTTGGCTGGCTGTTTCTCTTCCTCCTCCTCCTCTTATTTTCTGTTTGCCTGACATACCTTCGTCTCACTCCCTTCTTTTTGTTACCTCTTAAAAATATCTCATGGTGTTCCTACAAAGTTCCTGCTATGAAAGCATTCACAGTGACTTCTAAGGTATAAAATTTAACAAAGCATGCAAGTATTCTTAGGCTTGAAATATACATGACTATTAAATATATGCATCTCCCTTCTTATTTCAATTAACTCCTAAATTAATTCAGAATAGCTCAGAGCAACCTGAAATATAACTACATGGAATTGAATAATTAATAGAACTGATGAAATGCATGCCACGTACAGGAGGCTAACAGTTTTTATGAACAGGTATTTGCTATTCATATCTTGAATTTCTCCTGGTTTATAACCAGAAACACATGGCAGTATCAGTCTCTAGAGCTCCTGCTGGACCGCATCCGAGATTTGTCATGGATAGCAGAAAAGAGGAACAGTGCCTGCAACATGGTCTGTGACTGATTTCTCTACACAGTGAAAAACACAAGCCACATAGCGACTACAGCAGGTATGAAAGATGCTGAGTGTAGCAGGCACAGGGCCTCAAGGCCTCCTTGGAGGTCAGAAACCTGAGCTAGGAAATGCCAAGTCATGATAACTCGGGCCTTAGAAGCCCCTCTCTTCCGCCTTTCGGACCCTGCTTATCTCTCTGTAAGCCTGTAGGTCCCTTTCCCTTGGCCCTTACTATTTGACAATTTCCAAAACCCCTGTAGGGTATAAAAACCCCTAATTCTGCCTGGTTTGGCAGAAGAGCTGTCACTGAGACCCTTCGTGGAAGACCCTAATAAAGAATCCTGCGGAATCATCAAACAGCCTTCTCCTCTCTCTCCCTGTGTCTGCTGCTACGGCCACAACCAAGCCGAAAGAGCTGATATCACAGAGCTGATAATCACTAAAGAGCTAAAATCACTTGAGGTTGCTTGGCTTCCTGCAGCTGGGAACGGCTTGGGAGATCAGACCAAGTCTGAGCCTCCACTGAGCTATTCTGGCCATGGCACCCCACCGGGCGCAGCCTGGCTGGAACCTATCGTGATAGCTGAGCATCTTTACATAGTATTTAGAGCAGGCCCTGCATTCAGAGAAAGACACATGACAAATATGGTATACTTAAAACAGAGTCCATTTGTTGTGCTATGTGTGAATGCAAGATTTTTTCCAGTACGCTCTGGCTTGATATTCTTTCCAGGTCTTTCTCACCTGATGTTTCAGTCAGCTGGATGCTAGAGGCCTTTAAAAAACATGTCAGTTATTTTATTTAGTATAATCTTGCTATATCCAAAGTAGACAGTATGAACAGAACATTGGTTCACTTCCAATGCTATTGAATGATTGACTGTGAAAGCCCATTTTGCCTATTTTCTCTTTTCAATTTTTTTCTTAAGGTCCTGCTTTCCAGTGTGTTTTCCCATTCATGCGTGTAGTTTTCCCATCCTGTCAGCACTGCCAGTCATTTAGCTGCTGAGCTCCTGCCTGCTTGCTGCACTTTCTGTCACACAGGTGTGGAGAGATTTCTGATCTCACTTACAAATCCAGTGCTGTCCCTGGCAAGATGAGTGGCTGTCATGCTGCTGCAGGCTGTTTCAAACAGCTGCTCTTTCCAAGAGCACCTCCAGCTTAACTTTTCCCCTTTAGTTTTCATCCCTTCCGCACCAAAAGGCACTGGCAACGGAGCCATGCAGAAACTATGACTGCACCATTAAACTATTTCAGATTCTTGCTGGTTGAGAAATTATCTGCATGTCCTAGTTTATCACTTAGTCATATTCAACTGTGCATTTACTGTTCAAGCACTATATCCATATGAGTTCTAGATTACCTACCAGCTGATGTTTCCTAGCTCATCTTGGCTATGATTTTTTTACCATTGTTTTGTTTTCTGTTTTCTTTTTAAAATATTTATGCCTGTTCTGATCAGTATGCTTAAATCTGTTACCTGTTGAAGGACAAGACACTCTTGGAATTCAATCCCAGATTTTGGCAAAATCTGGACATCTGCTCTTGTTCCTGAGTGTTGGGAGGCTTTTCCTTTGAGTTTCAATTAACTCACTACTATTGTATCCTCGTATAACTGTTGCTTTTCTAGTGCACTCAATCTCAGCTGAAGCAAAGCAACAATAGGTATTAATTACTCAACAAAATCTGGTTTTCTTTCTGAATTAAAACTAATTCAAAGTCCCAGAAAATTTTGAAACACACGATTTTTCTTTTGGAAGGCAAGTGAGCTAAAAAACCAAAGTAGAGTATGCAGAGACTTGGTCCCATTTTGCTGAGTGAAAGTATGATACAAATCTGAATTCGTCCCTAGGAACTTAACAGAGGACTACAATCAACTTGACTTAGCTGTATTTAACTCTGCAACTTGGAATATACTGAAAATCTATCTTGATTTCATGTCGCATAACATTTTCTCACATCCTTGTTTCTGTCTGGACTGCTCTGAACAATAGAACTGCAGCCGCTCTTATGGATGGGATCTTTCCTGAGTCCAGACACAGTCTTTGACAATACTATAATATTTACACCTCAGTTTTCTTACATATAAATGGAAGATTGCAGCCTCAGGTTTCAGATGCATTTAAAATTTTTGTAAGCCAAAAGTAGAATGCCTTTGTCTCCAATTCTATGACATTGTAAGCATTTAAGCTGACATTTACTGAAGGTCTTAAAGTGAAAAGCTGAGGGGGGGAAAAAAAATCAACAAAATAGTACTGAGAATTTTGATTCTTAAAACTCTGCTTTTACAGTTTTATTCAGACAGACTTAGCTTTATTTGGATAGTGCTTAGAGGGCAGCTACAAAGAGGACAGAGGCTCTCTTTTTGCAAGGGGCAAAGATAAAGAGCAATGGTTGCAAGCTGCACTGACCAAAGTTTTATTGATCTTATGACCTAAGAAATACAATTTTTACAATGAGGATGACCATTCAATGAAACAACCTCCCCAGGGACATAGTGGAGTCACCATCACTGCTGATGGTGGTTTTCAAGACGTGACCAGACAGGGCACTATTTTCATCCAGGCTCCCTTTTCCACAGAAGGCTGGAGGTCCTTTCCAACCTGGACTGTTCTAGGATCCTGTGAGACTACTTACTATCACATCTAGCCCTAAACTTTCACCAAAAAATGATTTTGTGGTTCTATGATGATTACTGTTTCCCCTTTTAGCTGAACCTAAGTCAGGTTACAATTAAAATGGTTTTTTACACCAGTTTCATTTTACTAGTTCTAATCATAATAAGTCATTTGTATACAAAAGGAGGGAGATCTGGTCTAACAGAAATTACTTTTTACTCATACTAGGTATTTTCACCTGTTGCATGTTTCTTCCAGACAAACTAAAACCTCTTTCTATTCCAGAGGAATCGAGAAAGAAAATGCAAGGTGCCCTTCACACAGGCTGCTGGAGAAAATAAGAATCCTGGAAATGAAAGCACAGCAATTTTTGTGAGTTACACACAGTTTAAAAAAGTTACACGTTTCTAACAGGGCACAGTGAGATTTAGAATAGCTTTTCTATATCCATATCTCCTATATTCTGTGAAAGTTAATGAATTTAATATTTTATTCTAAATGTATCATGGGAACATGTAAAGAGACAAGTTTCTATTACACTTAGGTCATAATGTGTGCAGTTTTAGGAAAAGGCTTCCAAAATCACACTAACTTTGTCCAGATAAAACTGCTGCTGCTTGAAATGCTTTCTTATTATTTTATCTATGAACTGATTTCCTTTATAAAATTTTCTTTACATACATTCCTTTATAATCATATTAGGATTCCAACTGGAAAAAGACATATAAGATTCCCATTCTGTGAATGGGAAGCCTGCACTCAGGGTAGCCATGGTGAAGCATGTTCAGGTGGAGTAATTTAACTGCTTACATCATCATGGAAGAGCTTTCATAGTTGGAATGAGAAACTTGTACTTCATAAAGTCTGGAACAGTGCTGGCAACACTTAATTATTTAAAGTCACCCTTCCACATGAATTTAAATATGAAGATATTATTGTGCTTTCTGTAGAAAAAACACCTCTCCTCTAAAGTGCTTTGCAGAAATTCTGAGTCACAATAACCTTCTTGCCTAGAGTCCCACAAGGGATTAGCACCAGAGATTGGAATAAAGAATCCCAGAATCCCAACTCTAACACCTCCTTTAGTGACTGGGCACAGCGCTTCCCCCCAGGGAGTCCTAACATATAATTCTACCACTACAAAATTGCATTGAACTAAGAAAAAACATGAAGAATAAAAATAAATCATGGAAAATAGGAAGGAAAAAATTTGAACAAAGATGGCTTTGTAATCCTCAGAAGAAGAAACTCAGTAGTTTGATGACCAATAGACTCCTACTGCAAAATTAACAAGGGCTTAACACATAATCAAGTTTAACAAGTTCCTGTGTATCAGCAAAAGCATGATAAACCATTCTACAGGCCTGCTTAGCAAGTGCAAGACAATGTGGCTTAGCACATTTCCTTTTCCTACAGGTCTAAACCTACACTTTTAGTACACAAAAAGACAAGTTGGTTTTGAGAATCTTGCTAAGTTGTGGTAGCTTGACTTTATGTCAAATTTCCTAACTCTGAGAAGGCTAATGGTTATGATAAGGGAAGGTGAAAAAGCATTTCTTTGCTAAGTGGTGTTTTAACAGACTTGAAAGTGACAGTGACAACTGTGTAAAAAGCTTTTTCACCACTTGATGAGACCACCATGAGTTCCGCCTTCTGTAGCCTGGTACTTCTCCACCTCTTCTCATCTCCACATGTAATTGCCACTCATAATTCACCTGCCTTTTCAGCCTACTTGGTACTTGCTATATAAACCACTGGCAGTGAATGATGAATAGACATAAGACATAGTCATTAATATAACTATGCTAGACGCAGACATCCAGGGGATGGAATCTATAGGGGCTGAGGTATTCCTAGCTACAGAGCTCCTGAAGTATGTTGTTTGTAGGCAAAAACCCTTTGTGCTTTAGGAGACTTGCCCCTGGGGATGGGACTCAGCTGGGAATTTGGGTAGGTGAGGCAGTTTGAAGTCAGGGCTCCTGCCCACAACAGCTTATGTAAGTTGTAATGCAAATGGGATGTACTCAACACTTCACTGTGTTCACTCTGAGCCTCAGTGGAGATACAGGCACTCTCTCTCTATTTTGTCTGTGTACCTAGAGGCACAAGTCTATTTTAATACTTTTAAAGCCCAATTTAGATTTTTCACCAGCTTTCCTAAATTAGGACTTCAAGGATCTGCCCCAAGGATTTGTTGAATTAGGGCTTTTGGTTTATCACCAAATTCAGTTAAAACGTGCTGTAACCCACTAACCTGACTCAGTCACAGCTAGTGTACGATAGTGATCTCCACATTTATTAAACACATGCTCCCTCTGGAGCTGGAGATACAGTAACAGCTGTTTTATTCAGGTTTCTCTTTAAGTCACGAGGAAACACACACAACCTTGTCTCTGTTATGATTCCCAGTGTTCATACCCCCTCACGCAATTAAAATATACAAAGATAAACAACTGTTAAGTTCTCCTTAACTTCTACAATCTATTCTCCCTATTGTTCTCTCTCCCTGTTCTTGCCATCATTATTGTGAATAAACTAGCACTGAAATCTGACTCAGCAAAGCAAAATTAATTTTTATGCAAAAACGAATGAGGTAAGTTGTACTGGGCATAGCATCCTCCCAAAAGATACTGGGACTAAACATCAGAAATCAGTAGGCCTGTAATGAAGACAGTGAAACAATGCAAATGCTTGGACACCAGGGTTTGATCTGATTTTAATGTCAACCTGGCCTCCCACTAGTATAAAATTATTATTTCTCTGTGGATCATTAATCCTTTTTGTCTAGAAGAGACAATAATACTTCTGGATGGCAAGCCAACATGTCATTTGAGAAACAAGAACATAAGCCCCCATCATAAACTCCAATATGGCTTTTAACCACACTTGTGGGTAGGAGCACAGGGACACAAAACACCCAAAAACACTGGGACAAGCAGAGTGCATCTCTGGAAGCTGAGAAAACTCACAGAGCAGCCTACAATTTTAAGGAGGATCTCTCTTATTGGAAGATGCCATTCCTTTACCCGCTAAGTGCAAAAAGGCATGTATTCCTTCCTCTGCTCAAGACCCAAAGCCCTTTTTAAACTCTGAAACCACCCCATGACTTGAATGTGCTGGTGAGCTCCAAGCATGTGATCAGTACCAGCTCTGCTGGTGCCTGAGATGGCTGAGCTGTGCCTGCAGACAGGGCATTCTTAGGCTTGGTGCTGCTCCCTCCCTTCTGAACACATCCCAACTCCAATCATCTCCTAAGCACCTTGCAATGCTTCTTCCTTTTTTCCCCAAGGCATTTGAAAACAGGAGGGGAAAGGTGGCAGCAAACTGCATTAAGAGCCTTGTGGCTGATGCTTTGAGACTAGCTGAGTCTTTGGAGAGACTTTAAGTAATGTTGAGGACACCCACATTCTGTGATTGCACATGCATTTTAGAGAGATAGAAATGCACCCACCCTGCAATGAATGGATCTTATTATGCACAAAGTCAACAAACTCGCTAAAGGGCTTTGGCAAGTCAGTGCCTTCGTGTTTGGACTGCAGTGCTGGCTGCATGGGGTGCCTTTGTCCACTCCAGCCCTGTTTACTAACAGAGGTACAGTCACAATACGGCTCTGGCACCATTGTGGATAAGTACACTGATGTGTATTTTTGCGTTCCAACAGCTTCTGTAGCAGTGCTTACCAGTGAGAGCTACAAAAGCAAGTAAACACAGATATTTAAAAAGCCATTTGCTTTCTCACCATGCATGTTTACCGTTTGCAGTTCAGGCACCTCTGGCAAGTGAAAGAGATAATTTCATCTCAGTTTCTTCCTCCAGCATCCCCACCTAATGTATTTCTGAGAGGGGATCATGACACTGCAGTGTAATGTTTGCTGTTATTCTAAAATGACACTTCATTTTTGAAAAGCTGCAAACCATTTGCTCATAAAACACACTGCAATTCCCACTCGTCTATTTGGTAGTTTGCTTGGGTTTTTTTTCAGATCGAAAACAATTTAAAGATATTGCTTCAAATTAAACATCCATGTCTTATATGACTTTTTCTTTATAAGCAAGTTAACACAAATATTTTTTCCATGCATATTTATTATACGCCCACAGCAGTTCGTGTTGAAATCCACTCCCCTACTCTTTCCGACAAACTAGTAACCCTCATTGCCATAAAAACACACCCTTTTCCTGCCATGAAACTATTCCTTAGAATAAACTTTTGCCTTTAGAGTATAATTTTTAATTTATTTCATTAGTTTCCATCTCAGATAACCAGATTCTTTTTTTATTACAGCTGGGAATTTTTATAATGTGCAAATTGAAATAATGATTGCAGCGCAGTACTCTGCAAGTGCTTTTCATTAAGCCTCCAGCTACTATTCCTTGCTCTGTTGGATATCTCTGAGTCAGGACTACTTTATGGTGGACAGAAATCTGGACAATTTAGGTTTAAAGAATGACTGAAAAACCTATAGATAACAACCTCAAACATGCACTGGTTCATGTAACTTAATTGCATAGTCTTGTCATAATCAAAATACTTAAAACATAATAATCATGCTAAAAAGTGGACCTGTCCATAGTTATATATATTCCACAGTTATATATATTTTCCATAGTTTCATGATTCTGAAAGTCAAAATCACTGCTTGTCATTACAATTCTGTTTAAGCAGACACACAGTGCCAGAAACACATCAACATTTTTGAGATGCTCCGCTGTAGCAAAACGACAATGTTTTGCTTTCTTATCAACAGAATGACTAAACTCATACTCTGTGTTTCAGTATGTTTTTCTGGTTAGTATTAGTCACTTAAAATAGCTCAGAACCATTTGTGTGGCCTGTTGAAATTTACACTACTGTTGATCACCAGGCTCATCTTGCTACTTTGTCATTCTGTATTGCTTACTGGTAAATGAGTTTGCCAGCATATCTTCCCACTGCTGCCAGGGTCACAGAAGCCTGAATGAACACTGAGAGAGTCCACTTAATTGCAAAGATTTATGGCTATGTTGTGTTCTTTTCTCCCTTTCCACTCAAACTTGTCTTCCATGTCTGACATCTATAGAAAATGGAAAACTGCTTATTCTAGTCCAAAACAGCAGCAGACTAGGATCACAGTTCTGCAGGGATTCCTTGTTTCTATTGCTAGTGCATAGGCAACAGAGAAACTGGTTTTTAATCCACCTGAGGACAGGGTACTGAACCAAAGAAAAATCCTGCGTCAATACAGTATCAGCCACGATCAGTCTGCAATGAAATAATGAGCTACATGACTGGCAAAAACCCCCACAAGCTGTGTAACTTACAGAAGTAACAAGATGCTAATTTGGATTTAAGATACCATGCTTTCTAAGGTGAAACACAGGTGCACCATTATCCAATAAATAGATTTTTAAGTTCTGGAAACTCAGAACCAGAAAGTTACTATTTGAAAACCTGTCTCTGCCTACACAAAGAGTCTGCTGTGTGAACCAAGCATAATTTGTGTGTCAAACCAAAACCTGTCTCTTTGTCTTATTTATGGCTCTGCTACAAGTTTGGCTAGAGAGGAATCAATCAAATCCAACCAACCAGTAAAATGATTTTGGGAACTGTGGAGATTAAAAAACAAAAAACCCAACGAAACCCAAACTGTTTTAGCTTTTCTGACTGAACATGGTTATTCTAAAGAGCACATTTTACCCACTGAAAACTTACCAATGGAGCGATGAATGCAGGTGTGCTGGTTATCACTCAGAAAAAAGCCCTCTTTGCACTGACATTCGTAGCTGCCCATAGTATTTACACAAATCTGCTGACACCCTCCATTGTTATCCAGACACTCATCAACATCTAGAAGACAGAAGGAAAAAGAAATTCAAGGTAATGCACAGATTCAGAATATGAATCTAGAAGAGTGAGGAACACACAAAAAGGCATGCTGTAAATTAAGCTAATGAAGATTACCCAAATCAGTTAATCCAAATTAATCCCTCTAATTATTTTTCCTGTATCCTAGGGTTGAAGTTAACATTAAAAAAAAACCAAAACAAAACCCGAAACAGTGGGGAGATGAATCCCCCTATGTCTTCACGTATTCTGAGCTGCAAATTGATTTCCAATGCACAATGACCATGAACAACCTAAAAAGGCTGTGACCCCATCTACCAACTGTGCTGTTGCATACTGTCATTCCCACTCGGAAAGACATACTTCAGATCTACAGTAATTTCTAGCAGGGACAGCAGGCAAACACAAAGGGCATTACTGGGTGAAAAGAGTCTTTATAGAGTTCTGATCTTGAACAGAACAGCATGTTTCAATTACTGGAGTCATAACCCCCTACTTTGTCAGTTTGTTTAATGTTGTTTAGTGAAAAGAAGGCTTCTTAAATCTAAATGTTCCATGTCTGTATTGTCATTTTAATAGGCAAATATATAAAACCACAAAGGCAGTATTAGCTACTGGCTGTTTTGAGGGCCTATCTCTCATCACTTTGGCATAACTGTTTTTAGGTTGTAGTGTTTAACAGATACCTATGAATCAGCACTGCCACTATTAGGTATCTGACCCACATTCAACTTTGCAATTCTCCTGTTTTGCTTATGAAAATGAGTCATATCTATTTTTTGCTTTTTTCTTGCCACTTGAAAATTCCATGTTTTTCTTTTTTGTGAAGACTCTTCAGCCAGTTATTTCACAGTATGTGCCAACATGTCAGCAATGGAGTTGGTGTGTGTTTTGCTTCCATTTTGTTTTTGGAAGGGGCAAAAAACCCACAAGAAAGCTAAATGATCCGCAACACTCCAAACCTCAGAAAAGCTGGCACAGCTCCTGCAGAAATTAATTCCACCAGGACTGGCCACAACACACTAAGGTAAACCCAAGCTGCTCTTGCTGGTACTGTTGCAAGCAAGGCCAGCTCCAGGCAGCTCTGAATGCAGGGCTGGCCATGAGCTCCAGCAGCTTGCTCAGCTATTGCTGTTTGTGCTGCCTTCATGTGACAGCAGTTGTAGCTTTTTCTCACAGAGAAAAAAGCTCTGGGGTAATTTACAGCAGCCCCCAGGGAAACTAGGCAGTGTCATTCTGTCTTGAACTATAATGTAAGTGTGTAGACAGTCCTCCTTTTTTTATTTGCCAGAAAATGTTAAGTGCTATTGACTCAAATTTTCTGTATCAAAATCACCCCTGCCCTCAGTTCTTACTCTTTTCCAGATGTGAACATTTTCACAACCCAATCTGAGATTTTGGGAATGTGTAGGAAAAGGGTAAGTGAAGACTTTCCTTGCCTACTGCTGCACAAGAAGAAAAATTTAAATAAGACATCTTGATTAGACCCTTCCTCTGTCAGTCAGCAGGCCTTGCTTCCCTATCAGTACCAACTCAAACTTGCTCCTTCAGAACAGCAGCCTGGAATCTAGATTCTCCTTTTTGGAAAATTAGCTGAGCACTTACTGAAGGAAAGTCTCAGTTGGTACATGCACAAACCCCAAATTATGCTACAAAGTATGTGGTCTTCCCAGAGCTCTGTTTATGGTATCACAAAGTAACTCAAACAGTTGCCTTTCAACCCTCATGAATAATCTGAAATGAATGCAATGATTTGTAAACGTTTTTTTTTTTTTCTTCTCTTGATAGCAAATGCTAATTACTTACTATTTCCATAAAGAGATTGATTTCCCACCAAGCCCCAAATCCATATGCTAGAATAAAATTATTACAATCAAAACTCTTTAAAAAGCTTTTCTATGAGGAATTTCTTACAATTGTGTTCAATTGCTACTCTCAAAATTATTTTAGTATGTATTTGTGAAGGACTTGAAGAAAGCAAACAGCTGGGATCTAGGACTACTCTATACCATTCATATGCCTTGCAATGGATCTTGGCCTGATGGTGCAGGATTTACATGTTGTCAGGTCTTAGTCCTATCAGGGTTAGGCTCTTTGGAGCGCTTTGTATTACTGCAGTCTTATAAGGCAGTATTGCTTACTATTCACCACACCAAGCAATCTATTGGACATGGATATCTGGAAAATATTTACTGAATTCTTCACTTGGTAAACTTTCTTTCCAATAAAGTCACTTTATGATCAACCTATCAGTTTATTAATAACCCAGTTGAGAGAACAGCATAAAATAGTCTTCTGAAGTTATGCAAGAGATCTCCAAGAAACTCAAGCTTTGGTAGATGTGGCAGAGTAATTCCTTAATGTCTCTGAATTTTTTCAAGTCTCACAAATGAAATACCTGCCCAAGGGCCTATTTCTTTTTTTCACTGTGCAATTTCTTATTAAGTGCAGCTCAAGTTATCCACCTGAAAGTGGAAACATTGGTAGTGCAGCATGGATGAGACTGAATTGTGGACCAGACTTTCTAGAGATTAAGTTCCACATAAACACCAAAATAAGCAGTCAGATTTTCAGCAAAGCTTTTTTTTTAGCTCCAGTTTCACTGGCTCTCTACATGTCAAACACGTCTGTTGACAGTTTTGAAAAAACTGAGGGTAGATTCTCAGGAGCTTTAATTGGTGCCAACTCTGTATGACAGTTTATACCTGTGCCCCAGGGCCTAACTCTAGAGATTTGAAAAAAGTCACTTATGGCATAAAAGTGACTCAAATACCTACTCTAAGCCCCAGCTAAACCTGTATTAAAATTCTTTAAATTGATTGAGCACAAATACAAAGCTTACTTGGTTTATTACTCTATTATTAATAAAACAGATTTTTTTTCTCTTTTTTTAGAACAATAGACAGGTCTTCTTTCATAAACTTTTAGACAAAATCAGGTACCACTGATCATTCAGGACCAGTCTCTCTGAGGAGGGCAGCCTCAAGTAGAAGGAGCAAGCCTCCATTCATTTAAACTAGTGTATGGAAAGTCAAACCCATTTCCTAGCCTCCTTATATGACAAAAGTTTCAGCTTGGTCTCCCCACCTGACAGTGTGCTGGTTCCTAAAGTACATTATCCAGTGCTTACAGGAGAGCTGAGTCTTAAAACCCCACTGATGCAGGAAGATTTCAGCAAGTCTTTACAATCCAAACCCACAAAAGAATGTTACATGATTCTCACATGAGCTGAGCTCAGATGGTTGTTCCACATGGCTGCTCCAACCCTTATCCTCAAAAAGAGGATGAAGAACTAGTAGAGAGTGAATACACATCCTTAAACCATTCTCTGTAATGCTCATCACAAAGAACTGTCCCGTGATTCTGTTTGCCAAAGACAACTGCTTCTGGAAGCACCTAGAAATAGCTCAGTTTCCACAGCTCTTAGCTGCTCCTTACCAGCACAAATAAACAGCTCAGATGACAACCAGCACAAAAGCAAGAATTGCTGCTGCAGAATTTAGACCAGTGACAAACCTATGTTTGCAGGGAGAGGAGATCCTGGACTTCAGAGTGGCCAGTCCACATCAAGGACAACCAGGACCAGGGCAAGAGCCAGCTCAGGGAAAGGCTGGGAAAGAAGGATCTTTCAACAGAGACAGAGAGATAATGGCTGCATAAATGCATACATATATAGCAATATCTATATCTCTATATCAGAAGCATTATGCAAATGAATGCAGATTTCAATTTGCATAAGACCTCTAGCTTTTTGGCCCACTGCCTTCATATAATCAAACTCATGTTCTGTACCTTAGCAAGATGAGATCCTCTGGAGAGTGGTAGTGTGGAACAGTATCAAAGGGTAGGAAATATTACAGTTAATAAAGATGAATATTTTATGTATTAAATAAACAAATGTTTTCGGTTTCTCATTTAATTTATCTGATGAATTTTTCAAATTAGCTTCACTGGTGTTTCACCCTATCTGGCACAGAGCTTCCTGCAGTGTTCAGCCTAAAGAAGCTCTTCCAGCAAAGTGTCCTGTTTGGATACCGTGGAGGAAGAAAGGTCTGCTAAGGGTACCTGAAACCAAAACCATGAGCAGGAAGACACAAAATCGGAAACACTACACAGAGTCAATGCCAGGAACAGTATGTCCACTGTTTTCTTCCTCCCTTGATCTTCTCTTCCTTCCTTCTGACATTTCTCTTTTATGTCAGCATTTTCATGAACACTTAAGACCCTCAGAAATCTGAGTCTTCAAAATCACCAAAGCATTTGGAAACCATAGTAAAATGTACTAGCTGTCGCACCAAGACTTCTAAACACAGGACTTTGACTCATGATCTAGGGAGCTGATCCTGCTATTTTGTTTCCTCTAAGCTACTCTTAGAAACTTTTGGAAGATATCTCTAAGATGCCTATTTTACCAGTGCAGAACGTCATGACAGAGAGATGAAGAACTGATAGCAATACTGCAGACTTTTCTCAAATGTTAGCAACAAAACACCACTTAGGATATTTTGCATTTGTAAGGGAAAAGATTAGCAACCACAGGCTTGGAAAATGTAAGTGCCTGATTCTGGAATTTTAAAATCATTATATTCTGAATATTTCTAGAAAGAAAGCTGGCTGAAAGTCTAATTAAAATTTTAAAATATCACAGCATTGGATTTACTATAATTATACCAAAATCACATCTAGCCCAGCATCTCCAACACTGTCCTTGTAGCTCAGGAGAAAACTGTAAAGATGGGACAAAACCATTCCAGACTGTCCTCCCAGATTTCAGCCATCACACACCTATCAACTCTACTAAATCACTTCTTAGACTATTGTCCTGCTGGATCTTTCCTATGTTGATTTCTCTAATCTCCAATGAGCCCAACATGATGAGGCAATTACTTCTGCATTTCAATTATGATATTTAATTTTATTTTAAGTTTTATAAAAGTGACATACTTTTCTTTATTTCTAAAATGCTGCTTCATAGTCTTGATGAATGTCCCCGGATTCCATTATTGTGAGAAAGAGTAAATATTCATTCACTCCTTGCTTTTTCTGCATTTTTCTTCATCTTACAAATCCCCCTTAGCCTCATACTGTCTCTCTAATCTATTCTGAACCCTAAAGCATAACAATACACAAATAAGATAATCACAGAAACAATTCAAGTGACTTCAATATATCATGTTTAAAACAAAATGTGCTCATTTCTATGAGTTAACCTTTAATGACAGCAGCATTTGGAACACACTCTTCTCACTTCTCTAATCCTCCAAGTACCATGATGCTCTGTTGGAGTGGGTGTCTTGGAAGATGGGATCTCAAGATATCCATGTAAGCCCAAAGAGCAAATCTGGCGTGTAGGAGTGGTACCAGATCAGAGGCTGCAGGCAGGTGCTCCTGCTGGAATGCTCCTACAAGCAGTGACATGCTGTGAAGGTAGGGAGGGTGATCCCTTGCAGCAGCTGAGGGGGTCATGGAACCAAGAATCACTGCTAATTGGAAGACCTGCCAAACCATCTTCCTTAGATTGACTTCATATGAGCCCATAGGAAGAAATATTAGAGGCAAGAGACATTGCTACCTACATACACAGCATTTATATCTCCAGCAGATCTGAAATCAGACTTCATCAAAAATTTAAAAGCTGGGCCTAAATTTTCTGTTATTTGCACATGAAGCTAGATTCTACCTTTTGTCCCCTCTTTTCAGAAACTGAAAAATGTGGTGAAGAAAAGGAGAAAGAGTGCCACAGCCTTGAATTCAATGCTTCATTCATTCCCATAGTTGCAAAAATACTCACCAGAGTCCTTGGAGAGAAAAGATGCACTTGCAGAAGATGGATCCTACAGTAGTCAATGTATACTGAAGTAGACATAAAGAACACCCCTCAAACCAACAAAAAGTGTGAAAAACTACCTTTCCCCGAGAAATAAAGCACATTTTACAGATGGGAAACATAAAGAAACAATCAGAAGAATGCTCTTGGGTGATGAATACTACAATAATTCTAAAATAATTGATTAATTGATACCTAGAACCACTCTTTTCATATGTACAAGGATAGAACACTTAAAGTGATGACTGTGATCTGTCCTGGAGAATTCAGTCTTTTAATGGGTTACAATCACCTATCCACTCCCACTCAGCACCCACTGACTGGGCTTCTTGTTTGCCTGCACAACATGAAAAGGATGCTTCAAATCTTTTCTGTAGTTATTTTCTGACACACAGTGGAATGTCTTAAATTTCACAGTAGGCAAACACCATGTAAATGCAGCTGCAAGAGACTTCTTTGCTCTGTACAGCCTAGGAAACACACATGTAACTCCCAGTTTAACTCTGCTGAATGTGATTGCTGCCCACTTGCTGAGCTGAAAGTAACAGCCCCATGGATATTGTGTGGATGTTGCATCACGTTCAACTCTCTTGATATTGTTTGTCCTTTCTTAACCAACTGGGCAACACTCTCTCTGTCCTCTTAAGACACCAAAACTCTTTTCACAGCTTTTAGCATTTCCAGAATAAAATCCAAGTTGCTGAATGTGACAGTTGTAGCTTCTATGCTTTCACAGGTGGCCTCCTGACCTGACAACAGTGCCTAAACTCAACTAAGTTCCTGCTCATTTATTTGTTCATGTTATCCACTCTTTTGATTCAGGCTTTAAGACAATTGTGTGTGAATTTTATCACACTTCTTTTCTTCTGTGCCATTGTCCAGGGAATGCCAGCAGCCTCCAGCTAGGCACGAAGCTCTTCTGTGAGGCAGACATCCACAGCCCCATTAGTGTAAGCCTGCAGTTCCCACTGACATCTAGTTATATGTAGGCACTCCAAGTGGCAAATGCTGGGTTAACATTACTCCATAAACTAGTGGAGGGAAGATAATTACAGATACAAACAAGCAGCAGTCCAGATCAATTGAAGGAAAAATTTGAGATAAGTTAAGTAACTTATTTAGTCTATTATCATAATGTCCCTTTGTCTTTTTCCTCAGGATCATTAACTCCTGCGGCCTGAACTGAACTATCCTTCTTCCAGGATAATTACTGTTTATACCTGCTTCCTTTTACATTTAATTATAGACCCTACCAAGACTAGAAAAATCTGGTTTGGGTTAACTCTAAACTGCTTGTTGTTGTTCTTGTTGTATTGTTATTATTGTTTCAATAGGAAACATGCTTCTTCAATGAAAAAAAGATTTTTTCTTTTGGGTTAAACAAACCATGAAACTTGACATGAAAAGTGAGACAGTATCTCCATCTCAAGTTGGTAAGATTTTCCAGGTCTATAGCACATGAAGTACTTCCTTCCCGAGCTCTGGTAATAAAAGCCTAGAAATGGCTAGATTAAATATAATTATCTGTCAGCAACACAGTTAGGGGCCTCTCTAAAGTCAGATGAGTGATTTTAACTTCAACACTGCAGCACCCAGTAGGCTATGAAGTCATTCTCATGCTCTACATGGACAATACTTGAGGTCCATGAGAAGTGGAAGACATGGGAGAGTCTCACACAACTTTCAATACAGTGAAATTAGAACTATACCAGGAGTAGAAAAAGATTGGCTTATTCAGGTGAATTGGCTTAGTCAGACACATATCTACTCATTAAACTTCTGGGGAACAGAAAATTGCTGAAATCCTTCCTGTAGGTCATATCAAAACAATTACATTTTCCTGAAAGTATCTCCATTGGTGAAAACTGTTTCATAAACACAGCCTCGGTTTCTGAATAGTTTCAGAGAATGAATGCTTCCTTTGGCACCAAATGTTTGGGCAAATGGGCACTTTTGCCACCTGGGAAATGAGTTCAGCATTTCCACTATCCTAAACATGAGCAACACAAACCCCAGTGTTTAGAACAAATATGCTCTCTGATTTCTCTGGACAGAAATACCTGGAACATATTTAAGATCTTACAGCAAATAGTAATTTTTTTAAAATATGAAATGGCCAACACTAGCTTACTACTCAACCCAGTTGTTCTGTATCACACAGTACAAAGCTGGACTGGTTGGTTGGGATTTTTTGACTACCTGGGCTTAAGAAAATAGTTGAACACCTGTGCACTAGCTAAGCAGCAGCCACCCATTAGAACATGTAAGCTGCAGTAAGTTGTGTTAGTGCTAAGCAATTCAACAGGTGAACACATCAGCCACATTCACCTCTTATAAAGAGAGACCAACATTGCCCTGAGCTGCGAATTACCAATGAAAAGCAACAGCAGTCAAAAAACCTGACTTCAGGAACATCATATTTATGTAGAGAAGGCAAGAATTTAGTAAGTTTGGAGCTGGCTTCATAGTGTACAGCCAACACAAAGAACCCAAAATAAATCAAAACAACCACCTTAACTCCACCTTCACTGTAAAATTCACCAGACCTGTATATTCTTTTTGCCAGCACTTGGGAACACATAAATGGATTTCTCAAACAGCTATATAACACTGTGCAATTTTTAAAGGAAAAATCCTAAGAATTTTTACTTAAGTATACACTGGAGATCATCCAACCTCTCTGCTCAGGCAGAGTCATCCTCCAGCATATTACTCAGGATTGTGTCCACATGGCTTTTGAGGGTCTTCCATGGAAGGAGACTCCACACCCTCTCTGGGCTGCCAGCACTAGGTTGCTTGCACAGTAAAGAAGTTTCTCCTGATGTTCCTCATGGAACACTTCCTGTGTTTCTGCCCGTTACCTCTGATCTTGCTGTTTGGCATCACTGAGAAGAACTTGGCTCCCACCTCTTGTCAGGACACCCTCCACGCAGATACTGACAGACATTTGTAAGATCCCCTTTTGGTCATCTCTTCTCCAGGCTAAACAGGCCCAGCTCTCTCAGCCTCTCTTCATATGAGAGATTTCTAGTCCTCTAATCATCTCCACAGCCCTCTGCTGGACAGAATCCAACAAATTCTTGCATGTAAATTATTCTTTAAATTACAGGAACAATGCAGAGCTTTCTATGGGCAACTTATTTCACTGAAAGCCTTCCTACCTTTTACTCTGAGATACCTAATATTGGTACAGAACCTTAAATCAGAGGGAAAACTATTTACATGTTAAGGCAAATGGACTGACCATCTACTGACAAATTCTGCTACGTGAAAGCCCTGAGGTTCTACTCAAACACGCAGCCTGTGTGAAATGATGAAGTGGACACTTGCTGGAATCTACTCAAAGCAAAACTCAGTCTTTGCCTGGGGTATTGATGCCATTTCAGAGCACAAGAATGAGTACTCACATTCTTTCAATGTGCAGTCATTAACAGCCTGAGCCTGTTGTCCACTTGGGTTTTATATAGTGGAGGACATTTTCAAGTTTTTTAAAGTTACTAAAACCAAATCTCTTAGACTTCCCTAACATGTTCATACAGGGAGTTTAGGAGTTTTTTAAAGTACTGAACAGCATTTGGTGACATATAGCCACTCTCAGGCCTATTTAAGAAAGCACTGCAGTTGCACAGGCAGCAAAATACCTTGATTTGTACCTGTTGTGCACATAGAAGTTTTGATGCACTGGGAGCAGAGTGCTTAGCATCTTATCTAACAAGCCCTACATGACTGGTCACACACTGCAAATCCAATGCCCCTAAATCCTTAAATGGGTCCGGAACCCTCTCATTGCTGTCATACTCATACTTTTAATGGAATTTCTGATTTATTTCAGAAGCAGGGGGACCTGGAGCAGGTTGCACAGGATTGTATCCAGGTAGGTTTTGAGTCTCTCCAGAGAAAGAGACTCCACAGCCTCTCTGGGAAGACAGTTCCAGGGCTCTGTCACTCTCCCAGTAAAGAAGTTTTTCCTTATATTCCAAAGGAGACTTCCTGTGTTTCAGTTTGTGCCCCTTGACCCTGAAGTTATTTGTGTACATTTATAAGATCCTCTCTCAGTCATGTCTTCCCCCATTTTGTTCCTCACAGGAGAAATGCTCCAGTCCCATCCCCTCATCTATACAGCCCTTTGCTAGCCCCACTCCAGGAGCTCCATGTCCCTCATGTCCTGAGGAGCCTAGAGCTGGACACAGCTCCCCAGATGTGCCTCCCAGGCCTGGGCAGAGGGGTAGGATCACTCCCTGAGCTGTAGGCAATGCTCTTCCTGATTGTCCCCAGGATTCACTGACCTCCTTGCCCTCAGGGCACTGCTAGCTTGGGAACAGCTTACTGTCCACCAGGACCCCCAGGTCCTTCTCCTCAGAGCTGCTCTCCAGCAGGTCACCCCAGCCTGTCCTGGTACCTGGGGTTGTTCCTGCCCAGATGCAGGAACCTGCCCTTGCCTTCACTGAACATTGTTGGGTTCCTCTCTGCCCAGCTCCCCATCCTGTCGGTCTCACAGAATGACAGCACCTTCTGGTGTGCCAGGATACTCCTCACTGTATCATCAGCAAATGTGCTGATACATCTCCCCTTCACCCAGGGCGTGATGAGTAAGAGGAACAATACTGGGGCCAGTCCTGACTCCTGGGGACACCACTGGGTACAGGCCTCCAGCCAGACCCTACACTGCTGCTCTGCTGTTCAGGCAGTTCTCAAAGCACCTCACTGCCCACTCAGCCAACCTGCACTCCCTGAGCTCACCCATGAGGATCTTGTGGGGGACAGTGTCAAAAGCCTTTGTGAAGTCAAGGCAGAGAACATTCACTGCTTTCCCTCATCCCCAGCCCATTGTTCCATCACAGAAGGCTACCCAATTAGTCAAGAGTGATTTCCCCTTGGAGAATCCATGATACAAACAAAGGGATCACCCTCAGCAGCTTTGCAGATGACACCAAGCTGAGGGTGCAGTGACAATCCAGAGGGACCTGGACAAGCTCAAGCAGTGGCCCATGGGAATCTCATGAGTTTTATCTAGACCAGGTGCTGGTGCTGCCCCTGTCTTGGTGTGTGTGATGGACACAGGCAGGGGATGAGCAGATGGAGCAGCCCTGGCAGAAGGACTTGGGGGTGCTGTGGGTGAGAGCTGGCCCTGCCCCAACCCAGAACCCCCCTGTGCTGGGCTGCACCCAGAGCCCCAGGGCAGCAGGGCAGGAGGGATTCTGCCCCTCTGCCCCGCTCTGCTGAGTGCTCCCTGCAGGGCTGCATCCAGCCCTGGGGCCAGCACAGGAAGGACAGGGAGCTGCTGGAGCCAGGCCAGAGCAGGGACACCAAGGGGATCAGAGGGATGGAGCAGCTCTGCTGGGAGGAAAGGCTGAAGGAAATGGGATTGTTCAGCCTGAAGAAGAGAAGGGTCCAGGAAAAACTCACTGTGGCCTTCCAGTAGCTGAAGTGAGCTTACAAGAAAGTGAGACAGGGGCTTTTTACAAATACATGCAGTGATAGGACCAGGGAAAAGGGCTTTAAGCTAAAGGAGGGTAGATTGAGATTTGAAATTAGGAAGGACTCTTCCCTGTGAGGGTGGAGAGGCCCTGGCACAGGTTGCCCAGAGAAGCTGTGGCTGCCTAATCCCTACAAGTGTCCAAGGCCAGGTTGGATTGGGCTTGGAGAAACCTGGGCTAGTGGAAGGTGTCCCTGCCCACGGCAGGGGATGGAACTGAGTGATCTTAAGGGTCCCTTCTAACCCAAAACATTCTGTGATTTTATGATTTTTTTTTTTCTCCACATGCTCAGAGATAACATCCAGGATGAGCCGTTCCATCACCTTTCCAGGAATGGTGATGCTGACTGACCTGTAGTTTCCTGGGTTTTCCTTCTTGCCCTTTTTGAAGATTTGAGTGAATTGTTTCTAATAATTTCTTTCCATATCTCATAAGTCCTCTTAATCATAAATTTTGCTTTAATCTCAAACATTGAAAATTCTCTAAACAATCATTCTTGTAAAAGTATGTCCACTGACTTTTTAATGAGTAATTATTATTATTGTTTTGATGTTAGCTACAGTCATCAAAAAAGTCATATTAAAATGTGCTGCCACTCCATGTTCCTTCCTGCTCCTCTTTTATGCAAAACTACATCTTATGCTCTGATCCAGCTCCAGTAAGAAACAGGGAATATTTTAAGATGCTTGAAAAGGAACTGAAGTCTGCAGAAGGCAATGAAAGCAGTAAAAACAAACCTCTACCTTAGTCTTGTAGTTTGATCCATACTTTCAAGTTTGCACACTGCACACTGAAATCAAAAGAATAATGTAAAGATGCAGAAATTCATGAAGAGTGTTAGATGGCAAAGGCAGGGCACTATGGAAATCTGAGACCCTAAAATCTACTTAGCAAGAAATTCACTAGCAACCTTTCATCTAGAACTCTTTCCTGCTGGAAAAGAGTTAGATCTCATTTTCTAATACAGTTAGCAACTATGTAACAGATATTCTTCATGATGGCTGTTTCTTGACTGTACAAATCGTACTGTTTATCATAAATCAACACTGCTGAGAACTGCCTGCATTCTAAGCATAGCTCAACAATGACTATGAAATCAGGGATCTGATGACTTCTTTGTCTGATGCCTTTTTGTAATCCATAAGAATTCAGTGTTTCAACTGGACCTATGTAATTTCTAGGACTGAAAAAGGCACCATTCCATTAGGGAGGGCTTGAATGCCATACACACCTGACACACCCATTAGAGGCTGGAATCCTGCACCCTCAGGTGAACACACATTCTCCCATGGTTTAAGTAAGCACTAAACACAATGCAGCTCCCAAAGCTTTGATAAATTCAATATATTTTATAGTTTTTCCATTAAGGAATACATCAATATAGGCCACACTGGCTCAGAAATTTGCTATTATGAGAAAGTTAAAATGAATTAACAAAAGACAAAAAACTAACACAAATGAGGTAAAGCAGTAAGGATGCAGTATCTCTGAGCTTGTTGAGCCAAGACACTATCTACAGCCATATCAGACTAAGATCATCCATATAGGACTTAACTTACACATATTAACTTCACACTCTAAGCTGCTTATTCTTTACTTTCCTAAGTGCTCCACATAGAGAAATCTTTGCTGTGATTGATTACCTCCTCCAGGGAGTAAGTATTTGAAAAAAAAAGAAGAAAAAGGCTCAGACAACAAGAAGACTTGCAGAAACAAGAGACTAAGATTGATGCTGCTGTCACACAGCTCCCAGTTTCCTAATTTATTATGACAGTCTGAGAATCTAACTTCATAGCTGACAGCCACCAAGATTTATTCTACACTTTTGATTATTTCCCCATACCTAACAAAAAGCTTTGGTCTATGCTGATTTATACTCTCACTTGTTTTGGTACTTTTCAGATCACATTGGCTTAAGAAAGCAAACATACAGCAAATTAACATGTAAAGAAAGTTATATACCATTTGAACTCCAAAGATTAATGAGGGTGACCAAACATTAGAGTACTTTTAAAGGGGGAAACTTTACACAGAAAGAGAAAAAGCAAGATAAGGAAAGCAGAGTGTTGAGATCCCAGCTTCACAGAGAGCTGGATACCAAAGACCTTTCCATTAATCACCAAGAGAATTCCAGATTTTTACTGGATGTTGGAAGATCATCAGAACTAAGATGTTATAATCCCATCTTGAATGAGAGATTCAATTTAGTCTTCTGACTGCCTGACTTGGCACCATGGAGATGTTCACAAGATGCAGGCAGCCCAGTAACAAAAGTAAACCCATGTACACAGAAGTTGCATGTAAACATCTAGTAGAGGATTGTCTCTAGAAGATTTACATCCCAGCTATCCATATTTTCTCAGCACCTACTCATCAGTCAGCACAAACCGCAGAATAGCAATACGTGTTCTAAAATCTGATTCATGCTACTGTACCACAAAGACTGGATATTTTAAATTGCTGTGATGAATCACAGCTGTTCTTATTAATCTCATGTATAGACCAAACAAAACTGGTAAAATATCTGAAACCAGGAATATGGTAAAAATCAGTCTGCTGAAGAAATATATCAGAAAACAAATTTCTTTGTCACTTAGTCTTGCATATGAAAACCAAATAACTTAAAAAATGCTTTCAAGTTTTTCATTCTGCAAGAACACATTTGTCACTACAAGGCAGTCTGCTGTGCAATCTGTAGCATGGATTTGTGTGAATGTGCTCACTGCAGCTTGTCTTGGGAAGGTTCATTAGCTAAATACCAGAAGTTCCCCTCATGTCAAGGCTCTTACTACACCCCAAGGACCTGATCACTGCCTGTCATCTTTTGCAGAAAGGCAGAGGTCACAAGGGTTTAAAACATGCAGATAAATGTGCTGTTAAACCTTGCATTTCAACAGTCCTCATCATATCTATAAATATATATTTTACACATTCCCATTCCCATCTTGTGCCTTGGACCCCTCACACTTAGAACAGCTCCTTGCTACTCAGCTACTGATGTGGGGTCTGGCTTGCTTCTTTTAAGGCATAAACCACCTCCAAGTCCCAAAATCCTGTTCAAGTAAAAGTCTGGAAATTAGTAAGAACTTCAAGATTTAGATTATTAACCTTCTCTAGAAAAATACCATAATTTTACATTTGCTTTAATAAAAAATGAAGAGTTAGAAAAAGAAAGCTATTGGGTGTATTCAGCCTTCCTCCATCTGCCAATGAGCTTGGAATTACTAACCAGGAAAATCTGGAAGACAGTTTATGACTGATAATATTATTAGAAGCCCTGCTAATGTGCTAGAGAGGGACAACACTTAACTAGTTGTCAGCTCACCTAATAGTCTTCTGGAACTAGGAAAGAAGGGCAAGGTAAACCGGAAGATGGCCAAGGAAATGAACAATTTTTCAGCTCCTCTTTAAAATATTTTTATGAAACTAAAAACAACTTGGCAAAAGCTGTTTAGTTTTATATTAGAAAGTTTAATGAAAAAAAAATCTATTTGAACAGTCAGGAAACATAAAAAAAAAATAAACATCAGGAATACCAGCATTTGCTTGGAGTTTAAGCAAGCAACAATTGTGCACAGCTGTCAGGAGAAGAAAAATACAGCTAAATTAAAAGGAAGACACTGATCTCTTTAATCATACCAGTGATTATGCAACCCTGAGTTATGTGACACTTCTGGACAACATACATCTGGTAGCTTTAGGAATGATTTCTCACACGTTTGCAACTCCCCTCCACTTCACACTGATAGTCAGATGAGGCCACAATCCCAAGTCCTAGTGTGTATGTTTGAAGAGCAGTAGAGGAACAGGTAGATTTTAATTTCTAATGGATTTGGGTTTATTTGGAAAAAAACCAAAAACATAGAGCAGTGGAACACTTACTGAAAAATGATTGAATCATATGATGTGATATACATACATCTAAAAGTTGGACTCAATGACCTAAAGGTTAAAGTCAATGATCTTGGAGGGCTTTTCCAACCTAAACTATTCTGTGATTCTATGTATATAGTAATGTTAGTTTTTTCATCTGAGTCAGATAGCAGATTACTACCACCCAGCCAGGAATTAAGCCTGCATGCCAGAGTTAAATCTCTTCTCTCTTAACGTAAGCCAACAGATTGTAAAGGAGTACTTCAAGACAGGCACTTGGGGTTAGATCTTAACCTCAGACCTTAGAAGAAACGAAACTGTGTGACTTCAAACATGAACTTTAATACTAATTTGAGATCCCAAGGTTTTTATAACAGGCATATCAAGGCCTGTGCCTCATCAGCTCCTGGTTTGTCTCAGAAGTTTCTCTTTTAGCTGCAGGCTTCCAAATGCCTGGCTGGAATTGCTGCTTTGCTGCACCTACCAGAGCTGGCAAATCAATACCACTCCTGGAGCAGGTTCAGATGCTCCAGGGAAAGTGCCACCTCTCCTTTCCCACAGGAGTTTCCATGTGACTTAGCCACTTTGTCAAGAGATGCAAAGTACCATCTGACAAGAGACAAATAAAAAGCTAATTTCCATTGTTCAGGCTGGAAAATCAGGCCTTCTGCCCCAAGCACACCTTCAAGGTTGTGGACACAGCCAGGACTTTGCTATTCAATTCACAGCTGACACTGTGTTTGTGTCTGCCACACTCGAGTCTGCTCAGCTCATGCAGAGAGCTCCATGGAACGTATCACACGCTAGGAATTGCATTTCTGTCCTGATTTCTGACCAGAATTTCCCTCTGCTTCCCAGGATTCTTTTCCAACAGACAAATAATTAGCTCAATCAGACAAATAATAATTGAAGAACCATAAGCGATATTGAATCAAAACCTATTTTTTAGTTATCTGCAGGAGGTCACACACACAAAAGAATCAATTGAGATATCATATTACAGATGTCCAAACTTAGTAATTGCTATTTTTCTGTAAGAGAAACCAAAGCTATACAGACTATTTGAAATAAAATCAGGGATGCAGAAGGGTAAGGATTCTGTTCCTGCCTATGGTGTAGACATGGAGATACCTTGTGTGAAGACTGAGAAGTAACTTAATCTGTTTGCCTTAGTTAGTAATCTATAAAACAATGAAAAATTTATTTCCTTTCCTTACAGGACTTTCTAAGGACAAATGTACTACTATTTACAGGGTATTAATGCATGTTCCTACAGCAATTAATATCACAGAAAAAGTTATAAATAAAATAAGTATTCACTGAATACAATATTTTTTTGGCCACACTGCATTGCAACTTTTTTGGTGCAACTTTCTAAGAAGAGTTTGCAACCATCTTTAGTATGCTTACTGAAAAGCAGAGGACTTCATAGAACCTATCCTAATCTTTAAAAAAAGGAAGAGTTAGGATGTGTGCAGCCTGGAAGCAATAACTGCTTATGCAAAAAAGCAATGCTTATTCCCTATTTAAAAAGTGACTATTACAACTCAGACCTAAGGAGAAAGAAAATATGAAAAAAACCCCCAACCAACACACAAAAAGGAGAGATGAAAGCAGGTGATGCTATTCTTATTCACATCATCTTACTTACAGGACAGATAAGCATTATAAACCCCCCCAGATTTACATTTCACGTACAAAAAGGGAAACCCTATTTCAAATGTAGGGAAAACCTATTTCAATTTTTATGACACCAAATACTAGTCTTGCATCCACTGAGAAGAATTTAGAACAACTTTTGAGAAAAAACTGCTCAAGGGAGCGCAAAAAAAAAGTTTATTTTTAGCTAGACAAGGATATATCATCATAGGAAGGAAGGAAGGAAGGGAGGAAGGAAGGGAAGAAGGAAGGAAATGTTAGAGGAAGAACTCAGGAAAAAGCACTTAACTTGTCCACAGCATCTGCTGTAATTGAATACTCCAAGTTTGCTATTTATAAAGAAGATTTTAATCATCTTGCTGTACTGATGCTACCAGAAAGACATTCAGTGAAGATTTATAAAGGAATGTATACTCTGTCAAGAAGAGATGGCTTAAGATCTTGCAGGAACTTCAGTCAAGCAAGATACATAGAAATCCTGATGTCAAACAAGATATGCTCAAGTTCTGATGCAATCTTTTTCATTACAAGAAAGGTGAAAATCATTGATGCTAATCTTGTGAAGCATTCTTTGTCTCCATAAAATCCATGAAAATGAGTGGTTCTCAAAAAGCAAGAACAGATGCAAACCAGTGGACTCACCAAAATTTCAATTCCTTTCAATGCCTAATTTCATCATGGGGAAAAAGAAAATCTTTGGAATAAGCAAACCAATTCCCAAAATGTCATAGAAATCCTAATTTAAATTTGTTTGTGCAAATACAGGGTTTCTTTTTGATTTGAGACCTCACTGCAATTTCTTACTGCATTTACATATTTCTGGTAGCATAAGAGAAGGGAAATAAAGCTGGTAAAGAAGGGAAGGGATGAGAATGTCCCCCTTTTCAAACACTGATACTCTACTAATGGAAAGCACTAGGCTGTCACAACAATCTGTATAACTGACAATGCCAGCAACTAGGTGGGATGCAAATAATGGCGAAAAAATGCCATCCAAAAGAAAAAAGTTCTCTCTTTTCTAGCAATGATGTCCCAAATCTGAGTCTGCACACAACAAGCAGCCATAGCAAGACTGGCATGGTCACTGTCACAATTAAAATCTTCAGTATAAAACCTTACAAGCAGACATGCTCGTCCTCTACCAAACAACTCATTCAAATGGAAGGAAGGAAGGAAGGAAGGAAGGAAGGAAGGAAGGAAGGAAGGAAGGAAGAGGGAATGTGCCTTGATTCCCTTTTCAGTGCCTGTAAGTAAAACCAGATACTTTACTAAGACATGCTAAAGACCATTCATTAGTTGCAGACACAACCTCTCCATCCGTGGTCTCAAAATCAGAAAGACAATTGTGACCTCTTTTAGTGTCCTAAGGCTGTACACTGGGAGAAAGAGAGCTCTTTGCTATTACTTCCAATGTAGTCACCTGTTTCTATTTTTTTTTTTAATTTATAAAAAAACCAAAACCCACAAAAAATCAAGTGGCTGAATATAAATTAATGAAAATGTAATTAGAAATGTGACTATCTCTGTAGATTTAGCCTCTTCATTTCATGACCAGAGAGCAATAACACAGACAGCAAGTAAAAAAAAAAATCCCACAGCTCTCCTCAATGGCTCGTCCTTGATCAGGTCACTCCTTTTGCTGTTAATTTTTCAAAAGGGTTTTTTCCCTACTATAATGGGAGTTGTTTGGACAAAGTTGAAACTAGCAAGCTGTTTGAAACAACACATATGCACAGTTATTTGAATTCCAAATACTTGAACTATTTGATTATGTCTGTGTTCTGTTTTAGTAAGAATTTATGAATATTAGAATAAATAGAGTTTTTCTTTATTTTTTAAATTAATGTCTGGCTGCTCTTTGTATAAGAAATACCTCTTGCACCATTAATCATTTCACCACCTCAGGCTGAGGCAAATAAATCTATTTTAGTCTGCTCTATAACAAATGAAATTTGAAAGTTTGAGTCAACCCCCTGTCAATGGTCAGGATATATAATCCATCTGAACAAATATTACTCTGTTTGAAAATAAATGCAGTACAAAATACATCTACTGAAATCCTTGCCCTGAAATCCTAGTTCTTTCATAGCTTCAATTAGTGCAGATTGGTGATACTGGACTACAATATTTCTGGTTCGCTGCCTCATTTCTTGAATTTCATTGAAAATGTCTCAGTTTTTACTAAAGTAGAACTGCTGCTGACACAGAAAAATATCCCTTTTACACACTGTTTTATAAACATCACCTTGAAATTAACTTAGACTGTACCAAAATGTAGTCACTGCATTTATACTGGGAATAGTGAGAAAGAGTCTCTAAGCAAAACATGACCAACAAGTAAGCAGCTATGGGAAACTGGACATAACAGTATAAGTTCATTTCCAGGCAACAGTGTGAAGAATTCCATAATGAGTATACCTATGTAGCTTCTAGGACAAACCCACCCTATTTGAATCAGAACAATGGCC
Organism: Onychostruthus taczanowskii; assembly: GCF_017590055.1. Classification (NCBI taxonomy): domain Eukaryota; kingdom Metazoa; phylum Chordata; class Aves; order Passeriformes; family Passeridae; genus Onychostruthus; species Onychostruthus taczanowskii. The sequence goes on from NW_024507546.1 coordinate 332,557, forward strand.
ATGAATCAAAAATACAGATCCCCAAATCCTCAGACTGCTGAAGCAATGAAGATCCAGCACTGGGCTTTGCACAGTCAGTAGACACTATCCCTCCAGTTATTAGTAATTAGTGTTTCTTCTGCCCTGTTTCATTGTCCAAGTATTCTTTCCTGGCTTACTTGTACTTCTAAGATTCTGTACTTTATGTTCATACACCATATCCCAGAACTGTACTGCCTGAAAAGAGAAGAAAGGGGAGGGAAAGCTCTAAAGATACAACTGGAATTACAAAAGTTGGAAAAAACAGACAAAATATATCTCAGTATATTTATAATATTTAATAGATTACTTTTCTTAAAGAAGAAGTCCAAGCATCCAGCACAGGCTCTGGGCGTCAGGATTTTCCTCAGCAATACTAAACATGGGCATTCTGCTTTAAGCATGTCAAGATTAAGAGTGACAGCTGGAAGGGTCTGACCTAAATCACGCTGGGGCCAACACACAGGTTTGAATGTATTTATTGTCACCTGGATCAAGTCTTCACTGAAGATGTGTCAGATGATAAAATGTAGAAAACAGATCAGGCCTTCTTGCCACAGCCATGAAACAAAAGTTTTTTGCCAGCATTCACCACTTACCAAGACAGTTGTGGCCATCGTGGGCTAACATGAATCCATCATAGCACGTACACCTGTAGTTGCCTGGAATGTTGATACACTCATGGACACAACCCCCATTGTAGAAGTCATTTTCACACTCATCAATATCTAAAACACAAAAGGAGGGGGGAAAAAGTTTTTTTAAAAAGAGAATTCTAACAATGCAGAAAAATTTCTCCAGCTGAGCATGTTTTTTGATATATGCACATCCCTAATTTTTCTTTTAGGCTGATTTTGCCTACTTCAACACATGGTTAGGGACTGAATATATCAGGTCATATTTGTCTGAGAAACAGCAAGCCAATGTATAGAACACTCTTTCACAAAATAATTGGAGTATCATCACAGTAAACAATGATATGTTGTCAAAAATAAAAAATGGAATCCTTGATTTTGGAGCACTTTATATTTAAAATGTAGTTTTTATTTTCTGGCTTCAAAAAAATCAAGCAGAGAATGAATGAAACCTTTGACTTGTAACAACTATGTGAAGCATCCTATTAATATGGCATGAGACAAAAGTATGCCTTTTATAACAAATAAATTATAATCTTCTGTATTAATCCACATACAACCACAACCACAAAAATTTCAGTATTTTCTTCTCAGAAGATGTGATAGTGTTGTTTGGGGTTTTTTTTTTTCACACTGACCTGTATCTTAAAGAGGATCATAAAAGATGAGAGATGGATTCTGCTTCAATTAAAAACAATCCTGTCATGATCTTCCCTCCCTCATACAAAAAAAAAAAAAAATCACTAATTCTAGAAAATGCAAACTGTCTTCTTTTTACAAACTGCATTTTGGTCCATACATGGAACATCAGTATCACAGTCACTCTTGTGAATAATTAAGTGGTGCACATCAACCAACTAAAAATATATAAATAACTAAAGATAGCCTCATGGCTTGATAAGTATCAGGTCTAAATTTGTGGTGTGCTAGACCAAACACCCAAAGTTAGGCAGCGCATGATAAACAGATAAAGTTATCCTTTTAGAAAACACCTGTTAGAATATCAGAGTTACCCCAGCATTACATTTCAAATGTGCCTTCCATTGCAGAGGTGATTGACATTTTTCTGTATTAAGTTCATGTTCACACAAATCTTCTGTCTTTTTTTCCCCTTTTAAAAGCACTCCATGAAAAGCTCTTGTTACCTGGTACCACACCCAGATGCAATCCAAAGAGTACAAGGTGGTTTGGGCAAAATCAGACTCCTCTGAAGAGCCACCTCAGACTCAGCCACTCAGTGTCTTCACCACTTCTGGTCCTTGGATTGAGGATGGCTGGGTTTGTCCCTCCTCACACAATCTGTGAGAGCAGGGACAGGCTTTTCCCAAGTTCTGTTGCAAGTCTTCTTCTCCCTCATGTTGGCCTCTCCCAAAAATCTACCTTAAACTCAGAATTTTCCAAGTCTCCATCCACCTGCCTTCGATAGCTGTGAAGACCCCCTTGTACAACCTCCTCAGCAGCTTGAAAAGGTAATGACAGGCTTGGCTTTATCTGCAAAACCAGCTGGCTATTTTGTAACTCAGCATTTGGCACCATAGCAATATCAGAAATAGGAAGCTGGAGAAATGATCTTCCAAACCAAAATACACCCTGCTGCTTAAAGGTAAATTTCCTAGTCTTTAAGGCACTGCTCTTTTTCAGAAGGTTCTTATTCTTTACTAACAATTTCCATCGATTAGTTGTACAAGTGCCCACTCAGCACAGCCTGCGGTTGTGCTCTACCTTCCAAGTCCAGTATGAGAGCAAAAAGAGAAATCTGTGATTTTTCTTGAAAACAAGAACCAGCAAGTCAAGTGCTCATTCCAAACAACCTACAATGCAGTCTCTGAGAAGCTGCTCTCATTAGGCCACAGTTCCATGTGCATATTCCCAAAATATTACAGTCTAGTTTCCACTCAGCAGAAATTTGCAGCTTTCCACAACCATTCATGAATATTTCCAGAAACTTCCTGTTGTTCTTTACAGGCTACAGGGACAAAAAGAGAACTCTACAGTAATGCCATGTTTTAACAGGCCCAGCCAATACTCAAAAAGCATCTAACACGATTTTGATGTCAGGTGTCTCAGGTGTTCCCCTCAGGACACTCAGAAAAAATGGCATCTTCATTTCAAGGTTTGTTCTTAACTTTTATTCAGCAATGAGTCTTTTCAGAAGAGGAAATTCAGAAGAAGCTGTTACCACCTGTTATGTTCCTCAGCATCAGACTGCCAAGGGTTGAGCAATTATTTCCATTTTTTTTCCAAACAATGAATCAAACAGTACTATTTGTTTAAATAAGCTGTGGGAGAGCCTTCAAAAGGGCCAAAAAATACCAAAGAAATGTGAAGCCTTTTGAATGACTGCCCCTTATATAATACTTATTTCTAAAAAGCTGTACTGCGATTAGCAGCACAAAGTGATGATGCAATACAAATACTCGAGTTATGGAAAAGGTAATGCTACAGATACAGAAACCACAAAAATAGGAAAAGAAACAGATTCTTTTTATCTCATTCTCTTAGGAGCTCAAGTCACAATTAATACTGCAAAAGGATTAGAATATTATTTCTCCCTTTTGCACCTCAATAGCTGTATAAAACTACAAGTGGAACCAAACATTCTAACTCCTTTTCAGAGCCATGTTGTGGGGTTTTTTGTGTTTCCTCCCTCCAAAACCCAAATAGCTACTAAAAATTTCACCTGGCAGGCTGATTGGAATTTCCATCTCCAGTACGGCTAGCAAAAAACCAAGGGGCTAAGACTGGTGTATTTACATTTCAAAAAAAAAACAAAGCAAAAACACACCAAAAAACTCCCAGCCCCTCTCTTCCCCCGCTAACAACCCAAACAAACAAACCAAAAAAAACCAACCAAACAAGAAAACCTCACAAAAACATGCATAAGGCCTACAAAGTCCAAATGTTGAACATTTTTGAAGCTCCAACTGCCAAGAGAAATGCAAGCAATGTGATGACCACTCCATCTTCTCTTCTACCTGGAGGAAGACATTCTTTAAAGAATGCCTCAGAGTGCAGCAACTGTAATTTATGGACAGAATGCTACATCTGACATGCCAGAATACAGCTTCCTTAGTAAGCTTCACGTAGAGTAAAAGTAATAGGAGTACATTCAATCACATAAAACCTGCAGCCTTGTTCTTCATTTTGTCTATTATAAGTCTCAAAATTTGCAGGGGCCATCTGTGTTCATTTCCTTTTGGGTAGGTCATATCCTATAATTCTTTTTTTCCTATAATTGATAGAATTCGGTGTTAATCAAAATCTCAACTCTAAACCTCTGAGAAATTAAGCTTTCCCTGCTAGTTTTGTAGCTTCAACTATCCTAAACATTTTTAGCATTTGGTCTCTTAATATTGTCTTTCATCATGAAGGAATTACCATAACAAAAACAAAAAACAAAACCAAGAGGAAAAAAATAAATGTAGGTATTCAACCATGAAATTGTGATGGATGTAGGTGCATCTACTAATGAATTTGCAAGGTTTCTCAAAGGGAAACCTGAAGTTTTATCTACACTAGCAAAATACTTAGAAAGTTTTCAATTCCTTAAATTCCAGCTGTTCAGATGGGAAACTCTTGGGGCGTTTAGTGAAGAAATCGCCTTAAAAGAGAATTGTGGTATTTCCACTCCAAGAGAAATTAAATTCATGAGGTACTACAGTGGCAGGAATTGTGGGAGTTTCAGACAAGAATTAAATGCACCAAAATGATTAAGAAGGTGTAGAGACATTTTTAGTACTGACACAACCTGCCAAGAACTCATTTGAGTTTAGTGTATTCAAAAAAGACAGCAACTCCCAATCCCAAGGCTGGATGTAAGGACATCCTCAGATGCTGGCAAAATAATTTTGATCATCTCTTTCTGGAACTGGTTGAGAAAAATCTCAAAAATCCACTGCTTGTTTCAAAAGTTTTAAAGTAAAAAATTATTAGGAAAAAAGAGGTAAAAAGAAACTTGCTTATGTGGGTGTACTAGTGACTGTAGTGGTTCAGCTATTTACCAGGGTGAAAGAGTCTTGGAAACTCCATCCTAATTCTTTCTGGAAAGCAGAGGTGAATCTTTTTGTTACCATCTGGAAATAACTCTTTGAGCACATCCTTAGGGAACACAGCATGCTCTGCTACTGCCCTCCTCAAGGAGCAGTGGTGTTACTTAAAGAACATCCACTCTATGAGACTGCAGTTACTATGCAATGCAAGCATCTAAGAACTTCTAAAAATACTCTAGACAAGTATCTGAGAAAATCTGAGGGTGTGTTACCATGAGGATGTGCTGTAATTTACAGTCCTTATATTTCAGTTATAGGAAGAGAATTTGAATTTAAGTAACCTGATTCTTTTTAGTTTGATGGGACTTGTATTTCCCTTATACATAATTGCGTTGATTCTTCTTTCATTATTAGAGGTGAAATTGACCCTGCCCCAGGTTTTGTTTAATTTGTGTATTCTGCCACAAAGAGATGGAACTCTCATAAGCCTCACAATGCCACCCTGCAGAGAAGCATCTCTTCCAGAAGCACATACAACTATGAAATGTTCAAAATAAAACAAGAATCAAACTCTTCTGCTTCCCACATAACAGTATTTCAGCTGTTACCACAGAGAATAGAAGACACATCAGCATGCATGATAACTAATGTCCACAAGACAAACCAAACTGTAAAACAATGAGGAAGTTGCAAAATGCCTGGTTCCCATTTTGTCTAAACATTTTCAGCATTGTCATGAATTGACTGAGTGCTAATCATCTTTTCCAAGCAGTAACCAGCTCTCCTAGAAGGTGGCACAGAATTTATGCCAACAAAGTAAAAAGTCTATCTCCAGAAAAATTCATTCCCACTCTTCATTGCATCACTTGCAATTAGTTAAGTTCCTGAATGTCCAAAAATGTGTATTTCAACACATGCAACAAACTTTGCCAGCACAGCTACAGATCATCATGAGCACAGCTACTGAAATCACAGCAAATGCCTGCATGGATTTGATGAATTTTGGATGAGTGTCACAGCTAAACTGTCACAAGAAGCCTTATGGCTATTAACATGCAAAAGGAAGAATGACTGAGGCCTGGAAGTCAATGAGCCAAATTCAGTGTTTAGCATTGAATTCCACAGATTTCTGTAGAAAATGGGAAAGCGTACAATAACACAATTTTTATCTTGGCATCTGTCAAGGCCACAGATCCCAACACTTACAATGCAACAGAAGATGTTCAAAATAGGCGTGGGATTGAATAAACTCTGTGTCCATTTAAAAGTATTTCTTGCCTAGCAATATAAGGTTAACTTAGTAAACAAAAACTTGAATTGACTTTGAAAGGAGTCATTTATGTGCTTGAACATTTTAAAATAAATAGCCAAAGAAAGCTGTCTGACCACATCAACTTCTAATTTACAGAAGCACAAACAAAAGTGATTGTGCAGGTACATTATGCAGATGTAGAATATCTCGTAAAGAAGCTGGATCCATTAAATAGCTAGAAAAAGAAATATTAAAATCTTTGTAAGTACATCTTGATGCCTGAAGCCATGTACTTCTTCAGTATCTAAAGAAAGAAAATTTTGATATTCATCTTCCTTTATCTACCTGCTTTAAACAAAATACAGCCAAAAAGGCACTGTGGAGTAAAAAACATTGCCCTTACATACTTGACAGGAAAGAAATTGTGTTTTACCTTCTTGCTTGAAGAGGGGTTGCTGCTAGCCACTACAGAGGGTAAAGCACACCAGATGCAAAATTCTCTTTTATGAGATGTCTTCTGCTAAAAAAAATGACCTCCTACAGTTCTGCAACAGCAGCATCTTCCCTACTTTTCCACAACTCTTATTGCAGCAAAGAACACTGCAAGACACTGGAGCCCATATTTCCATGTGGTAATATTTTCCACTTTTATGGCTTCTCTACTAAGAGCTTTCAAAAAACATTATTGATTCTTTATCGAATTTAGGTCATTGTTCCTCCTAGGGCTAATGCACTATCCTCATATTCACAGAAAAACATAGGAAAGAAGGCCCACACCTAGGTTCTAAATCCTATACAATTAAGAAGATTTACAGTGCAGAACTGTCTTCCTCACTGCATAGCTTCATGCAAGCTTGATCTCAAATGCTTATGAAAGAAAGTAACCTTGTAAAATCCAAAGATAAAACAGCCTGAGATGAAAACCCAATTCTACAATTATTGCCACTGGCTTAGTGAAGCCAGGGAGACATATTTTCTGGGATTCACAGTAGAGAGATATGTGAGACAGGATCAGCTCTGAAATTTTTTGTTCCCATTTCCAATTCAGAACAAACACCAGAGTAGCACTGATACCGCTACTTTAAAGGAAACAGGCAGAAGCGAAGTTACATGCACACTGGCAAGAATTACAAACAAGTTCAAGTCCTGGATCACAGTCAGATCGTTATCTTATTCTTTGTCAAAACTGGGTTCGAGACTGCAAAAGCCATGAAAATAAGTAAAAATTACATGGGAATATTTATATATTTATATATATATATTCTTTGGCGGAGTCCACATTTAATACACATTCAGTAGATATACATCACACTCTGGACAACCTGAACCTAAGGCATTTGTATTTCCCATATCAAGTTGCACTTTCCTTAAGAAGGGAACCAGTTCCAGTTCTAAAGGTCAGGATAAAAGCTCAAACATAGGTTAAAGACCATTCTGGTAAAGTGCAGGTGAAATTTGCCAAAGTTCAGCTCTCAGGGAAACACTCAACCTAAGCAATATTACTAAACATATTGGATTCTTACAAAGAGTTTAGCATCAGCACATTTCCAAACATTTCAAGTCTGCTCTACTCTTAAAATTTGCAAAATATGACAAAAGTATGAAGAATTGGGTGGAAAAATGTGATCAATTATCAATTTCACTAAATCTGACCTGATGAAATAGCATTTCCATCTGTTTTGTGGCACCAGAATTCAGCATCTACTCCAAGTCCCAAATTTTATGAAAAAATACTGGCATACTAAGACTCTTTCAATATTTCTACTCCAAAAAAACCCCTTTACCTCCAGAGAAAAGTCCATTTTTGAAAATATCTTTCCACAAAAAGCCTGTTAAATCACTTTTTCTATAAAATAAATTATTTGTTACATCTGGTCCTTCCTGCAATACTTTAATTTTTTGACTCATAAATGTTAACATCTTTATTCCTTAGATGCTGTGACCTTGTAAATGTTACCATCTAATGAATCAGAGGAACACAGAGTGCAGTTTTTACAGCTTTCAAGTTGCTATGATGTTTTCAAGACGCTTGTGCCAAAGAAAACTGTAAAATTTGATAGCCATTAGGGCTTCTCTAAGAGGCAAGGTCAAGGGTGGGCAGGCTGGGAACAGGGTAAATTCAGAAAGAGCAGCCGGATGTTTCTTGGTGGAGAAGGAAAAAGAACAGGTACAATATGTTGTATAACACGAGGTTTTTTCAGTGTAAATCCCTCAAGAGCCTTTCCACTATGGGTAGTGCCTCTCCCATGTTTTTCCCATTAGTGCATCCACAAAGAAAAAAAAAAAAATCAATTTTACAACTTCCTTCAAAAATGTCACAAGCCCCTATTTCCCAGTATTAAACTGGCAATAAAATGAAAAGGCCATGCCAGTTTAGTGGACATGATTTGGATACAATCTGTGGTATTGTTGTGCTGCTTTTCTGGAAGCCATTTTATCTAGTTTCCAGAAACTAGATAAACAGTTTCCTTTCCTTTCCTTCTGTGATGGCTAAACACAAAGTTCATCATGTTTTATCTCTTGCTCAGGTATTGTCTGAAAGAAGTGGGGAGAAATGGAATACAAACCAAACCATGTAAAGGTATGTCCTGCTGGTTAAACAACACACACATTTTTAAAGTGTGAACAGTTTCAGATTTAGAACTCTCTTGCCTAAAAGCATTTAGGATACGTCTGAAAGACAGATGAGATATCACATTTATCACTGCCTGTAGATATGACTTTTTAAAATTTAATATTATTTTAATATTGTTTAATAAATTTTTCCCTAACCACAATTATTAACTTAAAATTTAAAAGAAAGCACAGAGACAGCTATTCATGATCCCTATTTTGTCCTGTGTCTGTAATTTTTTTTCCCATTGTTATACAGTGTATAGCAAGCATGAATCAAAATTTTCAAGTCACATAGAGTAAAGGTGGCCTTACAGGAGTCACCCTCACTGGTTGGGGAAAACCAGCTTTCAGACATGAGGCCTTCTCTAAGGAGGAGATGAAGTAAGTGAACTGTTTTTATCAGCTATAGAAAATGTAGATGTGCTTAGCACTTGCTACTTTTCAAGTTTTAGTTAATGATCTTCAAATATTGTGCATCATACAAAGAAAATTAAAGAGTCACATTTAAAGACACAAGTGATTGGAGAGTATCAAGCACCCAGTGCAGTAAGCTGACTTCAGCTGACTCAGCTAATACATTGGTAAAAGAAACAAGGCAATAGATTATGAAAATGCAAAATTTCTGCAGTAGCTGAATGGTTATATCTCACATTTTTGGTGAATAACCATCCCATTCTTCATTCATCAATAAGAAATATGGTGTCTGGAGACTCCCTTCCTTATATTTTTCTTAAATTCACCTTCCCTTCCTCCATTTCCTGTCACTGTTCTGTTTCCTGCACATTTCCCTCATTTAAACTCCGAGTTCGAAGAGTGGAAAGAACATTTTTAGTGGCTGGACGATATGCCAATCAAAGTGACAACAGACACAAGAACCTACTCCTTTGATTCCTTCTCAGAGAATGCCTGAAGTTCAAGGCAGGTATTCCTGGCTCAGTCCACATGTACCTTGCCACTGGAAAGTTATCACTGAAGTACAGTGAAGTAAGAAATATGCAAAAATATTAGAGAAAAGGTAACTTACAAACTGAAAGCTGAGGCTCTGCATGTATTTGGTGTCACTTGCCAGCCACCTACATACTCTTTATGGTGGCATACATAACATCCCAGCAGCAGGAATGGGGAGGAGATCAAACAAGTGGTATGGAACACTCTTCACTTAGCACTTTACAGAGTTTCTGACTGCTTAATTGGCAAGTCTTCCTACTGCATTAACATTGGAGTTTTACAGAGCTTTTTACCTACAGTACCTTTTGCATGCCTGAAACCTTTGGAGAGCCAGAATCATTAATGGGAAAAAAATAATTAAGCAGAGTACTTTCCCTAGTGAATATTTTATGTTCTACTAATGTATCTGAGCATTACCCCTATGTGACATTTGTCATCTTGACTAGCACAATGGAAACTTATTTGGGCCCATTCCAGCTTCATTTATAGTAAATAGATTTTTTTTTTTCCTAGATAAACCCAAAATGATTGTAATGCTGCATTCAGCATCTTGAACCCTTGATTAGAGCTTGGAGCAGCTTGACATTTTTCTGAATTGATATTTAAACAGATTGGCTGCAAGTGCTTTGAAGCTCAAGTGAGATACCCAAATGAAGACCGATACCTGCAGAGTATGTAACAGTTTTAGAGTCTGTCTTTATTTAGTAGCTGCCATGCCCAACAAGCTCAAGCAGAGAGGTTTCCTGTTCGCAAGCTGTTATGAATGTGAAACATGACATTTGACAGCATTTTTTCTCACCACTTCTAAATCACAGCCATTTGCACCCCAATTCCTTCTTTTAATATAATGGGAAATGTTTGATTCTACAGCAAATCTTCAAAGTTCTTGGCCATCTAATGGGAGAGTATTTCTGTGTTCTTACTGACACTGCTGGTGTGCATGCATCCTAATGATAATTATTTCAGTAAGTCACAGCAGGAGGTTGTTCCTAGATCTTTAAATTCAAATACGCACCTATCAATTTTGAGAAGAATGTTTCAAGTAGTAATTAGTTCATTGATACAGACAGAATTCACCTACTTTTTTTCCCAGACTCTGCAGGCATCTCATTCTTAGATTGTTTATCCCCAACCTTACTTGCATTTCATTTCTAAATGTCTGTCCACTGATAAAGGAAAAAAAATCCCAGCCTTCAATTCTGAATTAAATTTCTTTATTACCTATCAGTGAATGGATATTAGCTTTTTTTATTTGGCCCTTCATGTAGGGGAACAGCAGGCTGCTCCTTGCCCATTTCAGAACGAGTCAGTGGCAGATTGTGCACTGCCAAATGGAAGATTTCTTGGTATCATAGAGCACATGCCTCCTTAGTCTCTGGCAGTCAGTTTCAGTCTGAAAAAGCCAAGACCACAAAAAGCACGGGAGGCTGCAGAGCAGAGGTTTTCAACCTTCCTGGATACAAGGAACTAGTATGTTTTCCAGCAGAAGTAGAAACACTCCTTCAGCAAATTTTCATCTTCTGACAGCAGGTTTACCTTTTCAAACTGTTTTCCCCACCTGTACTTTAGCAGTACTCCTTGGGCTACTGCAGACTCCTGGCTGAAAACTACTCTGCTGCGCTGGTTAACCACTTGGGGAATATAATGTGATTTATACCATGCAAGATTTGTAAAATACAGGGCTTCCTGTCATCCTGTATCACTTGGTCAAATCTCTGTGCAAGACGCATATCAGATATTAATTTTGCCAGCCTACAAAACCTGGCAGGACAGTCCCACACAAGTAATCTGTCTGTGAGCAGAGCAGCTCTACCTTACACTGCTGGTATGCCCTGCAATGAGGGAAATCACCAGTTCAGGGCTGCCTTTCATTTCAACATTTACTGAAGTTGTGTGGCTACTTCTAAATATGATCCACAGGGAAACCATGAACTTGTGTTCCCTGCCAGACCCAATACTTATGAAGCTCCAGAAACCAACACTGCCCCCTATTTTGCCACCTGTTCCCTGAGTATAGACAAATTCATACCATTCCCAATCAACATCCTCGATGACCTGAAGGCCTCTCAGCATTTTGGTTTGCAGACAATAGTAAACCCACAAGGAGTGCCACTCTCAGTCATCCACAGGGATAAAGGCTGTAACTCCTCACCCATTAAACTGCAGCTGGCTGGGTGGTAATTTGGTTCATCAAAACACAAATCTTTCTTTGGTTTAGAATCATTATGCTTGGTTTTGCTGTAAATAGTTTTCCTACCTAGAGAAGCTTTCATCTGGTCTAGCAGGGTGTAAATAATGGTAAAAAGGTTGTAACACACCTGAAACGTGTGAAATGCTGAAATGCTCTGAAAAATTAGAGTATTGCTCATTCAGTAAAACTCAATGAAAAAGAAGTCCCTTACACTCATGGTAATTAAGACTCCAGAGTACCTCTGGTAAGAGTAATCTATTAATACTAGCATGTTGCCTGATTTCCAATATTAATAATTTCACGTTACATTTCTTTTTATCTAGGAGATAGTACTGAGAAATTCTTACTTTTCTTATCTTTTCTATGGTGTTAAGAAGCTGTTTCTTAAAAAATATTTCAGTGCTCCAGCTTAGATATAGATGAATGATTTGTATTTAGTTTAAGTTTTCAGGAGAGTGGTGTTAATTTTGCTCAGGAGTCTATTGCAGAGCTGTGGGTATTTTTAGGAAAAAAACAGTAAAATTAGTTGAGATGGCCCTACACTAAGCCATTTACACGGCTCATTTATGTACTTGATACATTCACTTCAAAAAATCTGAGAAGACTAAACTGAATAGAAATAATCAAATATTTACAATACCTTTTTTAAAAAAAATCTCAAATAGTCTTGCAAAAAAGCTTAAACTCATTTTTGTCTACCATCTTTCAGTTCTGTGCATCATCTAGAAGGTACAAAAGTTACTAGGCTACAAATTTTGTTACTATTCAAGAGTTTTAAGATGATCAAGTCACTTTTTGTTCTTGTAATGAAAATTTAGGCTTGTTACAGATTTGTGTTTTAGCATCTCACTTCCATTAAGTTAAACCTTACTAAACCTGTGATAATGATGATGATACCCTAGATGTGAGCACACAAAAGAACTGCCTGAAACATTTCACAGCTCTAAAAGCTTTCTCCATCAGGACTGTACCATCACAAAATATGGAACTATTTTCAAGATGCTAAAACAGTTGGCAATATTGCTGCACAACTCAGAATTCTGGCACAGCCTCTCTCAGCTTCTTAACAACAATTCTGTCTCCACAGTGTGTAAAGTACCTGCCACACAGTTTTGCTTGGATGTATGGACTGAATGTTTTCCATTTTTTTGAAAGCATGGACCTGACCAGTATCAAAAAGAAGCCCTAGTTGATGAATGCAAAAGTGTTTTATTCTCAAACAAATATCACATTTATGCAATTTTTTGGTTCCAGCTATTTTTATTCCTGAAACAGAGAACCCAACCCTACTGATACATGCTGACAGTTCTAAAACTTTATTCACAAAGAGAGTTCATCAGTTTTGATGTAGGCTCTCCTCAGTCTTTGAAAAGGCCATGCAGAAATTAAGTCTTGTGAACCAGAGCCCTATTTATCACCATAGACAAATAATCACAGAGAAAATTTAATAAACAATGTTAAGTGTTATGAATAAAAAGTTATCGATTTTTGTTTAAGGTTACAGAGCTAAAACCAGTTGGACCCGTTGCTGTTAAGTAAGTTAGCTTCATTGTTAAGAGCTCTTCTTCGACTGCCCGTTAATGGTTGGTGATTAGCCATTGTCCTCCTGATGCTTGCCCAGGACCTACACCTGGACACGGCAGCACCAGGAGAATGGGACTGGCCTCAGACCTCGTATGCAGATGAGAAATGCATTACTCCAAATCTTCCAGTTTTCCAGGAAAACCCCTAAAAACAAATGAGCCAACATAGAATTAGGGGACCTAGGTGATGTCTAAGGATGGGCGCGAAGTCCAGTGCCTGCTTGGATCCTTTTTGCTTCTCCCGCTGACCTGAAAGGATGTTCACTGGGGAGGGGACCCGAAGTGTTGGACCGAAAAGCAGGAATCTGCGAATCTCCCGTGAGGACGCAGTCCCCAGCTCTGCCTGCAGACCAGCGGACAGAGCTGCATCACCCTCCTCCTCCGTGCCACTCTTGGGGACAGCGGCGGCGTGGGCGCGACCCGTCGATTTCTCCCCACCTGAGCTGAATCTCTTTAATAAAGGCATTAAAAAGGAGAAAGATCTCCTGCCCATTTATTTCAGTAAGCAGCCTTGGTTTTTGACCTGTGGATGTGCAGCCATTGTCCAACAGGGATATAAATGTACAGATAATGAACAGTAGCAGGCAACCCACTGGCTTTTCCATCTTCATTACCCTTTCCAGACTCTCAAAACATTTCCTGGACTGTTTGGCAACTAGAAAAGAAAGCAATACCAGAACAGGAATTAATGAAGTTACATACTCATCTTTCCTGGACATGAGGTGAGGGTTAGATGAGGCCAGGCCATACTGTACAAACACCAGTTTAATAGTGAGGAAAGTCCAGGAAAAGTGCTAAGGACAAAATTTAACATTCAAATCCGAAAAACATTGCTGACTTGTGAATCACCAAGTATTTTCATTTATAAGCTCACATCTGATGTTTGGACAAGAAAGGGAGATAGGGCAAACGGATGCAATTTCAGCTTTGCCATGAAATCAGAGAGTTTGGCTCCACTGTTCAAATATCCTGTACTAGAAAGCATACACAGCTTCCATTAACACTATTAAATGAAAAAAGGATGAAACTGCAGATACAGGAATAATAACATGGGCATTTGCTGCAAACTGAAGAGTGCTCATATTCATAGTCTGGAAATCTTCCTTTGCGAATTTAAAGCAATTTATTTTTTCATTATGTTGGGGAGAATGTTAGGTAGAGAGAACCAAAGAATGCCTACAGCTTCTGCGCAGTATTCAAATAATAATAATCTGTTTTTGACAGAATGTACCACAGAAAGCCAAGCTGTACAACTGCACTGACCTCTTCCCCAACAGCAGAGAGATAAAAGTGACTAAGGTTATATAAATAATTGCTTAGCGTTGTAGACCTATTTCCAATACTCTCATGTAGATGATTTCTTATGAGATGCCTTCCACAACAATGTTATTTTATTTTGCAGAGATAAGCAAAATGCAGAAATGTCTTGCCTAAAGTCTTGATTAACAACCCAATAAACAGCTGGGGTTAATTTTTTTGTTTAATTGGACAGTACATCCAACATAAAATTAGACATTTGAGATGTCACTTGAAATATTTTTCATTAATTCTACATGCTTCTTCCTTCTTCCCATCTTCCCAGATAACCCCTATTTTAGCACAGTCTCTGGTGTATATTCACAGTATTCCTGAGATACATAAACAGAAGTCCAGGAGAGAACACATTATGACATCGTTGGTTATCCACTGAAAAGAGGGTTGCAAGGCCTGACTAGTTAACGCACCCATAAATAATACAGGACTTTGGTCTCAGTAAAAGGCTCAAAAATGAAATAATTGGGTTTTGGGTGTGTATCCACAGCACCTGATTTAACAGTGCAGCCATCTGAAGTTTGGTCAAACATCCAGGTCAAGCTTTTCAAAGCACTATTAATTTTTCACAACTGACTTGAGACTCTCCTTAATGAAGTCTCATTTTCAGAAAAGTGTGAAGGCCCGTCCTTCTGAAGACACTGTTAATTGCCAAGCCAAAAACTCAGGTTTGTAGGGTTTGCCCATGTAGGGAAACACAGTGCGAGGTTCCTGTTAAGCCACATTAGATGGAGATTGCAAAGAGACAGGTGTACACAATTACCTGTTCCTGCACAATTCTTTGCCAGCATTCTGAGCACAGCTAATCACCTGTCTACCCCTGTGAGCTTTGAAGAACACCTGGAGAAGCAAACATACTTATTTTGTATTCCTAGTTTCTGAAGATATCATTAAACACAGTGATTTGAATGAAACTTCTGGCTCAGGAGGTCTTTAAGTCTCTAGCTGCATTTTTTATAATCTACTGTAAGCATCCACTGTTGGCTACTGTCAGAGAGTGCACATCAGGCCAGACAGATCTTTACTCAAACTTGGTCTGGCCAGCTTACACTCTTTTGACATTAAAATATAAATACACATAAGTACAGACCAGATTATTTGCATCCACTGTAAAGAGTCCTGCTTTTGCCTTCCTGTACTAGGTATAATTTAAAAATCTTTGTATATTCCATCAGCACAGAACAGGAAACTAACTGGACAACAAGAAGAAATTCTAAAAAATGCTTTAGGTGATTTCCAGAGATCTGATGATTAGGCAAACAAACCTGACATTCAAGAAAATCTGTCCATCTCCATAACTGGCACAAGTGAATTTTATTGAACTGTCTCTCACATGCATATAGGGGTCAAGTAGACTTAGCATATAAAGGACTTTTAATTTGTGTTTAGTTTGTGCAAGTAGGTGATTCAGCTACATAATTAAAAGCATTGCAAATTAAATAAAGGTATTATCACACAGTCTAGCAGGGCTTCCTGAGCAGAATGCACTAAGAAAAAAAATTAAATTAAATAATTAAAAAGAT
The DNA here is from genome assembly GCF_017590055.1 of Onychostruthus taczanowskii. NCBI lineage: Eukaryota > Metazoa > Chordata > Aves > Passeriformes > Passeridae > Onychostruthus > Onychostruthus taczanowskii. Next base: position 348,623 of record NW_024507546.1, read on the forward strand.
AAAACTGAGTCTGGGAGGATTAATTTCATCATGATCCAGTGATAATATGGCAGCTTAAAAATACCATGTCCTGGTTAAATTCAAAGCACAAGTACAGAATATTCTTCATTAATTTCAATGGAATTTGAATCTCACAGCTGCAGGCTCTCTGCCCTGATACACCTCACCAAACTTTGTAGATGCCCACATCTGTATCAGAAAGAACAGTCTTATTTCCAGGACATGATTTATCTGACCTATTTTTGCCTTCAATAATGCAAGGCAAACTGCATGAAGGAAATCTCTCTCCCTCAAACATAAAGGGAAAGCAAAGAAAATGGTTTAAATGGGCTGATCTCTACTACTGAGATCCATCTTTAAAAAGATGAAATCCACCCTCTGTCCTCTTCAGACAGCCCTGAAAAGCACAGGACCTCTGTTAATACCCCAAATGCTCAACAGACAGAGCCAGGGCCTGCATCCCTCCCAATTTTGTTCTGAAATTTAGGTCTCTGAAGGAGTGCAGAGACTATAATAAAGTGCCTGAGCCCAATTTAAATGTTGAACTAAAATAATTATAGAGTGTATTATTAATGGTTGTAAGTGACTGACAAGCGTTTGCCTGAGGACAGACAAATGCAGGAAGTGAATGTTTGTATTGATTCACATGTTAGTCTTGTAACTTGCGACCCCAGAAAACTTTTAAAACAAAGGCAGAACCATGTTTTCAAATTACCACAGGAAAAGTAAAGTAATCCCACCCCTACCAGTCAAACAATTTAACAGCCAGCAGACTGCACAAAACCACAGGGAGGAGATATTTTTAATTAAGTGCAATATAAGGAAAATAATGGTTACCTCTATTCAGTCTAAACAATTATTAGCAAAAGGGCCTTAGTATTTTAAAGTAAGCCATTTAAGAAAGGCTTACTGTTTGAAGCATAGGCTGTTTCCGATTATAAAGTAGAGCTTTTAATTAAGATTAGTAAGGCCTAATTCAAGCTATAATTTGGTTCCTTTAGTTAGCAAATGTCTATTAAAACCAAGCAATTAAGGTTAAATTGGTTGAAGCATTTAAAGCAATCCCTCCTCCTTCAAATACTATAATAGAAAAGACTGTCAGTGACTAATACAGACCAGAAGATATGCATTTATTTCCCTTAAGTTTTTTTTACTTCCTCGTTGATCATAAAGTTTATTGAAGAAGAAACTCTTGGTAAAATAGGTTTCAGTGGAACAACATGTTAATAGTTGAAGAAACAAAATATAAAATACAAACTCTGCAGTTCTATAAAATTTGTTTCTATTATGCTTTCTTCCTTAATTTTCTAAATATCAATAATAAGAATATGCACTAAACTTCCCAGAGGCGTATTTCTGACTTTTGTGCTGATTTCTGATAGTTGTGCTCATATTTGGCATAGCCTTTACCATAGATGCTGTGTGTGTACTTGACAGATAGAGGTAGACATAAACTATGATTTGTACTACTTACATAAATGGGCTTTTAAAACATTCCCACCTCATCTTCCATTTCCCATTTTTCCCATTTCCACAGCTTGTTCAAAGACTGAAATTCTTCATGCTTGGTCCAATCTTTAAGATCATGTTATTTTAGCAAGTTCAAGCCAAATGGGGTGAGCAAATGAAGGCTGTATGCCTGAAAGCATGAGAGCCTCCCCCACATGCCTCTGCCTGGCTGTGCCAGAGCCCTTCTCCAGCAGGACCCTCTGGGTGCATTCACACTCAAACATTTCACCTGCCTTTTGGACTCTTCACAACTCCCCAAAGCACCCAAATAAATCACAGTTTTAAACACAACAGGCTGTCCTTCCCATCAGACAGAAAATGCTGTGTGCAAACAGGGCCACTGAGGTGTTCTCACAGCCACAAACACTGGGGCTTTCTCAGCGAATGGCAGCATTAAGAAAAACATGCTGGTCCTTCCAGAGCATGTTCCCCCATCCCTTGAGTCCAGACTCTGGCTTACTCGGGAAATTGTATTATGTTATCCTACCCAGGATAAAGACTGATGCTGTGGAGCAGGCTACAGCAGCTACCTGTTGCCTTCCATAGAGACTATCAGAATACTTAAAAACACTTCAAAATTATGACTAGTACCTAATCATAACATCAGTATTCATGGACATCATTAAGAGCCTTTCAGCATAAGGCTCAGTACAGGAACATATTCTGGTAACTCTTTTCTAGTAACTCTTTTTTGGTTTTGTGCAGCAAAGTCCAGTGAAAGAACTCAGAAATGTGCATTGGAAACTTCTGTATTAACTCAAGGTAAAATGCATCATTAAGCTGTTCTAGAAAATTAATGCTACTGCTGTTGCTATCCTGAATAGATTTCCGTGTATTTCCTATTTAGAATAAAAGCCAAAGGTTTTGGGTTTTGCTCCATAAGACCACATGTGATGCAGCCAACAGATATATTTTATAATGCAGTTCTTGCACTTCCCTCAAGAAAAAGATTTAAAAAAAAAAAATTTCAAAACAGACAGTGAAGGGATGCAAAGTGCCAGAAGCATCAAGAAGAGAAATACATTTCATATACATCTAGATGTGACTGTTAATACAAAACTTAACTGACAACTTAAGAGTTTACCCATATCACAAAAAAGTATCTTCCTAGTAAACAATTATACTATAAACAATATGATGGGGTTGTTTCCACTGTTAAAGCTTTTGAGAAAACTGTTATTATAAAAGCTCTTCCATTCTGAAGTCATAATCTCCTTAAATGTAAAACTGTGTGTATACAGAATAAGCTGCTGCCATTTTCACAAAGTGAAACATTCTATACCTAATTAAACAGACTATATCAAACCAAAGCATTTTAGTATTCAGGTTGTTATTTCCAGACAACAGGCTGAGGTTGTCTGTCTCTCTTATACCCATTCCCCGTCTCATTCTTACAGCAAAACAGTCACAGGTCAGAGAAATCCTGGCAGCCCTCCTTCCCTCATCTGTTTCTTGCGCTCTCAATACATCTGCACACTCCCATCTGAATAGAGGTAAAATTGTTTCCTTAGGAATTCGAGCCAAGCAAAAGCCAGCGGGTTCCACTTGTGTCTGCCCTCTAGTAGCCAAATAATGCAGTTAGCCTCCCTCAGGGTTTTGGGTTGGGTCTGCAGTGCAACCAAAGGAGGCTGCCTTTCCCTAGTGTGCCCACACACACAAAGCCACCACCAGAGCCCTGGGGAAAATCCCAAATCAAGAGCAGGAGTGAACCGTTCAGAGCACCTGTCTCTACAAAGGGTGCTGTACCAAGACCTGCACTAAAGATCAGGTGAACTCCACCACTGTGCAAGCAAGAATTGGGGCTGCTTTAAGCGAAAAGTGGTGGGGGGGAGAAAGGAGATGCAAAGAGGAGCTTTGATCGCGTGCATCTTTAGACAGGTTGAAATGCATAAGGAAAAAAAATGGAAATTTCTAAATAAAGTTGACCTTTGGTGCTTCATAGTTAGAGAAAAACATTGGCATGCCTCCAAGTCACAGGTTTTACAGAATCCTTTTCCAACAAAGTTCTGCAAACAGAAATGTGCAAAAAGAATAAAGGCACAACTCTGCTTGGTAGAGACACTGACATCTCTAGAGGTATGAAGTCAGATATCTAACTCCTTCTGTGCATGTGCTGCCAAACAATTTAGATATGCATTACCTAGCCTACTTATTCAGCAAAGCAAATACCCCACTAACTTCAACCCCTTTTCCCACTACAACACGGAGAATAAAATTCTGAATGTGACCTCTGCTTCCAGATAATGAAATCAGAAGAAAGGCACTTCAGTGCAGTTCCCCTCTTACAACATCAACAACTAGGATGCATGGCAGTAACGTCCTGTAGTATTTTCAGCAATGATATGTCCAACAAATACCTATTTCTATAGAGGTTCCCCTTCTCTGAAGCCCCTTCTGCAGCAGCACCATTCCCTCCAACAACATTAATAATCACCAAAATGGTATTATGCATTGCTCTTGGGTTTTTATGCATTGAATTCCTTGGTCACTGACCTCAGTTAAATTTTTATGCTCTCTAAGTCCTTAAATGTAAGGACTGACAGCAGTTCATGCAGATTAAGGCATGGGAAGGACAGTATGAAGCTGAGTATCCTCACCCTGAGAGAGTAAATGAAAAGTGGCTTTTATATTCTCTGAGATAACAGCTCATCTGCTTAAAATATTTACTGTAAGAATCAGAACAATCTGAAAGTTGTCTATTTAATATTTCTGGTTCTTTGGTGGCTGTACTGCAAAACATTGTCAATAGCTGTGAAAGCATGGTCTTGAATTTGATAAGTTGTCTATGAGTCCTACAGCACCAAACAAACTTCACTAAGTTTAGGTCTAAAGCATGTGCAAGATCAAGGCCTTAAATTACCTTTTAAATGATCCAGATTTTTTTTTAATTCCTTGGTCACTGAAAGAAAAACTGTGACCTTCAACAGGCTCCAGAAAAGCAGCACTACAACATAAAATAAGGCAGCAGCTTCAATTTAATAAAGCACTTAAACATTATTACTTTAAAAGGTAACAGTTTCTTGAGATTAAGCACAGGCTTGAGCACTCTGGTGATTCATGGCACTTGAACAAAAAAATTCTTCCAACTGGAATGTAAGGGTATTCCTTTTGCTCAGCATCGTAAATGTGTAGAAAACTCTTGAAATTTCAAGGGGGTCTGTCAGACCCTATCTTCAGTTTCTTATAACTCTGCCAAACATTTATGTATGAACTACATTTTTTTCCTGCAAGGTATCTGCTTTAAAGCACATAATTTTTTTCAGCTGAAATTTAAAATTAATATATATATGCTAAAACAAACTAAGGAAAAAACCCAGGAAGTTAGCTTTTTTTTTCTAAAGGGATTACATGGGAAAATCCCTGCTTTGCTATGTTTAAAAAAAAAAACACCAAAAAACTCCCTCTACAGCTTCAACAGATTTAATACTGGCAGATTTTGTTTCTAATAAGGTGTCAGGGAGTTACCTTTCAAGAGATTTCTCAGGACAGAACAAGATGGTCAAGTTACAGCTGAAAATTTACCAAAAAGAAATTAGCCATCTAAAAATTCATTAACCCCTTCCCCTCCCCCAAGAATATAATAAATCCAAAGCTCAACAGGCATCTGCTGAAATTTAGGCAGCTGAAGTTTCCAAAACATCCTTCTTGATAGGTGGTTTTTTTCAACCTTATGCTGTAGTTTCACACCACAATGGCTCCAGAAACTAAATCAGATTAGGAAATCTGTTCACCTTATTCACCACCGCCACCTTATTCACCACCATCACTCACCCTGCCATGAGTCTCAGCCTCTATATCCCAGTTAATTGGCTCTTCAGTGCAGAAATGCTTGCAGGGCATTTTGGGGATATTATTTCAGTGATATTCTTCACAGAATAGTGTCCATCAATTACCCTTGTGTGAAAGAAAAAGAGCACCATCAAGGAAAAGCAGCTTCCTAAATCAGTGCAGAGGGAGTACTACTCCTTTTGCCACCAGACTCCATCTGTGTTTTCCCTACAGATTCCTGCCATACATCCTCCATCCCAGGACTGCCTGAGGTTGGCCAAACCTGCCCTGTATTTAAGGCTCACAGCTATCCTGGGCTAGAACAGCCTGGGGCTGGTGCCATGGGTACAGGGGCTGTACCCACCATCCTCAGGTATCCACCACCCATGATTCCCATTACTTCACAGTGTTCTGCCAGCATGGATGCTAATGAATAGAGTGGATGCTACCTGGCTCAAATGCAGAGGAGACAGAAGCAGGATTAATGCATCTTTTTTGGGCAAGGGAGCAGCAGTAGGTCACATTCCCTAACTCACCCTCTGCCATCATTTCAGCAGAGGCTCCCTGACCATGCCCTGCATCAGCCTCAAAACAAAGAATGTGTATTTCAGCAGTGCAGTGAAGACACACATGAAGACAGTGCCCACAACCAAAGGGGAGCTAATAAATGGTGGCAATCAGCCAGGCAAATATGTTTTTCCAGCCAGCCACTGAGAGAAGAGCCATGGCTCTGCAGGAGGTGGAAACAGCAGGGAATGTGCTGAGGAACAGGTGAGCTCTGAGCTGCTGATGGGGACCAGGAAAGAGGTGGAGAAAGGGGAGAAAAAGCAAGAAAAGAGAGCTGGTAGGAGCTGTTTTGACTTAAAGACAAAACCCAAGGGAAAGGACCAGTAAGGGGCACTTAGAGCTGCCAGTTCTCCCAGCCCAGAGGTCTTACTGTGGGACACTAGCTCTCAGAACAACGTTGCTGTAACTGCAGCAAGCCGCTAAGAGGACAGGAGAAGGAAAGCTACATTAAATAATTGAAAATACATGAGAAAAGAACAAAAGAGAAGTGGGATTTGCAGGAGGGAAATGACAAGGCTAAAAGACAGCTGAGTAACAGAGCACACAACATAAAAATGACTGCAAGGAAAGGGGACTGCACTAGAAGTAAAGGTGATGAGTGGGAAAACAAGGAAAACTGGGTAGTTTCTGGCAGACATAAAACACATTAAGACAAAAGAAGGACAGACCTATTGAGCTTAGTACATTTTACTTATGCTCCTTCATTTCTTTATAATTTTCCTGGCAGTTAATTTACATTGTGTATCTGGGTGGAAAGAAGTTCCTTGTAAATACCAAGTTTACATCACCCCAGGAGGCCACCCTGGGTTCTGAAGCCTAGCAACTGTTGGGCCTGATGAAATTTTATAAGTAAGTTCCCAGAGTACGCATAGACCATCCAGCAGACAGGGAGCTTATCAACTATTTAGAGAAGTGTCCTTGGAAAAAAACCTAATTTTTTTCCAAATTGAGAATTACATGTAATGCTGCTGAAGAATAAGGCCCATATTTCATATGAGATGGTATTTGTTTATGCAAAATATAGTGATATTTGTATCCAAGAAGCATTCTGGAGAGGAAAAAAAAAAGTTGGAGTGAATGTTCTTTTTTAAGTCAAAATGGAAGATTTCCAAAGTAGACCACCAGGGGAGCTGTTCACTGAAGCAGCCTTATGGACCGTCAAAAAGCAGCTCTGAGAGGTAGGACAGAGTAAGGAAGAAAAAGGAGAGGAGAAAACAAGAGGGTTCGTGACAAATGGGGACAGATGGCCCTGGGAGCAGTTAAACAGGGCATGTCAGCCCAGCTAAGGGATATTCTGGTTTTAGTAGATGAACTACTGAACAAAGTTGGGAAACTAAAGCAATTTGAATAAATAAATAAATAAAATAAAGGCTCAACTCGGACCAAAACAAAAGCCCTATTCACTGAACAGAAAGCAGCATGAAGGAGGAAAAATAAAAAAGTTATCATAAGCTGTTAATTCACTTAGGCTGTAATAAAATTCTGATTTAATACAGAATGTTCTCAGGAGTATTTTCTTAGTTGCAGCTATTTTTCCACTTCTCCATCCCCCACGAAAATTCCCTGATACAAGTTAGAAAACTCACAAGTCAGAATTGAGTATTAAATAGTACCAGACAATTACAACAAAAAAGGAGAAAGAAAAAAGCAGATATATAGAAGGCCTCAGAATTCAGCTCTGTGAACACTTTTATCAGCCTATACCAAATGAAATGCATCAATCTATCCAATAAGAGGAAATAAAAAAGCAGTTACCAGCTCAAATCAAAGAAGCTAGTTTATATTCTCTCTCCTTCATTTTTTTGACAATATATACTGCTTCGTTGTGAAAGCTGCTTTCAGTGAAATCAGCACAGAATCTCATTCAGAGTAAAGCCATAATCTGTGTGAATCAAACTGGGAAGGAAGATTTGACCCTGGAGTAGAAATCCCCATGAAATTTGGAGGTGGCAGAGTGTGCTTCTCTGTGCTCAGATGGGCTGCTGCAAGCCAGCCTCACAAACCCAGCAGCATAAACCTGGAGCACCAGGTCTCATCTGGAGCATGGCCTTAGGGGAGGGTGACATGAACTTCAACACGTGGCATCTGTCAAGGTACTGTAACCCCAGAAAGCACAGCAGCTTCAGCACCTAGTATCCACTGCAGACCTCATTCAGGTTGACCAAGGGAGTCCTTGAAAGTATTAATTCACCTTCTACTGCAATTGGAAGAATCATCAATCAGGAAGAAGTCACTTAAGCTGCCTTGTTCAGTGACATCACTGTTATTCTGCAGAGACAGACAGAAAAAGTCTAAGCGCACTAGAGTTGTGCAACCATCAAGATGCTAGTTTCAGAAACCAAAGGACATCCAGCAGTGTCCCAGCTCTCCCAGGACATCATGGTGAAGATGACTCACTTAAGAAAGAATTGCTGAGAGTGGATTGATGGGACCCCATGGAGTTCGTAAAAGAAATGGGATCATTGTTTCACTTAAAGAATATCCAGAAGTGCCTTACTTACTTATCCCTGCAGACAAAAGGAGGCTCTTGTTTGAGATACTGGACTGCGAGCTGGGAAATGAGACTTCTGGAAGGTTCTGTGTTTCCAAGTTGATTGATTCAGAGCAGCCCTGTCACAATATTTGGATTCACTTTTGAAGAGCATGAGAAGAACACAACAGGTATTTCAAAGACCATAATAAAATGAAAACCCAATGAGTGAAACCAGCTTCTTAAGAAAATGAAAAGTAAAACAGGTCAACAAGATTGAAATTATAAGAGCAGTATTAAGTCAAGTCTGGAGAGTCAATCATTATTATTTAAATGAAAGTGATGTTTTTTCCAATTGCTAAGATTTACTTAAAATCCATTAAAACCAGATCTAACAAACAGGTGCAAGTAGAAACTTGGCTTCACATCCACAAAACTACTGAAGATGATAATGACTGGTGAGAAGGGGCAATTGGTCTGTGTTTCCAAATGGACATATTCAGAGGCTGAATATACCTGTGATTGAGGCAGGAATGGTTTATCTTATTTTGAGATTGTACTATGCTTAAACTCAGTGAGATGCTGCCACTGGGGCAATCAAGAATAAAGGCCCTCATTGCAAATTATCACCATCACCTGCCTATTTATCTAGAATGCTTATTCACATTAAGAAAAAGACTACAAATACATGAACATGTGACCAACTTAAATCTCTAGAACTGCACAATCCCACTCACCTAGCAGTCAAGCAGAACTGCTGCTGCCATATCACAAATTTTCAACGTGAGCAGAAATCTGAAAAACACCCTCTCAGGGCAGACTCTACCAGCACAATTTGCCACGGCATGTGTATGCTGCCCTGAGCAAGAAATCCATCAACAACATGATGAAGCTTCACAGGAGAATTAAAAAAAAAAAAAAAAGAAAAAAGTCCAGCTGAAAATTGTGAACACTTCTCTTCTGCACAAAAAATTCAAGAAACATTGTAACAACGATATGAGATCAATTATTAAAAGAACTGAAGCAGAAGTCTGAAAATACCATGAAAGGTAGTAGGAAAAAAATGTTCCAAGAGGAAAATCTCAGTCAATATGGGAAAGTACCGAGTAGAGTTTAACAATTCAGAAGTAACAGGTCCCAATAAACAGGCCTTAAGGGTCCTACATGTAAGGTATAATCCAAAAGGAAAAAACCAACAGCTAGAGCAACTCACTGAAATTACAGTCCCATTGAGAATAAAAAGTAGGCTAAGGAAAAAAATCAACCTATAAAATAAACTTAACACTAACTGGATATAAAAGGGGCATACAACAACTATACAGACTATTTTAACCATTAATGGCATGAGAGTTTGGACTAGTCAGAGAAGTAGGATAAGGTAAGACCCCAAACAGCTGGGTTTGAGAGCTAAAGCCCTTCCTACACCTTTAAATGACAGAATATCCTACAACTGCAAACACACAACATTGCATCGGAGATGAGGAATGCTCTGTCAAAGCATAAGGAACCCCAGGACCTGGAATACTTTTGAACTTTCTGGAATTTCCATTGCTTTGACACAATTTTGTTGAGATATCAACCTGTGAGGAAGCCAAAATTCAGTGCTGAGAAGGTAAGGACACAGTCCTATGGATCATGAAAGATCATGCCTGTAGCTGAATCCAGCCCACTGCATTTCAGATCCTGACTAAAATCACAATGGGGAAGACTTCTTAGGTAATAGGAGGTGTGCCAGGGCAAGTAAATTAATTAATCCTGAATAAATGGATTTTGTATATTGACAAGAAATAGAGAACTGTTTTTTAAACTTTATTTTTTAAAGATTATCTGGGTTGGGCACATTATTCTGTCCTATGAAAATGCCAGTTAGAGAATTTGTGTTCAAGGGATATTGATATATTACATGACATGGGAAAATATAATGGCAATGCTGACCATGAGGCTTTACACAGCGTAACAGATACCTGACTAAAGAAAGAAAAAAGGTCAACTGAAACATACAGAGTGAAGCAGAAGACAGGATACAAGAAGAATGAGGAACTCTTCTGTCTGGAGAAACAACTGCGCTCTGTGGAAAGAAACAGGTCAAGTGGTTCAGGCAAGAAAGCTAGCCAGGAAAAAAAAAAAAAAAAGAAGAAGAAGAAAAAGATCTGTGAACTGAAAAGTCATCCTTAATCTTCATAAACTCTGGAGAAACCCAAGCCAAAAAAGACATATTGAGAGAAAATCAAAGTTCAGAAAGAAATTCCCTACTGAGGAAACTTAACAAACTGTCAGGAGAATGTTTCATTTCCATGTAATTGCTGCTAGAGTTCTCCACATGTCCTTAAAGGAGTATTTGTGTCATATGTACTTCTCTCTACCCTTCAGCTCACAACAGCAAACCCTGAGCAAAGTGGCTGGGCTCCACATTTACTGCATTGGTCTAAGGATCCCATTGTTTAGGAAAATTATAAATAACTTCACAAGAGTACACAAATACATACTGATATACAGGACACATTTGTACAAATATGCGCTCCTCAGAATCATCCAAAAAATGTTACTTCACATACTCTACCCCTTACTCTAGAACAGATTTTCAGTGAACAAAAGCAATATTTAAGACTACCATTTAAAATAAACAAACATGCACATTTCTAAATTAACTGCTGTGCCTCAATGCAACCTAAACTGGTAGCTCACTAAAATTTATCAGAATGAATTTGATAGCATAATGTCTTTAAGCTCACTGTACTGTATGAATGGCAATTCTACTTGTTTAGTAAAATCTGGTTGTATGAGAGAGCCTGGGCTGTAAGTGAGTTAGCTGTGATATAATCAATGTTCTTCACACATGAAGCAACACTGGTAGATTTCTACAAACTTAGCTAAAGAGGCTCATTATCTGTACAAAATCTTTTTCTCACAGGTAACTAGTTTCACTGATCAAATGGCTTAATTTGAAAAGCCCAGTTATAACGACTGGACTTTAAAATCAAGAAAATAATTATTTAATGAGCCAGTTTTGATTTTAGCACAACAAAAACAATCCAGTGGGTTTCATCTTTGTTAACAGTCACTTTTATCTCATAAGATAACTTCTAACAGCTGATCACTGTTGTCTTGTGACAGAATACTAAATACCAATCAATTAAGCTAGTCTGTTTATTTCCATAGGTTTTGAATATTTAACATCAAGATGCAAAATAAACCCACTCTCCATGTACAGCAGGCCTGAGGCAAATCTTAAACCTGCCACTGACCCTTTCTGAAGCTTTCTGCTTCTACCAAAATTTGGTATTAATTACCAATTTAAGACACGGAACCAATGCAAAATCTTTAGAACTGCTAACAAAATATTGTAGGAAAAGAAGTTAAGTATCATGCACAGTAACATCTGGTTTAGACAGCTTATGTTACCTGACTAATGCTGAACATCCATGCAGTTTTGCAGTCTGCCCCAGTTTATTCATCAGGCTTGTCAGATATCTAAATTCTATTAGATATGAGTTTGATATCAGACACAGATGTTCCATTATTCTGTACATCATTACAAGGATCACTCTTGTTTTTTACTACTTACTGAGTTTGGGATTTTTGGGTTTTTTCTTACTGAGCCAAGGCAAGTCAGACAGAGATATATGTGTATTAGACAAGCATGAATATAAGCCATGTCTACAGAGCTAAACAGAGCTCAACAACTAAACTATGAATACTTAAAGCATAAGGAAACTTTTAATGAAGAAAACCAATACAATAAGTACCAATGCTGGGAATGCTGTAACCTCCACAGCTGTGACCTCGAGTACATTTTTGCAGAGTTCTGTAGCTCTTTCCCCGGAAGGGATGAATAGAGAAAGAACTGGTGCTGAATGATTATCGTGCTTGCAAGAAAGAAAATCCAGCTTCCAGAGGAACAGCAGCTCAGAGATGCTAGAGCACCAAAAGGCAGACAATCAGAATTTGTCAATTTAAGCCCAAGACAGAAAAATATGATAACCACAGAAATGCTTTCAGAGGGCATTGAACAAACATTCTGGAGGTCCATGGAGAATAATATGTGGTTTCAAATTTTTGTAGACCAAATCAATTTCTAGGTCTTCAATCTTTTGAATGGATGGGCTATAGACATTTTTTAGAAAGCTGCATTCTGCTGCAGAATGAGAGAAACTTGGAAGGAAAATATTATACCTACTAAGTATCTACCAGTGGGGAAAAGTAACAACTTTGCATCTTTTATTTGTAAGGCATTCTGTTGTGATTACAATAATTGTTCTTTTCACCAGAGAATCCCTCCACTGAGACTCAATAGACATGATGAAGTGCACAAAATCCAAAATATGAGTGTACCTAGAGCCTAATAAAACCTGCTAGATCTTTTTCAGTTACAAGACTGATGTGAGGACATAGAGAAATAAAGTAGTTTTTTCAAGTCTGTTATAAGCACAATATCTGAAATGCTTACTTTTAAAATAATGTTCCAAGGATTAGAACTATACAATCATGACCCATGTGGAGTGTCAAAGAGAATCAAACTTCAGCATCCTGTCCGAGTTGGTACAGAAAAATACCTTCTGTAACTTGTCTGGGAAAAACAATGGCGAGTCCTTTCCATCCGCTGTCTGCTGAGGAGCTGGCCAGGGGCCCCGCCCGGCCCGGCCCGTTCTATCCCCGGGCCACACCCACGCGTTTGGCGCGGCGCTTGCAGCCCCAGCAGCAGGCCCACCACTGCCCGCAGCAGCTGGTGCTACCAGAGAACGCCAACCCCTCACACCCCCTTTTTCATTTTAATCTTAAGAGCAGGCTGGCGGGCACAACATTTGCGGTGCCGGACAATTAGCAAAAGCAGCAGGGGGATGTTTGCCAATAAACACCCAGATTTGAGGTTAAGCAGCTGTAAATCTTCATTAATCGTTTCAGGAATTCAGCTATTTACAAAAGCTTTCAAAGAGCAAACAAATAAAAGAAGGGAGGGGAGAACAGACAGGAGAGGAGTCGATCTGTCCTTACCTTCACACTGCTTCCCTTCCCCTTTGTAGCCTGGCTTGCAGATGCATTTGTAGGATTTTGGTGTGTTTTGACAAATTGCGTCGATGTGACAGTCATCCGTTGCTTCTGCGCACTCGTCAACATCTGGAAGCACAGAAGGAACCCCAAGGGGACAGATAAGAAGGGAGACCTGAGCCACAAAACACCAGGGATAGATACTCCCCTTGAAGCTGTCTGCCTGCCTGCGTTCCTAGTGTCATGCTGGAAATGAGAACATTTTAGGACAAATAACTAAACCAGACAACGTGATCTTCTCCTCAAGTCCCTTATAAGCACTGGTCCAAGGAACTGGAGGGACTTGGTCTCACATTTCTGCACTATTAATAAAATACTTAGACACTAGAAATTAGCTTCTGCTGTTTAAGTCTGGTACTAGAGACCCACATCTTAATAAAACAAGAGAATGCTTAAATTACATATAAGAGGAGAAAAAAAGACCACTTGCATGTTCTAGCACAGAGATTTTCCTAATTTATAAAGACAGACCCTAGTTTAAATAAACTGTGCTGGTGGGGGAATGGGAAAAAAAATATTTGAACAGCAAAACCACATTAATACTTTTTACTGAGAAACAAAAAAATAAATAAATGGAAGACCATATGAAACTCGGTAGAGTGGAGGAAAGCAACCTGCAATAACACCATCTACTTGGACTAACACTCATTTAGGGGAAAAAAGTGCCAGCAGCCGTCCCGACCCCCGTACTGGGTACGCCCGACTCTGAAAGGGGGGGACCCAGACCGCATTTCTTGTTTTCAGAGTAGGAAGCCTTCACAAACATTTCAGTGACGGCCATTCGTTCTCTCCCCCAGACTTAAAGAGGAAGGGGAGAGAGGAGGATGAGACAGAGTTGAGATCTGGTAGTCGTGGGAATGTTAATGAGGTGAGCATGGGGAAAAAAAACCCAAACCACTCCGACCTATTCCGGGATGGGGTGTGCTGGGAACACGGGAACACTTACAGCTCTGCCTAAGCTGCCCCGGTCCCGCACTGCCCACAGCCGCTCCCCGGGCACACCAGCACCCGCAGCTTCCGACGCGAGAGCGGCGATGCCACCGCGCACAGCGGGCGGGCCGGGCCGTCAGCGCGGCCGCGGTGTCAGTCCGCACCTCCCAGGGGGCTCCTCCCCGCCTCACGCCACAGCCACATCTGGGGCTCCCGGGAGGACACGGGCAGGCAGCCGGAGAGGGACCCGCAGAGCTGCACAGAGCACAGCCCCCGCTTTATGGTCAGGAAGTACCGAGGAGACAGGGGTGCTGCGGAGGGAGGCAGACGGGCATCCAGCGAGAGGCATGTGCAGTTGGTTTCATGCCAATTAGATTAACAGATCCTCCAAAAGGTGCACTAAAGTGAAAACAGTTTTATTGTTAGCTTGAAACCCTAACGCTAATTGTTTCAGAAGTGCTCACTCAGCCATCTCCAGTGATAAGACACGGGTCCTTCAAAGTCACCGGGAACAGGAGGGGGCTATTTAGAGAGGGGAGAATAAGCAGACATTGTAGCATGGTACACAGCAGAGAACTTCTCTGAGAGGTACAGACGCGGGGCACCTCTGGAATCCCAGAGAGAGAATCGCCTGGACTCTGTATTGTTATTGTGTTATTGTTGTAGAGGTTTTTTTGGTTGTTTTTTTTTGTTTTTTTTTTTTTTTTTTTCAAGAAAGAGGGGAACAGAACACCGAGCGTCGTAATTTTCCAGACTAAGGCAGAGCTGCTGTAATCTGTTGCCTTCTATCTTGTCCATTCGTTTATTTTTACCGCTGAGCCAATTCAGATCTAGCCATGATTTACGTGTCTTAGCTTAGGTGTTGCCCAGATCAGGCACAGATTCAGTCAAGCACAAAGAGAAAAGAAGTTTGGGGGGGGGGGGGGGGGGGGGGGGGGGGGGGGAGGGTTCTGTGCGGTTTTTTTAATGCTTTGGTTCATACTTTCGAGTCATTAAACCGGCATCCATCTCCCATCAAGATCAGCAAAAGTGACAGCCGGACTCTTTATAATGCCGTCAAAAATTAAAACTGCATTGAGCCAAGGGGGACATTTCACAGCAACCAGAGGATGCCTGGGAGTCAGGCGTGAATGCCAATGAGTCAAATGAAAGGGCAAAACCAAGTATGAGCCCCTGCCCTGCTCCACATCTCACATTGCATTACTGGGACTTTAAGAACTTCTAGGCTGACTTCGTTAATTTTGTTACTTTTAAACACTATCCGAGGAATAGGGATTTTTTTTCCACACCCTCCCCCCCTCCCTTCCCCCCATGCCTGTCCCCGCTCGTACTTCACCTTAAAAGATTTCTCCGCATAACTTCAAAACCTGCACACATTTACTTTCAGAAATCACTTGGGGCTCGCAACATTCCGAAGCAGATAGGATTGGGGGGGGGTGTTCGATTTTTGGTTTGTTTTTTTGTACACCGAAGCAAAGTATAATTAGAGCTATTAAACTGATACGAGCGCCCGTGTTAAAAACACCAGGTCTTTGGGTTAATGCGCAGACAAGGAAAACCTGTGAAGATACCCCAGTCAAGGCTTGCTCTGCGGAGTCTCCAGGGCTCAGCACATACTTATCTCGTAGGCACTCAAGGAAAGTAACTTTTTCTTCCCCATCTCTCCCTGCAGAAATCCCTCAGCTCCGGCTGTGTCAAACACGCGAGAAAACGCATCCCCACCGCAACTTCCAAAACCCTCGGCGCTACGAGCAGCGAGAATTTACCTCCCTCTGAATACCGTACAGCGGGCAGAGGAGGGCGGACAGACACGGTCCCCCCGGGGTCGCGGTTGCGCGCCGCCCGCGCCTGGGGAAGGCGGCACTGCGGCGGAGCCCCCTCTTCTTACCTGCGCCCCCGTTGCCTCCCGCCAACCTGCCGGCCCAGGCGAGAGCGAAAAGCAAACAGCAGCGCCGCGAAAAGCAAACAGTGCCCATGATAATGATGCGATCCCCGGTGCCTGTCTGCGATAAGGGACGCGCTCAGGGCCGGCCGCGCGGAGCCGCCGGCGCTGACGCCCTGACAGCGCCCCGCTGATTCGCCGGGGCTCCCGCGGCGGGGGCGGTGCCGGGGCGGGCCGGGGGCAGAGCCGCCCCCGCGGCTGCCCTCGCGCCCCGCCGCCCCGGGGAGGGCGTGTTCGGGCGGCGGGGAGCCGGTCCCTACCCCTGCCCCGAGTGGTGCCTACTGGCGGGTGTGCGGCGCTGCCCGGCGTGGCAGAGCGGCTCGGCTCGCTGCCGCCCCGACAGGTAGGGTAGGCAGGGACCGCGTAGGGACTCCGCAGCATCGCCACCCTCCGCGCTGCGCCCCCCCGTGGCGGGGGCCGGCGCTGCGGGCGCCACCAGGGGATAGACGGACGGACGGACGGACACCCCCACGCCGCGGCTGTGAGGGCAGACAGGCCGGCGGACACTGCCCATCTCCTTGGCAACCCCGGCCAGGGATCCTTCACCCTTCTCGGGTTCAGGCTAAAAGACAACCTTTTTTTTTTTTTTCCCTCTCCCCTGCCTACTTTCTAACTTCGGCTAACTCCGCTCCCGCTTGCCACGGGTCATCACCAGCCGCTTGCTTCCTCCAGGGTTTTAAGGGCTTTGCTGCGGAGGTCAGTGCGCCTTTCCAGCCCTAGGTTTTCTCTTTCAAGCCCTTCATTCGGGCTAACCGCGGCTCCTCAAGGGATCCCTGCGGCCCTGGGCCGGCCAGGGGAGATGCTCTCCCCAAAGTCACCACCACCTTGGAGGTGAAAATCCTTCACTATAAAACCCAAACATGAGATATTTCTCCCCTCCGAGGCAAGCCCCATGATCCTAAACTCTTTTCAGACTGTGTTTAAAGGACTGAAATAGCTGTCAGGCATCCTTTGTTATGGCCATGCCACCCCTCTTTGCTTTACACCTTCTTTCACAGGTACCTCACTGCTGAAATGCTTTGCTACTTTAGTAATTCCCCTTTACTTCATGGCAATTAGGAGTTCCAACTCCCAACTCCCCTGGGAGGCTGTCTGTCGTGCATGAGTTCCACTTGTCGTCTGGAAGATAAATACATCCTGCCATAGCCTTAGCTGCCTCTTTTTGACAAGTTCCTCCCAAATACACATATATGTCAGCACAATACACTTGCCCAGAAAGTAGGACTACTAAGTACTTTTAAGCTTGAAGAGATGGGAAAGAAACGTAAGAAAAGTTGCTCAGCCCAGCTGCGTGTTTAGTAAAACTCCACACCCCGGTCCTTATTCTCCAATAACACTAAACCACTACTGCACGGTGACAAAGCTGTTTGCTTTCCGCGTGTTTACACCTCTACTTTGGGCATTCCCGTCCTTAATCCCTTAGGGGTGGGGTTAGGGCTATTGCTATTTTAAATCCGGACGGTTATTTTTTTTGTGTGTGTGACCCGGCTGAGGTGCAGCGCTGGATTCCATGCCCGAGTCTTCCATGGATACACCACGGAGCGTCCGTGCCGCGGAGGTCCCCAGAGGGACCACACGGTGCCTTGGAGCGCCACCTCGTGACCGTAACGGCAGAGCCACACAAGGGCCGTTCTTTTCCAAGACTTTTGGAAGGGGGAGTTTTGTCCTAGGTGAAAAGTAAGGCTAAATCTTCCCCCGCCGCACCACCCC